>NW_026044115.1:334213-668426 GCF_937001465.1 Orcinus orca
GAAGTGTATGGTGTTTCCTGAAACATCTAAAAAACAAAGCAACAGAGCCTAGGGCACTTCCACTTATGGTCCTGCAGCTTAGGGAAATTAAAATCAAAAAGACACAGCCACCCGAAAGTTTGGGATGGCTCTGTTTACAAGAAACTTGTTTACGGTACAAGTTCAATATCGCATAAAGCGAAAAATGGATAAAGAAGTTGTGGTACTTACGTACAATGCAATATCACTCAGCAATGACATCTATGTCATCAGGCCCATAGCAGCATAATGAGTGGATTCAGGTATGATGATTCTAACTGAAATAAGTCACACAGAAAAAGAAACATCATAAGATATCACTAATACACGGAATGTAAACTTGGCTACACAGGAACTGAATTTCAAAACAGAACATGGTCCCAAATTTAGAAAATCAACTTATGCTTGCTTAAGGGGAAAGGTGAGTTGGGGTGCTGCATAAAACCAGAGATTGAAATGAGCACAGATAAAGTTCCTTAAGCCAAATATGTAATAGACAAGAGCTACTCCTTGCTCAACAAAATGGACTCAAAACCCCATATTAAACGCCTAATAATGTACCTGACTAGTAAGTATCTTAAAACCTATGGATTGCTATGTCTCTGAAAGTGAATCAATCGTGAGTACAGGGGCAAAAACGCAGCAGTGATAGGATTGGAGAGTTTTGGTGAGCAAATGAAGACCCTTTGAAGTCATATTGCATGGTACCCATTCCACGGGTCTCAACTCTCCAGGTTTAAGGGATTCTTCCTTCAGCTAAAACATGCATGTGGAACCCAGAGTATGATCAACCGTGTGATCGGGAGACGTGTTGAAATATGTCTCAGTTCTCGTCCCCTGGTACTCGGGTGCAACATTCCAGATGCTTTACTAACACTCTGCCGACTTGGAGAGTCAGTGCCTTTAACCTCCTGTTTGGCCCAGTTTGCAAATTCCGCGGAAGATGAACAGGAATAGGGAGAACCAATGAGAGACTAGCTGGAGGTGTCTGGACGGGAAAATTTAACTCTCATTTCCCACCAGGAAGAGGAATTAACCAAAGGCTCAGCGTGCCATGCCGGAACCAGATTAGGGCCTGAAGCAATCCTGCGGTGTTGCGGCCAGCTCACAAGAAAGCGAGTTGAAGAAAGGAGCTCAGGGGCACTGTAATTCACAAACCTGCAGAGTTATAAATGACAGCTATCATCCAAAAATATACTGAAGTAAGGCTGCCAAGAGGACTTGAAAGCCGGGCAGAATTGCAGGAAACCGATTTCAGGAGGTAGACTGGAATTGCATTTAAAGCATAGGAAAAGAGGCAGAAGGTCGACAATGATGCACTTGGCCAAAAAGGGCGTATGCGTTTTTTCCTGAATATATTCAGGAAAAAACGCATACGCCCTTTTTGGCCAACCAAGCAAGCTTGCAAAGGAAATCTGCACTACAATGAAGTCTCACTTCCCCCCCGTCAAAAGGGCCATCTGAAAAAAGTGTAAAATCCAGAAAGGCAGGACAGGCCATGGAGAACTGGGAGCCTTATTATGCTGATGGGCGGGATGTAAATTGCCAACAGCCACTGGGGAGAAGTCTATGGTGTTTCCTGAAACATCTAAAAAACAAAGCAACAGAGCCTAGGGCACTTCCACTTATGGTCCTGCAGCTTAGGGAAATTAAAATCAAAAAGACACAGCCACCCCAAAGTTTGGGATGGCTCTGTTTACAAGAAACTCGTTTACGGTACAAGTTCAATATCGCATAAAGCGAAAAATGGATAAAGAAGTTGTGGTACTTACGTACAATGCAATATCACTCAGCAATGACATCTATGTCATCAGGCCCATAGCAGCATAATGAGTGGATTCAGGTATGATGATTCTAACTGAAATAAGTCACACAGAAAAAGAAACATCATAAGATATCACTAATACACGGAATGTAAACTTGGCTACACAGGAACTGAATTTCAAAACAGAACATGGTCCCAAATTTAGAAAATCAACTTATGCTTGCTTAAGGGGAAAGGTGAGTTGGGGTGCTGCATAAAACCAGAGATTGAAATGAGCACAGATAAAGTTCCTTAAGCCAAATATGTAATAGACAAGAGCTACTCCTTGCTCAACGAAATGGACTCAAAACCCCATATTAAACGCCTAATAATGTACCTGACTAGTAAGTATCTTAAAACCTATGGATTGCTATGTCTCTGAAAGTGAATCAATCGTGAGTACAGGGGCAAAAACGCAGCAGTGATAGGATTGGAGAGTTTTGGTGAGCAAATGAAGACCCTTTGAAGTCATATTGCATGGTACCCATTCCACGGGTCTCAACTCTCCAGGTTTAAGGGATTCTTCCTTCAGCTAAAACATGCATGAGGAACCCAGAGTATGATCAACCGTGTGATCGGGAGACGTGTTGAAATATGTCTCAGTTCTCGTCCCCTGGTACTCGGGTGCAACATTCCAGATGCTTTACTAACACTCTCCCGACTTGGAGAGTCAGTGCCTTTAACCTCCTGTTTGGCCCAGTTTGCAAATTCCGCGGAAGATGAACAGGAATAGGGAGAACCAATGAGAGACTAGCTGGAGGTGTCTGGACGGGAAAATTTAACTCTCATTTCCCACCAGGAAGAGGAATTAACCAAAGGCTCAGCGTGCCATGCCGGAACCAGATTAGGGCCTGAAGCAATCCTGCGGTGTTGCAGCCAGCTCACAAGAAAGCGAGTTGAAGAAAGGAGCTCAGGGGCACTGTAATTCACAAACCTGCAGAGTTATAAATGACAGCTATCATCCAAAAATATACTGAAGTAAGGCTGCCAAGAGGACTTGAAAGCCGGGCAGAATTGCAGGAAACCGATTTCAGGAGGTAGACTGGAATTGCATTTAAAGCATAGGAAAAGAGGCAGAAGGTCGACAATGATGCACTTGGCCAAAAAGGGCGTATGCGTTTTTTCCTGAATATATTCAGGAAAAAACGCATACGCCCTTTTTGGCCAACCAAGCAAGCTTGCAAAGGAAATCTGCACTACAATGAAGTCTCACTTCCCCCCCCCCCGTCAAAAGGGCCATCTGAAAAAAGTGTAAAATCCAGAAAGGCAGGACAGGCCATGGAGAACTGGGAGCCTTGTTATGCTGATGGGCGGGATGTAAATTGCCAACAGCCACTCGGGAGAAGTGTATGGTGTTTCCTGAAACATCTAAAAAACAAAGCAACAGAGCCTAGGGCACTTCCACTTATGGTCCTGCAGCTTAGGGAAATTAAAATCAAAAAGACACAGCCACCCCAAAGTTTGGGATGGCTCTGTTTACAAGAAACTCGTTTACGGTACAAGTTCAATATCGCATAAAGCGAAAAATGGATAAAGAAGTTGTGGTACTTACGTACAATGCAATATCACTCAGCAATGACATCTATGTCATCAGGCCCATAGCAGCATAATGAGTGGATTCAGGTATGATGATTCTAACTGAAATAAGTCACACAGAAAAAGAAACATCATAAGATATCACTAATACACGGAATGTAAACTTGGCTACACAGGAACTGAATTTCAAAACAGAACATGGTCCCAAATTTAGAAAATCAACTTATGCTTGCTTAAGGGGAAAGGTGAGTTGGGGTGCTGCATAAAACCAGAGATTGAAATGAGCACAGATAAAGTTCCTTAAGCCAAATATGTAATAGACAAGAGCTACTCCTTGCTCAACGAAATGGACTCAAAACCCCATATTAAACGCCTAATAATGTACCTGACTAGTAAGTATCTTAAAACCTATGGATTGCTATGTCTCTGAAAGTGAATCAATCGTGAGTACAGGGGCAAAAACGCAGCAGTGATAGGATTGGAGAGTTTTGGTGAGCAAATGAAGACCCTTTGAAGTCATATTGCATGGTACCCATTCCACGGGTCTCAACTCTCCAGGTTTAAGGGATTCTTCCTTCAGCTAAAACATGCATGTGGAACCCAGAGTATGATCAACCGTGTGATCGGGAGACGTGTTGAAATATGTCTCAGTTCTCGTCCCCTGGTACTCGGGTGCAACATTCCAGATGCTTTACTAACACTCTCCCGACTTGGAGAGTCAGTGCCTTTAACCTCCTGTTTGGCCCAGTTTGCAAATTCCGCGGAAGATGAACAGGAATAGGGAGAACCAATGAGAGACTAGCTGGAGGTGTCTGGACGGGAAAATTTAACTCTCATTTCCCACCAGGAAGAGGAATTAACCAAAGGCTCAGCGTGCCATGCCGGAACCAGATTAGGGCCTGAAGCAATCCTGCGGTGTTGCGGCCAGCTCACAAGAAAGCGAGTTGAAGAAAGGAGCTCAGGGGCACTGTAATTCACAAACCTGCAGAGTTATAAATGACAGCTATCATCCAAAAATATACTGAAGTAAGGCTGCCAAGAGGACTTGAAAGCCGGGCAGAATTGCAGGAAACCGATTTCAGGAGGTAGACTGGAATTGCATTTAAAGCATAGGAAAAGAGGCAGAAGGTCGACAATGATGCACTTGGCCAAAAAGGGCGTATGCGTTTATTCCTGAATATATTCAGGAAAAAACGCATACGCCCTTTTTGGCCAACCAAGCAAGCTTGCAAAGGAAATCTGCACTACAATGAAGTCTCAATTCCCCCCCCCCCCCCGTCAAAAGGGCCATCTGAAAAAAGTGTAAAATCCAGAAAGGCAGGACAGGCCATGGAGAACTGGGAGCCTTGTTATGCTGATGGGCGGGATGTAAATTGCCAACAGCCACTCGGGAGAAGTGTATGGTGTTTCCTGAAACATCTAAAAAACAAAGCAACAGAGCCTAGGGCACTTCCACTTATGGTCCTGCAGCTTAGGGAAATTAAAATCAAAAAGACACAGCCACCCCAAAGTTTGGGATGGCTCTGTTTACAAGAAACTCGTTTACGGTACAAGTTCAATATCGCATAAAGCGAAAAATGGATAAAGAAGTTGTGGTACTTACGTACAATGCAATATCACTCAGCAATGACATCTATGTCATCAGGCCCATAGCAGCATAATGAGTGGATTCAGGTATGATGATTCTAACTGAAATAAGTCACACAGAAAAAGAAACATCATAAGATATCACTAATACACGGAATGTAAACTTGGCTACACAGGAACTGAATTTCAAAACAGAACATGGTCCCAAATTTAGAAAACCAACTTATGCTTGCTTAAGGGGAAAGGTGAGTTGGGGTGCTGCATAAAACCAGAGATTGAAATGAGCACAGATAAAGTTCCTTAAGCCAAATATGTAATAGACAAGAGCTACTCCTTGCTCAACGAAATGGACTCAAAACCCCATATTAAACGCCTAATAATGTACCTGACTAGTAAGTATCTTAAAACCTATGGATTACTATGTCTCTGAAAGTGAATCAATCGTGAGTACAGGGGCAAAAACGCAGCAGTGATAGGATTGGAGAGTTTTGGTGAGCAAATGAAGACCCTTTGAAGTCATATTGCATGGTACCCATTCCACGGGTCTCAACTCTCCAGGTTTAAGGGATTCTTCCTTCAGCTAAAACATGCATGTGGAACCCAGAGTATGATCAACCGTGTGATCGGGAGACGTGTTGAAATATGTCTCAGATCTCGTCCCCTGGTACTCGGGTGCAACATTCCAGATGCTTTACTAACACTCTCCCGACTTGGAGAGTCAGTGCCTCTAACCTCCTGTTTGGCCCAGTTTGCAAATTCCGTGGAAGATGAACAGGAATAGGGAGAACCAATGAGAGACTAGCTGGAGGTGTCTGGACGGGAAAATTTAACTCTCATTTCCCACCAGGAAGAGGAATTAACCAAAGGCTCAGCGTGCCATGCCGGAATCAGATTAGGGCCTGAAGCAATCCTGCGGTGTTGCGGCCAGCTCACAAGAAAGCGAGTTGAAGAAAGGAGCTCAGGGGCACTGTAATTCACAAACCTGCAGAGTTATAAATGACAGCTATCATCCAAAAATATACTGAAGTAAGGCTGCCAAGAGGACTTGAAAGCCGGGCAGAATTGCAGGAAACCGATTTCAGGAGGTAGACTGGAATTGCATTTAAAGCATAGGAAAAGAGGCAGAAGGTCGACAATGATGCACTTGGCCAAAAAGGGCGTATGCGTTTTTTCCTGAATATATTCAGGAAAAAACGCATACGCCCTTTTTGGCCAACCAAGCAAGCTTGCAAAGGAAATCTGCACTACAATGAAGTCTCACTTCCCCCCCCCCGTCAAAAGGGCCATCTGAAAAAAGTGTAAAATCCAGAAAGGCAGGACAGGCCATGGAGAACTGGGAGCCTTGTTATGCTGATGGGCGGGATGTAAATTGCCAACAGCCACTGGGGAGAAGTGTATGGTGTTTCCTGAAACATCTAAAAAACAAAGCAACAGAGCCTAGGGTACTTCCACTTATGGTCCTGCAGCTTAGGGAAATTAAAATCAAAAAGACACAGCCACCCCAAAGTTTGGGATGGCTCTGTTTACAAGAAACTCGTTTACGGTACAAGTTCAATATCGCATAAAGCGAAAAATGGATAAAGAAGTTGTGGTACTTACGTACAATGCAATATCACTCAGCAATGACATCTATGTCATCAGGCCCATAGCAGCATAATGAGTGGATTCAGGTATGATGATTCTAACTGAAATAAGTCACACAGAAAAAGAAACATCATAAGATATCACTAATACACGGAATGTAAACTTGGCTACACAGGAACTGAATTTCAAAACAGAACATGGTCCCAAATTTAGAAAATCAACTTATGCTTGCTTAAGGGGAAAGGTGAGTTGGGGTGCTGCATAAAACCAGAGATTGAAATGAGCACAGATAAAGTTCCTTAAGCCAAATATGTAATAGACAAGAGCTACTCCTTGCTCAACAAAATGGACTCAAAACCCCATATTAAACGCCTAATAATGTACCTGACTAGTAAGTATCTTAAAACCTATGGATTGCTATGTCTCTGAAAGTGAATCAATCGTGAGTACAGGGGCAAAAACGCAGCAGTGATAGGATTGGAGAGTTTTGGTGAGCAAATGAAGACCCTTTGAAGTCATATTGCATGGTACCCATTCCACGGGTCTCAACTCTCCAGGTTTAAGGGATTCTTCCTTCAGCTAAAACATGCATGTGGAACCCAGAGTATGATCAACCGTGTGATCGGGAGACGTGTTGAAATATGTCTCAGTTCTCGTCCCCTGGTACTCGGGTGCAACATTCCAGATGCTTTACTAACACTCTCCCGACTTGGAGAGTCAGTGCCTTTAACCTCCTGTTTGGCCCAGTTTGCAAATTCCGCGGAAGATGAACAGGAATAGGGAGAACCAATGAGAGACTAGCTGGAGGTGTCTGGACGGGAAAATTTAACTCTCATTTCCCACCAGGAAGAGGAATTAACCAAAGGCTCAGCGTGCCATGCCGGAACCAGATTAGGGCCTGAAGCAATCCTGCGGTGTTGCGGCCAGCTCACAAGAAAGCGAGTTGAAGAAAGGAGCTCAGGGGCACTGTAATTCACAAACCTGCAGAGTTATAAATGACAGCTATCATCCAAAAATATACTGAAGTAAGGCTGCCAAGAGGACTTGAAAGCCGGGCAGAATTGCAGGAAACCGATTTCAGGAGGTAGACTGGAATTGCATTTAAAGCATAGGAAAAGAGGCAGAAGGTCGACAATGATGCACTTGGCCAAAAAGGGCGTATGCGTTTTTTCCTGAATATATTCAGGAAAAAACGCATACGCCCTTTTTGGCCAACCAAGCAAGCTTGCAAAGGAAATCTGCACTACAATGAAGTCTCACTTCCCCCCCGTCAAAAGGGCCATCTGAAAAAAGTGTAAAATCCAGAAAGGCAGGACAGGCCATGGAGAACTGGGAGCCTTGTTATGCTGATGGGCGGGATGTAAATTGCCAACAGCCACTGGGGAGAAGTGTATGGTGTTTCCTGAAACATCTAAAAAACAAAGCAACAGAGCCTAGGGCACTTCCACTTATGGTCCTGCAGCTTAGGGAAATTAAAATAAAAAAGACACAGCCACCCCAAAGTTTGGGATGGCTCTGTTTACAAGAAACTCGTTTACGGTACAAGTTCAATATCGCATAAAGCGAAAAATGGATAAAGAAGTTGTGGTACTTACGTACAATGCAATATCACTCAGCAATGATATCTATGTCATCAGGCCCATAGCAGCATAATGAGTGGATTCAGGTATGATGATTCTAACTGAAATAAGTCACACAGAAAAAGAAACATCATAAGATATCACTAATACACGGAATGTAAACTTGGCTACACAGGAACTGAATTTCAAAACACAACATGGTCCCAAATTTAGAAAATCAACTTATGCTTGCTTAAGGGGAAAGGTGAGTTGGGGTGCTGCATAAAACCAGAGATTGAAATGAGCACAGATAAAGTTCCTTAAGCCAAATATGTAATAGACAAGAGCTACTCCTTGCTCAACGAAATGGACTCAAAACCCCATATTAAACGCCTAATAATGTACCTGACTAGTAAGTATCTTAAAACCTATGGATTACTATGTCTCTGAAAGTGAATCAATCGTGAGTACAGGGGCAAAAACGCAGCAGTGATAGGATTGGAGAGTTTTGGTGAGCAAATGAAGACCCTTTGAAGTCATATTGCATGGTACCCATTCCACGGGTCTCAACTCTCCAGGTTTAAGGGATTCTTCCTTCAGCTAAAACATGCATGTGGAACCCAGAGTATGATCAACCGTGTGATCGGGAGACGTGTTGAAATATGTCTCAGTTCTCGTCCCCTGGTACTCGGGTGCAACATTCCAGATGCTTTACTAACACTCTCCCGACTTGGAGAGTCAGTGCCTCTAACCTCCTGTTTGGCCCAGTTTGCAAATTCCGTGGAAGATGAACAGGAATAGGGAGAACCAATGAGAGACTAGCTGGAGGTGTCTGGACGGGAAAATTTAACTCTCATTTCCCACCAGGAAGAGGAATTAACCAAAGGCTCAGCGTGCCATGCCGGAACCAGATTAGGGCCTGAAGCAATCCTGCGGTGTTGCGGCCAGCTCACAAGAAAGCGAGTTGAAGAAAGGAGCTCAGGGGCACTGTAATTCACAAACCTGCAGAGTTATAAATGACAGCTATCATCCAAAAATATACTGAAGTAAGGCTGCCAAGAGGACTTGAAAGCCGGGCAGAATTGCAGGAAACCGATTTCAGGAGGTAGACTGGAATTGCATTTAAAGCATAGGAAAAGAGGCAGAAGGTCGACAATGATGCACTTGGCCAAAAAGGGCGTATGCGTTTTTTCCTGAATATATTCAGGAAAAAACGCATACGCCCTTTTTGGCCAACCAAGCAAGCTTGCAAAGGAAATCTGCACTACAATGAAGTCTCACTTCCCCCCCCCCCGTCAAAAGGGCCATCTGAAAAAAGTGTAAAATCCAGAAAGGCAGGACAGGCCATGGAGAACTGGGAGCCTTGTTATGCTGATGGGCGGGATGTAAATTGCCAACAGCCACTGGGGAGAAGTGTATGGTGTTTCCTGAAACATCTAAAAAACAAAGCAACAGAGCCTAGGGCACTTCCACTTATGGTCCTGCAGCTTAGGGAAATTAAAATCAAAAAGACACAGCCACCCCAAAGTTTGGGATGGCTCTGTTTACAAGAAACTCGTTTACGGTACAAGTTCAATATTGCATAAAGCGAAAAATGGATAAAGAAGTTGTGGTACTTACGTACAATGCAATATCACTCAGCAATGACATCTATGTCATCAGGCCCATAGCAGCATAATGAGTGGATTCAGGTATGATGATTCTAACTGAAATAAGTCACACAGAAAAAGAAACATCATAAGATATCACTAATACACGGAATGTAAACTTGGCTACACAGGAACTGAATTTCAAAACAGAACATGGTCCCAAATTTAGAAAATCAACTTATGCTTGCTTAAGGGGAAAGGTGAGTTGGGGTGCTGCATAAAACCAGAGATTGAAATGAGCACAGATAAAGTTCCTTAAGCCAAATATGTAATAGACAAGAGCTACTCCTTGCTCAACGAAATGGACTCAAAACCCCATATTAAACGCCTAATAATGTACCTGACTAGTAAGTATCTTAAAACCTATGGATTGCTATGTCTCTGAAAGTGAATCAATCGTGAGTACAGGGGCAAAAACGCAGCAGTGATAGGATTGGAGAGTTTTGGTGAGCAAATGAAGACCCTTTGAAGTCATATTGCATGGTACCCATTCCACGGGTCTCAACTCTCCAGGTTTAAGGGATTCTTCCTTCAGCTAAAACATGCATGTGGAACCCAGAGTATGATCAACCGTGTGATCGGGAGACGTGTTGAAATATGTCTCAGTTCTCGTCCCCTGGTACTCGGGTGCAACATTCCAGATGCTTTACTAACACTCTCCCGACTTGGAGAGTCAGTGCCTTTAACCTCCTGTTTGGCCCAGTTTGCAAATTCCGCGGAAGATGAACAGGAATAGGGAGAACCAATGAGAGACTAGCTGGAGGTGTCTGGACGGGAAAATTTAACTCTCATTTCCCACCAGGAAGAGGAATTAACCAAAGGCTCAGCGTGCCATGCCGGAACCAGATTAGGGCCTGAAGCAATCCTGCGGTGTTGCGGCCAGCTCACAAGAAAGCGAGTTGAAGAAAGGAGCTCAGGGGCACTGTAATTCACAAACCTGCAGAGTTATAAATGACAGGCTATCATCCAAAAATATACTGAAGTAAGGCTGCCAAGAGGACTTGAAAGCCGGGCAGAATTGCAGGAAACCGATTTCAGGAGGTAGACTGGAATTGCATTTAAAGCATAGGAAAAGAGGCAGAAGGTCGACAATGATGCACTTGGCCAAAAAGGGCGTATGCGTTTTTTCCTGAATATATTCAGGAAAAAACGCATACGCCCTTTTTGGCCAACCAAGCAAGCTTGCAAAGGAAATCTGCACTACAATGAAGTCTCACTTCCCCCCCGTCAAAAGGGCCATCTGAAAAAAGTGTAAAATCCAGAAAGGCAGGACAGGCCATGGAGAACTGGGAGCCTTGTTATGCTGATGGGCGGGATGTAAATTGCCAACAGCCACTGGGGAGAAGTGTATGGTGTTTCCTGAAACATCTAAAAAACAAAGCAACAGAGCCTAGGGCACTTCCACTTATGGTCCTGCAGCTTAGGGAAATTAAAATCAAAAAGACACAGCCACCCCAAAGTTTGGGATGGCTCTGTTTACAAGAAACTCGTTTACGGTACAAGTTCAATATCGCATAAAGCGAAAAATGGATAAAGAAGTTGTGGTACTTACGTACAATGCAATATCACTCAGCAATGATATCTATGTCATCAGGCCCATAGCAGCATAATGAGTGGATTCAGGTATGATGATTCTAACTGAAATAAGTCACACAGAAAAAGAAACATCATAAGATATCACTAATACACGGAATGTAAACTTGGCTACACAGGAACTGAATTTCAAAACAGAACATGGTCCCAAATTTAGAAAATCAACTTATGCTTGCTTAAGGGGAAAGGTGAGTTGGGGTGCTGCATAAAACCAGAGATTGAAATGAGCACAGATTAAGTTCCTTAAGCCAAATATGTAATAGACAAGAGCTACTCCTTGCTCAACGAAATGGACTCAAAACCCCATATTAAACGCCTAATAATGTACCTGACTAGTAAGTATCTTAAAACCTATGGATTGCTATGTCTCTGAAAGTGAATCAATCGTGAGTACAGGGGCAAAAACGCAGCAGTGATAGGATTGGAGAGTTTTGGTGAGCAAATGAAGACCCTTTGAAGTCATATTGCATGGTACCCATTCCACGGGTCTCAACTCTCCAGGTTTAAGGGATTCTTCCTTCAGCTAAAACATGCATGTGGAACCCAGAGTATGATCAACCGTGTGATCGGGAGACGTGTTGAAATATGTCTCAGTTCTCGTCCCCTGGTACTCGGGTGCAACATTCCAGATGCTTTACTAACACTCTCCCGACTTGGAGAGTCAGTGCCTCTAACCTCCTGTTTGGCCCAGTTTGCAAATTCCGTGGAAGATGAACAGGAATAGGGAGAACCAATGAGAGACTAGCTGGAGGTGTCTGGACGGGAAAATTTAACTCTCATTTCCCACCAGGAAGAGGAATTAACCAAAGGCTCAGCGTGCCATGCCGGAACCAGATTAGGGCCTGAAGCAATCCTGCGGTGTTGCGGCCAGCTCACAAGAAAGCGAGTTGAAGAAAGGAGCTCAGGGGCACTGTAATTCACAAACCTGCAGAGTTATAAATGACAGCTATCATCCAAAAATATACTTAAGTAAGGCTGCCAAGAGGACTTGAAAGCCGGGCAGAATTGCAGGAAACCGATTTCAGGAGGTAGACTGGAATTGCATTTAAAGCATAGGAAAAGAGGCAGAAGGTCGACAATGATGCACTTGGCCAAAAAGGGCGTATGCGTTTTTTCCTGAATATATTCAGGAAAAAACGCATACGCCCTTTTTGGCCAACCAAGCAAGCTTGCAAAGGAAATCTGCACTACAATGAAGTCTCACTTCCCCCCCCCGTCAAAAGGGCCATCTGAAAAAAGTGTAAAATCCAGAAAGGCAGGACAGGCCATGGAGAACTGGGAGCCTTGTTATGCTGATGGGCGGGATGTAAATTGCCAACAGCCACTGGGGAGAAGTGTATGGTGTTTCCTGAAACATCTAAAAAACAAAGCAACAGAGCCTAGGGCACTTCCACTTATGGTCCTGCAGCTTAGGGAAATTAAAATCAAAAAGACACAGCCACCCCAAAGTTTGGGATGGCTCTGTTTACAAGAAACTCGTTTACGGTACAAGTTCAATATTGCATAAAGCGAAAAATGGATAAAGAAGTTGTGGTACTTACGTACAATGCAATATCACTCAGCAATGACATCTATGTCATCAGGCCCATAGCAGCATAATGAGTGGATTCAGGTATGATGATTCTAACTGAAATAAGTCACACAGAAAAAGAAACATCATAAGATATCACTAATACACGGAATGTAAACTTGGCTACACAGGAACTGAATTTCAAAACAGAACATGGTCCCAAATTTAGAAAATCAACTTATGCTTGCTTAAGGGGAAAGGTGAGTTGGGGTGCTGCATAAAACCAGAGATTGAAATGAGCACAGATAAAGTTCCTTAAGCCAAATATGTAATAGACAAGAGCTACTCCTTGCTCAACAAAATGGACTCAAAACCCCATATTAAACGCCTAATAATGTACCTGACTAGTAAGTATCTTAAAACCTATGGATTGCTATGTCTCTGAAAGTGAATCAATCGTGAGTACAGGGGCAAAAACGCAGCAGTGATAGGATTGGAGAGTTTTGGTGAGCAAATGAAGACCCTTTGAAGTCATATTGCATGGTACCCATTCCACGGGTCTCAACTCTCCAGGTTTAAGGGATTCTTCCTTCAGCTAAAACATGCATGTGGAACCCAGAGTATGATCAACCGTGTGATCGGGAGACGTGTTGAAATATGTCTCAGTTCTCGTCCCCTGGTACTCGGGTGCAACATTCCAGATGCTTTACTAACACTCTCCCGACTTGGAGAGTCAGTGCCTTTAACCTCCTGTTTGGCCCAGTTTGCAAATTCCGCGGAAGATGAACAGGAATAGGGAGAACCAATGAGAGACTAGCTGGAGGTGTCTGGACGGGAAAATTTAACTCTCATTTCCCACCAGGAAGAGGAATTAACCAAAGGCTCAGCGTGCCATGCCGGAACCAGATTAGGGCCTGAAGCAATCCTGCGGTGTTGCGGCCAGCTCACAAGAAAGCGAGTTGAAGAAAGGAGCTCAGGGGCACTGTAATTCACAAACCTGCAGAGTTATAAATGACAGGCTATCATCCAAAAATATACTGAAGTAAGGCTGCCAAGAGGACTTGAAAGCCGGGCAGAATTGCAGGAAACCGATTTCAGGAGGTAGACTGGAATTGCATTTAAAGCATAGGAAAAGAGGCAGAAGGTCGACAATGATGCACTTGGCCAAAAAGGGCGTATGCGTTTTTTCCTGAATATATTCAGGAAAAAACGCATACGCCCTTTTTGGCCAACCAAGCAAGCTTGCAAAGGAAATCTGCACTACAATGAAGTCTCACTTCCCCCCCGTCAAAAGGGCCATCTGAAAAAAGTGTAAAATCCAGAAAGGCAGGACAGGCCATGGAGAACTGGGAGCCTTGTTATGCTGATGGGCGGGATGTAAATTGCCAACAGCCACTGGGGAGAAGTGTATGGTGTTTCCTGAAACATCTAAAAAACAAAGCAACAGAGCCTAGGGCACTTCCACTTATGGTCCTGCAGCTTAGGGAAATTAAAATCAAAAAGACACAGCCACCCCAAAGTTTGGGATGGCTCTGTTTACAAGAAACTCGTTTACGGTACAAGTTCAATATCGCATAAAGCGAAAAATGGATAAAGAAGTTGTGGTACTTACGTACAATGCAATATCACTCAGCAATGATATCTATGTCATCAGGCCCATAGCAGCATAATGAGTGGATTCAGGTATGATGATTCTAACTGAAATAAGTCACACAGAAAAAGAAACATCATAAGATATCACTAATACACGGAATGTAAACTTGGCTACACAGGAACTGAATTTCAAAACAGAACATGGTCCCAAATTTAGAAAATCAACTTATGCTTGCTTAAGGGGAAAGGTGAGTTGGGGTGCTGCATAAAACCAGAGATTGAAATGAGCACAGATTAAGTTCCTTAAGCCAAATATGTAATAGACAAGAGCTACTCCTTGCTCAACGAAATGGACTCAAAACCCCATATTAAACGCCTAATAATGTACCTGACTAGTAAGTATCTTAAAACCTATGGATTGCTATGTCTCTGAAAGTGAATCAATCGTGAGTACAGGGGCAAAAACGCAGCAGTGATAGGATTGGAGAGTTTTGGTGAGCAAATGAAGACCCTTTGAAGTCATATTGCATGGTACCCATTCCACGGGTCTCAACTCTCCAGGTTTAAGGGATTCTTCCTTCAGCTAAAACATGCATGTGGAACCCAGAGTATGATCAACCGTGTGATCGGGAGACGTGTTGAAATATGTCTCAGTTCTCGTCCCCTGGTACTCGGGTGCAACATTCCAGATGCTTTACTAACACTCTCCCGACTTGGAGAGTCAGTGCCTTTAACCTCCTGTTTGGCCCAGTTTGCAAATTCCGCGGAAGATGAACAGGAATAGGGAGAACCAATGAGAGACTAGCTGGAGGTGTCTGGACGGGAAAATTTAACTCTCATTTCCCACCAGGAAGAGGAATTAACCAAAGGCTCAGCGTGCCATGCCGGAACCAGATTAGGGCCTGAAGCAATCCTGCGGTGTTGCGGCCAGCTCACAAGAAAGCGAGTTGAAGAAAGGAGCTCAGGGGCACTGTAATTCACAAACCTGCAGAGTTATAAATGACAGCTATCATCCAAAAATATACTGAAGTAAGGCTGCCAAGAGGACTTGAAAGCCGGGCAGAATTGCAGAAAACCGATTTCAGGAGGTAGACTGGAATTGCATTTAAAGCATAGGAAAAGAGGCAGAAGGTCGACAATGATGCACTTGGCCAAAAAGGGCGTATGCGTTTTTTCCTGAATATATTCAGGAAAAAACGCATACGCCCTTTTTGGCCAACCAAGCAAGCTTGCAAAGGAAATCTGCACTACAATGAAGTCTCACTTCCCCCCCGTCAAAAGGGCCATCTGAAAAAAGTGTAAAATCCAGAAAGGCAGGACAGGCCATGGAGAACTGGGAGCCTTGTTATGCTGATGGGCGGGATGTAAATTGCCAACAGCCACTGGGGAGAAGTGTATGGTGTTTCCTGAAACATCTAAAAAACAAAGCAACAGAGCCTAGGGCACTTCCACTTATGGTCCTGCAGCTTAGGGAAATTAAAATAAAAAAGACACAGCCACCCCAAAGTTTGGGATGGCTCTGTTTACAAGAAACTCGTTTACGGTACAAGTTCAATATCGCATAAAGCAAAAAATGGATAAAGAAGTTGTGGTACTTACGTACAATGCAATATCACTCAGCAATGATATCTATGTCATCAGGCCCATAGCAGCATAATGAGTGGATTCAGGTATGATGATTCTAACTGAAATAAGTCACACAGAAAAAGAAACATCATAAGATATCACTAATACACGGAATGTAAACTTGGCTACACAGGAACTGAATTTCAAAACAGAACATGGTCCCAAATTTAGAAAATCAACTTATGCTTGCTTAAGGGGAAAGGTGAGTTGGGGTGCTGCATAAAACCAGAGATTGAAATGAGCACAGATAAAGTTCCTTAAGCCAAATATGTAATAGACAAGAGCTACTCCTTGCTCAACGAAATGGACTCAAAACCCCATATTAAACGCCTAATAATGTACCTGACTAGTAAGTATCTTAAAACCTATGGATTACTATGTCTCTGAAAGTGAATCAATCGTGAGTACAGGGGCAAAAACGCAGCAGTGATAGGATTGGAGAGTTTTGGTGAGCAAATGAAGACCCTTTGAAGTCATATTGCATGGTACCCATTCCACGGGTCTCAACTCTCCAGGTTTAAGGGATTCTTCCTTCAGCTAAAACATGCATGTGGAACCCAGAGTATGATCAACCGTGTGATCGGGAGACGTGTTGAAATATGTCTCAGTTCTCGTCCCCTGGTACTCGGGTGCAACATTCCAGATGCTTTACTAACACTCTCCCGACTTGGAGAGTCAGTGCCTCTAACCTCCTGTTTGGCCCAGTTTGCAAATTCCGTGGAAGATGAACAGGAATAGGGAGAACCAATGAGAGACTAGCTGGAGGTGTCTGGACGGGAAAATTTAACTCTCATTTCCCACCAGGAAGAGGAATTAACCAAAGGCTCAGCGTGCCATGCCGGAACCAGATTAGGGCCTGAAGCAATCCTGCGGTGTTGCGGCCAGCTCACAAGAAAGCGAGTTGAAGAAAGGAGCTCAGGGGCACTGTAATTCACAAACCTGCAGAGTTATAAATGACAGCTATCATCCAAAAATATACTGAAGTAAGGCTGCCAAGAGGACTTGAAAGCCGGGCAGAATTGCAGGAAACTGATTTCAGGAGGTAGACTGGAATTGCATTTAAAGCATAGGAAAAGAGGCAGAAGGTCGACAATGATGCACTTGGCCAAAAAGGGCGTATGCGTTTTTTCCTGAATATATTCAGGAAAAAACGCATACGCCCTTTTTGGCCAACCAAGCAAGCTTGCAAAGGAAATCTGCACTACAATGAAGTCTCACTTCCCCCCCCCCGTCAAAAGGGCCATCTGAAAAAAGTGTAAAATCCAGAAAGGCAGGACAGGCCATGGAGAACTGGGAGCCTTGTTATGCTGATGGGCGGGATGTAAATTGCCAACAGCCACTGGGGAGAAGTGTATGGTGTTTCCTGAAACATCTAAAAAACAAAGCAACAGAGCCTAGGGCACTTCCACTTATGGTCCTGCAGCTTAGGGAAATTAAAATCAAAAAGACACAGCCACCCCAAAGTTTGGGATGGCTCTGTTTACAAGAAACTCGTTTACGGTACAAGTTCAATATTGCATAAAGCGAAAAATGGATAAAGAAGTTGTGGTACTTACGTACAATGCAATATCACTCAGCAATGACATCTATGTCATCAGGCCCATAGCAGCATAATGAGTGGATTCAGGTATGATGATTCTAACTGAAATAAGTCACACAGAAAAAGAAACATCATAAGATATCACTAATACACGGAATGTAAACTTGGCTACACAGGAACTGAATTTCAAAACAGAACATGGTCCCAAATTTAGAAAATCAACTTATGCTTGCTTAAGGGGAAAGGTGAGTTGGGGTGCTGCATAAAACCAGAGATTGAAATGAGCACAGATAAAGTTCCTTAAGCCAAATATGTAATAGACAAGAGCTACTCCTTGCTCAACGAAATGGACTCAAAACCCCATATTAAACGCCTAATAATGTACCTGACTAGTAAGTATCTTAAAACCTATGGATTGCTATGTCTCTGAAAGTGAATCAATCGTGAGTACAGGGGCAAAAACGCAGCAGTGATAGGATTGGAGAGTTTTGGTGAGCAAATGAAGACCCTTTGAAGTCATATTGCATGGTACCCATTCCACGGGTCTCAACTCTCCAGGTTTAAGGGATTCTTCCTTCAGCTAAAACATGCATGTGGAACCCAGAGTATGATCAACCGTGTGATCGGGAGACGTGTTGAAATATGTCTCAGTTCTCGTCCCCTGGTACTCGGGTGCAACATTCCAGATGCTTTACTAACACTCTCCCGACTTGGAGAGTCAGTGCCTTTAACCTCCTGTTTGGCCCAGTTTGCAAATTCCGCGGAAGATGAACAGGAATAGGGAGAACCAATGAGAGACTAGCTGGAGGTGTCTGGACGGGAAAATTTAACTCTCATTTCCCACCAGGAAGAGGAATTAACCAAAGGCTCAGCATGCCATGCCGGAACCAGATTAGGGCCTGAAGCAATCCTGCGGTGTTGCGGCCAGCTCACAAGAAAGCGAGTTGAAGAAAGGAGCTCAGGGGCACTGTAATTCACAAACCTGCAGAGTTATAAATGACAGGCTATCATCCAAAAATATACTGAAGTAAGGCTGCCAAGAGGACTTGAAAGCCGGGCAGAATTGCAGGAAACCGATTTCAGGAGGTAGACTGGAATTGCATTTAAAGCATAGGAAAAGAGGCAGAAGGTCGACAATGATGCACTTGGCCAAAAAGGGCGTATGCGTTTTTTCCTGAATATATTCAGGAAAAAACGCATACGCCCTTTTTGGCCAACCAAGCAAGCTTGCAAAGGAAATCTGCACTACAATGAAGTCTCACTTCCCCCCCGTCAAAAGGGCCATCTGAAAAAAGTGTAAAATCCAGAAAGGCAGGACAGGCCATGGAGAACTGGGAGCCTTGTTATGCTGATGGGCGGGATGTAAATTGCCAACAGCCACTCGGGAGAAGTGTATGGTGTTTCCTGAAACATCTAAAAAACAAAGCAACAGAGCCTAGGGCACTTCCACTTATGGTCCTGCAGCTTAGGGAAATTAAAATCAAAAAGACACAGCCACCCGAAAGTTTGGGATGGCTCTGTTTACAAGAAACTCGTTTACGGTACAAGTTCAATATCGCATAAAGCGAAAAATGGATAACGAAGTTGTGGTACTTACGTACAATGCAATATCACTCAGCAATGACATCTATGTCATCAGGCCCATAGCAGCATAATGAGTGGATTCAGGTATGATGATTCTAACTGAAATAAGTCACACAGAAAAAGAAACATCATAAGATATCACTAATACACGGAATGTAAACTTGGCTACACAGGAACTGAATTTCAAAACAGAACATGGTCCCAAATTTAGAAAATCAACTTATGCTTGCTTAAGGGGAAAGGTGAGTTGGGGTGCTGCATAAAACCAGAGATTGAAATGAGCACAGATAAAGTTCCTTAAGCCAAATATGTAATAGACAAGAGCTACTCCTTGCTCAACGAAATGGACTCAAAACCCCATATTAAACGCCTAATAATGTACCTGACTAGTAAGTATCTTAAAACCTATGGATTGCTATGTCTCTGAAAGTGAATCAATCGTGAGTACAGGGGCAAAAACGCAGCAGTGATAGGATTGGAGAGTTTTGGTGAGCAAATGAAGACCCTTTGAAGTCATATTGCATGGTACCCATTCCACGGGTCTCAACTCTCCAGGTTTAAGGGATTCTTCCTTCAGCTAAAACATGCATGAGGAACCCAGAGTATGATCAACCGTGTGATCGGGAGACGTGTTGAAATATGTCTCAGTTCTCGTCCCCTGGTACTCGGGTGCAACATTCCAGATGCTTTACTAACACTCTCCCGACTTGGAGAGTCAGTGCCTTTAACCTCCTGTTTGGCCCAGTTTGCAAATTCCGCGGAAGATGAACAGGAATAGGGAGAACCAATGAGAGACTAGCTGGAGGTGTCTGGACGGGAAAATTTAACTCTCATTTCCCACCAGGAAGAGGAATTAACCAAAGGCTCAGCGTGCCATGCCGGAACCAGATTAGGGCCTGAAGCAATCCTGCGGTGTTGCGGCCAGCTCACAAGAAAGCGAGTTGAAGAAAGGAGCTCAGGGGCACTGTAATTCACAAACCTGCAGAGTTATAAATGACAGCTATCATCCAAAAATATACTGAAGTAAGGCTGCCAAGAGGACTTGAAAGCCGGGCAGAATTGCAGGAAACCGATTTCAGGAGGTAGACTGGAATTGCATTTAAAGCATAGGAAAAGAGGCAGAAGGTCGACAATGATGCACTTGGCCAAAAAGGGCGTATGCGTTTTTTCCTGAATATATTCAGGAAAAAACGCATACGCCCTTTTTGGCCAACCAAGCAAGCTTGCAAAGGAAATCTGCACTACAATGAAGTCTCACTTCCCCCCCGTCAAAAGGGCCATCTGAAAAAAGTGTAAAATCCAGAAAGGCAGGACAGGCCATGGAGAACTGGGAGCCTTGTTATGCTGATGGGCGGGATGTAACTTGTCAACAGCCACTCGGGAGAAGTGTATGGTGTTTCCTGAAACATCTAAAAAACAAAGCAACAGAGCCTAGGGCACTTCCACTTATGGTCCTGCAGCTTAGGGAAATTAAAATCAAAAAGACACAGCCACCCGAAAGTTTGGATGGCTCTGTTTACAAGAAACTCGTTTACGGTACAAGTTCAATATCGCATAAAGCGAAAAATGGATAGCGAAGTTGTGGTACTTACGTACAATGCAATATCACTCAGCAATGACATCTATGTCATCAGGCCCATAGCAGCATAATGAGTGGATTCAGGTATGATGATTCTAACTGAAATAAGTCACACAGAAAAAGAAACATCATAAGATATCACTAATACACGGAATGTAAAATTGGCTACACAGGAACTGGATTTCAAAACAGAACATGGTCCCAAATTTAGAAAACCAACTTATGCTTGCTTAAGGGGAAAGGTGAGTTGGGGTGCTGCATAAAACCAGAGATTGAAATGAGCACAGATAAAGTTCCTTAAGCCAAATATGTAATAGACAAGAGCTACTCCTTGCTCAACGAAATGGACTCAAAACCCCATATTAAACGCCTAATAATGTACCTGACTAGTAAGTATCTTAAAACCTATGGATTGCTATGTCTCTGAAAGTGAATCAATCGTGAGTACAGGGGCAAAAACGCAGCAGTGATAGGATTGGAGAGTTTTGGTGAGCAAATGAAGACCCTTTGAAGTCATATTGCATGGTACCCATTCCACGGGTCTCAACTCTCCAGGTTTAAGGGATTCTTCCTTCAGCTAAAACATGCATGTGGAACCCAGAGTATGATCAACCGTGTGATCGGGAGACGTGTTGAAATATGTCTCAGTTCTCGTCCCCTGGTACTCGGGTGCAACATTCCAGATGCTTTACTAACACTCTCCCGACTTGGAGAGTCAGTGCCTCTAACCTCCTGTTTGGCCCAGTTTGCAAATTCCGTGGAAGATGAACAGGAATAGGGAGAACCAATGAGAGACTAGCTGGAGGTGTCTGGACGGGAAAATTTAACTCTCATTTCCCACCAGGAAGAGGAATTAACCAAAGGCTCAGCGTGCCATGCCGGAACCAGATTAGGGCCTGAAGCAATCCTGCGGTGTTGCGGCCAGCTCACAAGAAAGCGAGTTGAAGAAAGGAGCTCAGGGGCACTGTAATTCACAAACCTGCAGAGTTATAAATGACAGCTATCATCCAAAAATATACTGAAGTAAGGCTGCCAAGAGGACTTGAAAGCCGGGCAGAATTGCAGGAAACCGATTTCAGGAGGTAGACTGGAATTGCATTTAAAGCATAGGAAAAGAGGCACAAGGTCGACAATGATGCACTTGGCCAAAAAGGGCGTATGCGTTTTTTCCTGAATATATTCAGGAAAAAACGCATACGCCCTTTTTGGCCAACCAAGCAAGCTTGCAAAGGAAATCTGCACTACAATGAAGTCTCACTTCCCCCCCGTCAAAAGGGCCATCTGAAAAAAGTGTAAAATCCAGAAAGGCAGGACAGGCCATGGAGAACTGGGAGCCTTGTTATGCTGATGGGCGGGATGTAAATTGCCAACAGCCACTGGGGAGAAGTGTATGGTGTTTCCTGAAACATCTAAAAAACAAAGCAACAGAGCCTAGGGCACTTCCACTTATGGTCCTGCAGCTTAGGGAAATTAAAATCAAAAAGACACAGCCACCCCAAAGTTTGGGATGGCTCTGTTTACAAGAAACTCGTTTACGGTACAAGTTCAATATCGCATAAAGCGAAAAATGGATAAAGAAGTTGTGGTACTTACGTACAATGCAATATCACTCAGCAATGATATCTATGTCATCAGGCCCATAGCAGCATAATGAGTGGATTCAGGTATGATGATTCTAACTGAAATAAGTCACACAGAAAAAGAAACATCATAAGATATCACTAATACACGGAATGTAAACTTGGCTACACAGGAACTGAATTTCAAAACAGAACATGGTCCCAAATTTAGAAAATCAACTTATGCTTGCTTAAGGGGAAAGGTGAGTTGGGGTGCTGCATAAAACCAGAGATTGAAATGAGCACAGATTAAGTTCCTTAAGCCAAATATGTAATAGACAAGAGCTACTCCTTGCTCAACGAAATGGACTCAAAACCCCATATTAAACGCCTAATAATGTACCTGACTAGTAAGTATCTTAAAACCTATGGATTGCTATGTCTCTGAAAGTGAATCAATCGTGAGTACAGGGGCAAAAACGCAGCAGTGATAGGATTGGAGAGTTTTGGTGAGCAAATGAAGACCCTTTGAAGTCATATTGCATGGTACCCATTCCACGGGTCTCAACTCTCCAGGTTTAAGGGATTCTTCCTTCAGCTAAAACATGCATGTGGAACCCAGAGTATGATCAACCGTGTGATCGGGAGACGTGTTGAAATATGTCTCAGTTCTCGTCCCCTGGTACTCGGGTGCAACATTCCAGATGCTTTACTAACACTCTCCCGACTTGGAGAGTCAGTGCCTTTAACCTCCTGTTTGGCCCAGTTTGCAAATTCCGTGGAAGATGAACAGGAATAGGGAGAACCAATGAGAGACTAGCTGGAGGTGTCTGGACGGGAAAATTTAACTCTCATTTCCCACCAGGAAGAGGAATTAACCAAAGGCTCAGCGTGCCATGCCGGAACCAGATTAGGGCCTGAAGCAATCCTGCGGTGTTGCGGCCAGCTCACAAGAAAGCGAGTTGAAGAAAGGAGCTCAGGGGCACTGTAATTCACAAACCTGCAGAGTTATAAATGACAGCTATCATCCAAAAATATACTGAAGTAAGGCTGCCAAGAGGACTTGAAAGCCGGGCAGAATTGCAGGAAACCGATTTCAGGAGGTAGACTGGAATTGCATTTAAAGCATAGGAAAAGAGGCAGAAGGTCGACAATGATGCACTTGGCCAGAAAGGGCGTATGCGTTTTTTCCTGAATATATTCAGGAAAAAACGCATATGCCCTTTTTGGCCAACCAAGCAAGCTTGCAAAGGAAATCTGCACTACAATGAAGTCTCACTTCCCCCCCGTCAAAAGGGCCATCTGAAAAAAGTGTAAAATCCAGAAAGGCAGGACAGGCCATGGAGAACTGGGAGCCTTGTTATGCTGATGGGCGGGATGTAAATTGCCAACAGCCACTGGGGAGAAGTGTATGGTGTTTCCTGAAACATCTAAAAAACAAAGCAACAGAGCCTAGGGCACTTCCACTTATGGTCCTGCAGCTTAGGGAAATTAAAATCAAAAAGACACAGCCACCCCAAAGTTTGGGATGGCTCTGTTTACAAGAAACTCGTTTACGGTACAAGTTCAATATCGCATAAAGCGAAAAATGGATAAAGAAGTTGTGGTACTTACGTACAATGCAATATCACTCAGCAATGACATCTATGTCATCAGGCCCATAGCAGCATAATGAGTGGATTCAGGTATGATGATTCTAACTGAAATAAGTCACACAGAAAAAGAAACATCATAAGATATCACTAATACACGGAATGTAAACTTGGCTACACAGGAACTGAATTTCAAAACAGAACATGGTCCCAAATTTAGAAAACCAACTTATGCTTGCTTAAGGGGAAAGGTGAGTTGGGGTGCTGCATAAAACCAGAGATTGAAATGAGCACAGATAAAGTTCCTTAAGCCAAATATGTAATAGACAAGAGCTACTCCTTGCTCAACGAAATGGACTCAAAACCCCATATTAAACGCCTAATAATGTACCTGACTAGTAAGTATCTTAAAACCTATGGATTGCTATGTCTCTGAAAGTGAATCAATCGTGAGTACAGGGGCAAAAACGCAGCAGTGATAGGATTGGAGAGTTTTGGTGAGCAAATGAAGACCCTTTGAAGTCATATTGCATGGTACCCATTCCACGGGTCTCAACTCTCCAGGTTTAAGGGATTCTTCCTTCAGCTAAAACATGCATGTGGAACCCAGAGTATGATCAACCGTGTGATCGGGAGACGTGTTGAAATATGTCTCAGTTCTCGTCCCCTGGTACTCGGGTGCAACATTCCAGATGCTTTACTAACACTCTCCCGACTTGGAGAGTCAGTGCCTCTAACCTCCTGTTTGGCCCAGTTTGCAAATTCCGCGGAAGATGAACAGGAATAGGGAGAACCAATGAGAGACTAGCTGGAGGTGTCTGGACGGGAAAATTTAACTCTCATTTCCCACCAGGAAGAGGAATTAACCAAAGGCTCAGCGTGCCATGCCGGAACCAGATTAGGGCCTGAAGCAATCCTGCGGTGTTGCGGCCAGCTCACAAGAAAGCGAGTTGAAGAAAGGAGCTCAGGGGCACTGTAATTCACAAACCTGCAGAGTTATAAATGACAGCTATCATCCAAAAATATACTGAAGTAAGGCTGCCAAGAGGACTTGAAAGCCGGGCAGAATTGCAGGAAACCGATTTCAGGAGGTAGACTGGAATTGCATTTAAAGCATAGGAAAAGAGGCAGAAGGTCGACAATGATGCACTTGGCCAAAAAGGGCGTATGCGTTTTTTCCTGAATATATTCAGGAAAAAACGCATACGCCCTTTTTGGCCAACCAAGCAAGCTTGCAAAGGAAATCTGCACTACAATGAAGTCTCACTTCCCCCCCCATCAAAAGGGCCATCTGAAAAAAGTGTAAAATCCAGAAAGGCAGGACAGGCCATGGAGAACTGGGAGCCTTGTTATGCTGATGGGCGGGATGTAAATTGCCAACAGCCACTCGGGAGAAGTGTATGGTGTTTCCTGAAACATCTAAAAAACAAAGCAACAGAGCCTAGGGCACTTCCACTTATGGTCCTGCAGCTTAGGGAAATTAAAATCAAAAAGACACAGCCACCCCAAAGTTTGGGATGGCTCTGTTTACAAGAAACTCGTTTACGGTACAAGTTCAATATCGCATAAAGCGAAAAATGGATAAAGAAGTTGTGGTACTTACGTACAATGCAATATCACTCAGCAATGACATCTATGTCATCAGGCCCATAGCAGCATAATGAGTGGATTCAGGTATGATGATTCTAACTGAAATAAGTCACACAGAAAAAGAAACATCATAAGATATCACTAATACATGGAATGTAAACTTGGCTACACAGGAACTGAATTTCAAAACAGAACATGGTCCCAAATTTAGAAAACCAACTTATGCTTGCTTAAGGGGAAAGGTGAGTTGGGGTGCTGCATAAAACCAGAGATTGAAATGAGCACAGATAAAGTTCCTTAAGCCAAATATGTAATAGACAAGAGCTACTCCTTGCTCAACGAAATGGACTCAAAACCCCATATTAAACGCCTAATAATGTACCTGACTAGTAAGTATCTTAAAACCTATGGATTGCTATGTCTCTGAAAGTGAATCAATCGTGAGTACAGGGGCAAAAACGCAGCAGTGATAGGATTGGAGAGTTTTGGTGAGCAAATGAAGACCCTTTGAAGTCATATTGCATGGTACCCATTCCACGGGTCTCAACTCTCCAGATTTAAGGGATTCTTCCTTCAGCTAAAACATGCATGTGGAACCCAGAGTATGATCAACCGTGTGATCGGGAGACGTGTTGAAATATGTCTCAGTTCTCGTCCCCTGGTACTCGGGTGCAACATTCCAGACGCTTTACTAACACTCTCCCGACTTGGAGAGTCAGTGCCTTTAACCTCCTGTTTGGCCCAGTTTGCAAATTCCGCGGAAGATGAACAGGAATAGGGAGAACCAATGAGAGACTAGCTGGAGGTGTCTGGACGGGAAAATTTAACTCTCATTTCCCACCAGGAAGAGGAATTAACCAAAGGCTCAGCGTGCCATGCCGGAACCAGATTAGGGCCTGAAGCAATCCTGCGGTGTTGCGGCCAGCTCACAAGAAAGCGAGTTGAAGAAAGGAGCTCAGGGGCACTGTAATTCACAAACCTGCAGAGTTATAAATGACAGCTATCATCCAAAAATATACTGAAGTAAGGCTGCCAAGAGGACTTGAAAGCCGGGCAGAATTGCAGGAAACCGACTTCAGGAGGTAGACTGGAATTGCATTTAAAGCATAGGAAAAGAGGCAGAAGGTCGACAATGATGCACTTGGCCAAAAAGGGCGTATGCGTTTTTTCCTGAATATATTCAGGAAAAAACGCATACGCCCTTTTTGGCCAACCAAGCAAGCTTGCAAAGGAAATCTGCACTACAATGAAGTCTCACTTCCCCCCCGTCAAAAGGGCCATCTGAAAAAAGTGTAAAATCCAGAAAGGCAGGACAGGCCATGGAGAACTGGGAGCCTTGTTATGCTGATGGGCGGGATGTAAATTGCCAACAGCCACTCGGGAGAAGTGTATGGTGTTTCCTGAAACATCTAAAAAACAAAGCAACAGAGCCTAGGGCACTTCCACTTATGGTCCTGCAGCTTAGGGAAATTAAAATCAAAAAGACACAGCCACCCCAAAGCTTGGGATGGCTCTGTTTACAAGAAACTCGTTTACGGTACAAGTTCAATATCGCATAAAGTGAAAAATGGATAAAGAAGTTGTGGTACTTACGTACAATGCAATATCACTCAGCAATGACATCTATGTCATCAGGCCCATAGCAGCATAATGAGTGGATTCAGGTATGATGATTCTAACTGAAATAAGTCACACAGAAAAAGAAACATCATAAGATATCACTAATACACGGAATGTAAACTTGGCTACACAGGAACTGGATTTCAAAACAGAACATGGTCCCAAATTTAGAAAACCAACTTATGCTTGCTTAAGGGGAAAGGTGAGTTGGGGTGCTGCATAAAACCAGAGATTGAAATGAGCACAGATAAAGTTCCTTAAGCCAAATATGTAATAGACAAGAGCTACTCCTTGCTCAACGAAATGGACTCAAAACCCCATATTAAACGCCTAATAATGTACCTGACTAGTAAGTATCTTAAAACCTATGGATTGCTATGTCTCTGAAAGTGAATCAATCGTGAGTACAGGGGCAAAAACGCAGCAGTGATAGGATTGGAGAGTTTTGGTGAGCAAATGAAGACCCTTTGAAGTCATATTTCATGGTACCCATTCCACGGGTCTCAACTCTCCAGGATTAAGGGATTCTTCCTTCAGCTAAAACATGCATGTGGAACCCAGAGTATGATCAACCGTGTGATTGGGAGACGTGTTGAAATATGTCTCAGTTCTCGTCCCCTGGTACTCGGGTGCAACATTCCAGATGCTTTACTAACACTCTCCCGACTTGGAGAGTCAGTGCCTTTAACCTCCTGTTTGGCCCAGTTTGCAAATTCCGCGGAAGATGAACAGGAATAGGGAGAACCAATGAGAGACTAGCTGGAGGTGTCTGGACGGGAAAATTTAACTCTCATTTCCCACCAGGAAGAGGAATTAACCAAAGGCTCAGCGTGCCATGCCGGAACCAGATTAGGGCCTGAAGCAATCCTGCGGTGTTGCGGCCAGCTCACAAGAAAGCGAGTTGAAGAAAGGAGCTCAGGGGCACTGTAATTCACAAACCTGCAGAGTTATAAATGACAGCTATCATCCAAAAATATACTGAAGTAAGGCTGCCAAGAGGACTTGAAAGCCGGGCAGAATTGCAGGAAACCGATTTCAGGAGGTAGACTGGAATTGCATTTAAAGCATAGGAAAAGAGGCAGAAGGTCGACAATGATGCACTTGGCCAAAAAGGGCGTATGCGTTTTTTCCTGAATATATTCAGGAAAAAACGCATACGCCCTTTTTGGCCAACCAAGCAAGCTTGCAAAGGAAATCTGCACTACAATGAAGTCTCACTTCCCCCCCGTCAAAAGGGCCATCTGAAAAAAGTGTAAAATCCAGAAAGGCAGGACAGGCCATGGAGAACTGGGAGCCTTGTTATGCTGATGGGCGGGATGTAAATTGCCAACAGCCACTCTGGAGAAGTGTATGGTGTTTCCTGAAACATCTAAAAAACAAAGCAACAGAGCCTAGGGCACTTCCACTTATGGTCCTGCAGCTTAGGGAAATTAAAATCAAAAAGACACAGCCACCCCAAAGCTTGGGATGGCTCTGTTTACAAGAAACTCGTTTACGGTACAAGTTCAATATCGCATAAAGCGAAAAATGGATAAAGAAGTTGTGGTACTTACGTACAATGCAATATCACTCAGCAATGACATCTATGTCATCAGGCCCATAGCAGCATAATGAGTGGATTCAGGTATGATGATTCTAACTGAAATAAGTCACACAGAAAAAGAAACATCATAAGATATCACTAATACACGGAATGTAAACTTGGCTACACAGGAACTGAATTTCAAAACAGAACATGGTCCCAAATTTAGAAAACCAACTTATGCTTACTTAAGGGGAAAGGTGAGTTGGGGTGCTGCATAAAACCAGAGACTGAAATGAGCACAGATAAAGTTCCTTAAGCCAAATATGTAATAGACAAGAGCTACTCCTTGCTCAACGAAATGGACTCAAAACCCCATATTAAACGCCTAATAATGTACCTGACTAGTAAGTATCTTAAAACCTATGGATTGCTATGTCTCTGAAAGTGAATCAATCGTGAGTACAGGGGCAAAAACGCAGCAGTGATAGGATTGGAGAGTTTTGGTGAGCAAATGAAGACCCTTTGAAGTCATATTGCATGGTACCCATTCCACGGGTCTCAACTCTCCAGGTTTAAGGGATTCTTCCTTCAGCTAAAACATGCATGTGGAACCCAGAGTATGATCAACCGTGTGATCGGGAGACGTGTTGAAATATGTCTCAGTTCTCGTCCCCTGGTACTCGGGTGCAACATTCCAGATGCTTTACTAACACTCTCCCGACTTGGAGAGTCAGTGCCTCTAACCTCCTGTTTGGCCCAGTTTGCAAATTCCGCGGAAGATGAACAGGAATAGGGAGAACCAATGAGAGACTAGCTGGAGGTGTCTGGACGGGAAAATTTAACTCTCATTTCCCACCAGGAAGAGGAATTAACCAAAGGCTCAGCGTGCCATGCCGGAACCAGATTAGGGCCTGAAGCAATCCTGCGGTGTTGCGGCCAGCTCACAAGAAAGCGAGTTGAAGAAAGGAGCTCAGGGGCACTGTAATTCACAAACCTGCAGAGTTATAAATGACAGCTATCATCCAAAAATATACTGAAGTAAGGCTGCCAAGAGGACTTGAAAGCCGGGCAGAATTGCAGGAAACCGATTTCAGGAGGTAGACTGGAATTGCATTTAAAGCATAGGAAAAGAGGCAGAAGGTCGACAATGATGCACTTGGCCAAAAAGGGCGTATGCGTTTTTTCCTGAATATATTCAGGAAAAAACGCATACGCCCTTTTTGGCCAACCAAGCAAGCTTGCAAAGGAAATCTGCACTACAATGAAGTCTCACTTCCCCCCCCATCAAAAGGGCCATCTGAAAAAAGTGTAAAATCCAGAAAGGCAGGACAGGCCATGGAGAACTGGGAGCCTTGTTATGCTGATGGGCGGGATGTAAATTGCCAACAGCCACTCGGGAGAAGTGTATGGTGTTTCCTGAAACATCTAAAAAACAAAGCAACAGAGCCTAGGGCACTTCCACTTATGGTCCTGCAGCTTAGGGAAATTAAAATCAAAAAGACACAGCCACCCCAAAGTTTGGGATGGCTCTGTTTACAAGAAACTCGTTTACGGTACAAGTTCAATATCGCATAAAGCGAAAAATGGATAAAGAAGTTGTGGTACTTACGTACAATGCAATATCACTCAGCAATGACATCTATGTCATCAGGCCCATAGCAGCATAATGAGTGGATTCAGGTATGATGATTCTAACTGAAATAAGTCACACAGAAAAAGAAACATCATAAGATATCACTAATACATGGAATGTAAACTTGGCTACACAGGAACTGAATTTCAAAACAGAACATGGTCCCAAATTTAGAAAACCAACTTATGCTTGCTTAAGGGGAAAGGTGAGTTGGGGTGCTGCATAAAACCAGAGATTGAAATGAGCACAGATAAAGTTCCTTAAGCCAAATATGTAATAGACAAGAGCTACTCCTTGCTCAACGAAATGGACTCAAAACCCCATATTAAACGCCTAATAATGTACCTGACTAGTAAGTATCTTAAAACCTATGGATTGCTATGTCTCTGAAAGTGAATCAATCGTGAGTACAGGGGCAAAAACGCAGCAGTGATAGGATTGGAGAGTTTTGGTGAGCAAATGAAGACCCTTTGAAGTCATATTGCATGGTACCCATTCCACGGGTCTCAACTCTCCAGATTTAAGGGATTCTTCCTTCAGCTAAAACATGCATGTGGAACCCAGAGTATGATCAACCGTGTGATCGGGAGACGTGTTGAAATATGTCTCAGTTCTCGTCCCCTGGTACTCGGGTGCAACATTCCAGACGCTTTACTAACACTCTCCCGACTTGGAGAGTCAGTGCCTTTAACCTCCTGTTTGGCCCAGTTTGCAAATTCCGCGGAAGATGAACAGGAATAGGGAGAACCAATGAGAGACTAGCTGGAGGTGTCTGGACGGGAAAATTTAACTCTCATTTCCCACCAGGAAGAGGAATTAACCAAAGGCTCAGCGTGCCATGCCGGAACCAGATTAGGGCCTGAAGCAATCCTGCGGTGTTGCGGCCAGCTCACAAGAAAGCGAGTTGAAGAAAGGAGCTCAGGGGCACTGTAATTCACAAACCTGCAGAGTTATAAATGACAGCTATCATCCAAAAATATACTGAAGTAAGGCTGCCAAGAGGACTTGAAAGCCGGGCAGAATTGCAGGAAACCGACTTCAGGAGGTAGACTGGAATTGCATTTAAAGCATAGGAAAAGAGGCAGAAGGTCGACAATGATGCACTTGGCCAAAAAGGGCGTATGCGTTTTTTCCTGAATATATTCAGGAAAAAACGCATACGCCCTTTTTGGCCAACCAAGCAAGCTTGCAAAGGAAATCTGCACTACAATGAAGTCTCACTTCCCCCCCGTCAAAAGGGCCATCTGAAAAAAGTGTAAAATCCAGAAAGGCAGGACAGGCCATGGAGAACTGGGAGCCTTGTTATGCTGATGGGCGGGATGTAAATTGCCAACAGCCACTCGGGAGAAGTGTATGGTGTTTCCTGAAACATCTAAAAAACAAAGCAACAGAGCCTAGGGCACTTCCACTTATGGTCCTGCAGCTTAGGGAAATTAAAATCAAAAAGACACAGCCACCCCAAAGTTTGGGATGGCTCTGTTTACAAGAAACTCGTTTACGGTACAAGTTCAATATCGCATAAAGTGAAAAATGGATAAAGAAGTTGTGGTACTTACGTACAATGCAATATCACTCAGCAATGACATCTATGTCATCAGGCCCATAGCAGCATAATGAGTGGATTCAGGTATGATGATTCTAACTGAAATAAGTCACACAGAAAAAGAAACATCATAAGATATCACTAATACACGGAATGTAAACTTGGCTACACAGGAACTGGATTTCAAAACAGAACATGGTCCCAAATTTAGAAAACCAACTTATGCTTGCTTAAGGGGAAAGGTGAGTTGGGGTGCTGCATAAAACCAGAGATTGAAATGAGCACAGATAAAGTTCCTTAAGCCAAATATGTAATAGACAAGAGCTACTCCTTGCTCAACGAAATGGACTCAAAACCCCATATTAAACGCCTAATAATGTACCTGACTAGTAAGTATCTTAAAACCTATGGATTGCTATGTCTCTGAAAGTGAATCAATCGTGAGTACAGGGGCAAAAACGCAGCAGTGATAGGATTGGAGAGTTTTGGTGAGCAAATGAAGACCCTTTGAAGTCATATTTCATGGTACCCATTCCACGGGTCTCAACTCTCCAGGATTAAGGGATTCTTCCTTCAGCTAAAACATGCATGTGGAACCCAGAGTATGATCAACCGTGTGATTGGGAGACGTGTTGAAATATGTCTCAGTTCTCGTCCCCTGGTACTCGGGTGCAACATTCCAGATGCTTTACTAACACTCTCCCGACTTGGAGAGTCAGTGCCTTTAACCTCCTGTTTGGCCCAGTTTGCAAATTCCGCGGAAGATGAACAGGAATAGGGAGAACCAATGAGAGACTAGCTGGAGGTGTCTGGACGGGAAAATTTAACTCTCATTTCCCACCAGGAAGAGGAATTAACCAAAGGCTCAGCGTGCCATGCCGGAACCAGATTAGGGCCTGAAGCAATCCTGCGGTGTTGCGGCCAGCTCACAAGAAAGCGAGTTGAAGAAAGGAGCTCAGGGGCACTGTAATTCACAAACCTGCAGAGTTATAAATGACAGCTATCATCCAAAAATATACTGAAGTAAGGCTGCCAAGAGGACTTGAAAGCCGGGCAGAATTGCAGGAAACCGATTTCAGGAGGTAGACTGGAATTGCATTTAAAGCATAGGAAAAGAGGCAGAAGGTCGACAATGATGCACTTGGCCAAAAAGGGCGTATGCGTTTTTTCCTGAATATATTCAGGAAAAAACGCATACGCCCTTTTTGGCCAACCAAGCAAGCTTGCAAAGGAAATCTGCACTACAATGAAGTCTCACTTCCCCCCCGTCAAAAGGGCCATCTGAAAAAAGTGTAAAATCCAGAAAGGCAGGACAGGCCATGGAGAACTGGGAGCCTTGTTATGCTGATGGGCGGGATGTAAATTGCCAACAGCCACTCTGGAGAAGTGTATGGTGTTTCCTGAAACATCTAAAAAACAAAGCAACAGAGCCTAGGGCACTTCCACTTATGGTCCTGCAGCTTAGGGAAATTAAAATCAAAAAGACACAGCCACCCCAAAGCTTGGGATGGCTCTGTTTACAAGAAACTCGTTTACGGTACAAGTTCAATATCGCATAAAGCGAAAAATGGATAAAGAAGTTGTGGTACTTACGTACAATGCAATATCACTCAGCAATGACATCTATGTCATCAGGCCCATAGCAGCATAATGAGTGGATTCAGGTATGATGATTCTAACTGAAATAAGTCACACAGAAAAAGAAACATCATAAGATATCACTAATACACGGAATGTAAACTTGGCTACACAGGAACTGAATTTCAAAACAGAACATGGTCCCAAATTTAGAAAACCAACTTATGCTTACTTAAGGGGAAAGGTGAGTTGGGGTGCTGCATAAAACCAGAGACTGAAATGAGCACAGATAAAGTTCCTTAAGCCAAATATGTAATAGACAAGAGCTACTCCTTGCTCAACGAAATGGACTCAAAACCCCATATTAAACGCCTAATAATGTACCTGACTAGTAAGTATCTTAAAACCTATGGATTGCTATGTCTCTGAAAGTGAATCAATCGTGAGTACAGGGGCAAAAACGCAGCAGTGATAGGATTGGAGAGTTTTGGTGAGCAAATGAAGACCCTTTGAAGTCATATTGCATGGTACCCATTCCACGGGTCTCAACTCTCCAGGTTTAAGGGATTCTTCCTTCAGCTAAAACATGCATGTGGAACCCAGAGTATGATCAACCGTGTGATCGGGAGACGTGTTGAAATATGTCTCAGTTCTCGTCCCCTGGTACTCGGGTGCAACATTCCAGATGCTTTACTAACACTCTCCCGACTTGGAGAGTCAGTGCCTTTAACCTCCTGTTTGGCCCAGTTTGCAAATTCCGCGGAAGATGAACAGGAATAGGGAGAACCAATGAGAGACTAGCTGGAGGTGTCTGGACGGGAAAATTTAACTCTCATTTCCCACCAGGAAGAGGAATTAACCAAAGGCTCAGCGTGCCATGCCGGAACCAGATTAGGGCCTGAAGCAATCCTGCGGTGTTGCGGCCAGCTCACAAGAAAGCGAGTTGAAGAAAGGAGCTCAGGGGCACTGTAATTCACAAACCTGCAGAGTTATAAATGACAGCTATCATCCAAAAATATACTGAAGTAAGGCTGCCAAGAGGACTTGAAAGCCGGGCAGAATTGCAGGAAACCGATTTCAGGAGGTAGACTGGAATTGCATTTAAAGCATAGGAAAAGAGGCAGAAGGTCGACAATGATGCACTTGGCCAAAAAGGGCGTATGCGTTTTTTCCTGAATATATTCAGGAAAAAACGCATACGCCCTTTTTGGCCAACCAAGCAAGCTTGCAAAGGAAATCTGCACTACAATGAAGTCTCACTTCCCCCCCGTCAAAAGGGCCATCTGAAAAAAGTGTAAAATCCAGAAAGGCAGGACAGGCCATGGAGAACTGGGAGCCTTGTTATGCTGATGGGCGGGATGTAACTTGCCAACAGCCACTCGGGAGAAGTGTATGGTGTTTCCTGAAACATCTAAAAAACAAAGCAACAGAGCCTAGGGCACTTCCACTTATGGTCCTGCAGCTTAGGGAAATTAAAATCAAAAAGACACAGCCACCCCAAAGTTTGGGATGGCTCTGTTTACAAGAAACTCGTTTACGGTACAAGTTCAATATCGCATAAAGCGAAAAATGGATAAAGAAGTTGTGGTACTTACGTACAATGCAATATCACTCAGCAATGACATCTATGTCATCAGGCCCATAGCAGCATAATGAGTGGATTCAGGTATGATGATTCTAACTGAAATAAGTCACACAGAAAAAGAAACATCATAAGATATCACTAATACACGGAATGTAAACTTGGCTACACAGGAACTGAATTTCAAAACAGAACATGGTCCCAAATTTAGAAAACCAACTTATGCTTGCTTAAGGGGAAAGGTGAGTTGGGGTGCTGCATAAAACCAGAGATTGAAATGAGCACAGATAAAGTTCCTTAAGCCAAATATGTAATAGACAAGAGCTACTCCTTGCTCAACGAAATGGACTCAAAACCCCATATTAAACGCCTAATAATGTACCTGACTAGTAAGTATCTTAAAACCTATGGATTGCTATGTCTCTGAAAGTGAATCAATCGTGAGTACAGGGGCAAAAACGCAGCAGTGATAGGATTGGAGAGTTTTGGTGAGCAAATGAAGACCCTTTGAAGTCATATTGCATGGTACCCATTCCACGGGTCTCAACTCTCCAGGTTTAAGGGATTCTTCCTTCAGCTAAAACATGCATGTGGAACCCAGAGTATGATCAACCGTGTGATCGGGAGACGTGTTGAAATATGTCTCAGTTCTCGTCCCCTGGTACTCGGGTGCAACATTCCAGATGCTTTACTAACACTCTCCCGACTTGGAGAGTCAGTGCCTCTAACCTCCTGTTTGGCCCAGTTTGCAAATTCCGCGGAAGATGAACAGGAATAGGGAGAACCAATGAGAGACTAGCTGGAGGTGTCTGGACGGGAAAATTTAACTCTCATTTCCCACCAGGAAGAGGAATTAACCAAAGGCTCAGCGTGCCATGCCGGAACCAGATTAGGGCCTGAAGCAATCCTGCGGTGTTGCGGCCAGCTCACAAGAAAGCGAGTTGAAGAAAGGAGCTCAGGGGCACTGTAATTCACAAACCTGCAGAGTTATAAATGACAGCTATCATCCAAAAATATACTGAAGTAAGGCTGCCAAGAGGACTTGAAAGCCGGGCAGAATTGCAGGAAACCGATTTCAGGAGGTAGACTGGAATTGCATTTAAAGCATAGGAAAAGAGGCAGAAGGTCGACAATGATGCACTTGGCCAAAAAGGGCGTATGCGTTTTTTCCTGAATATATTCAGGAAAAAACGCATACGCCCTTTTTGGCCAACCAAGCAAGCTTGCAAAGGAAATCTGCACTACAATGAAGTCTCACTTCCCCCCCCCGTCAAAAGGGCCATCTGAAAAAAGTGTAAAATCCAGAAAGGCAGGACAGGCCATGGAGAACTGGGAGCCTTGTTATGCTGATGGGCGGGATGTAAATTGCCAACAGCCACTCGGGAGAAGTGTATGGTGTTTCCTGAAACATCTAAAAAACAAAGCAACAGAGCCTAGGGCACTTCCACTTATGGTCCTGCAGCTTAGGGAAATTAAAATCAAAAAGACACAGCCACCCCAAAGTTTGGGATGGCTCTGTTTACAAGAAACTCGTTTACGGTACAAGTTCAATATCGCATAAAGCGAAAAATGGATAAAGAAGTTGTGGTACTTACGTACAATGCAATATCACTCAGCAATGACATCTATGTCATCAGGCCCATAGCAGCATAATGAGTGGATTCAGGTATGATGATTCTAACTGAAATAAGTCACACAGAAAAAGAAACATCATAAGATATCACTAATACACGGAATGTAAACTTGGCTACACAGGAACTGGATTTCAAAACAGAACATGGTCCCAAATGTAGAAAACCAACTTATGCTTGCTTAAGGGGAAAGGTGAGTTGGGGTGCTGCATAAAACCAGAGATTGAAATGAGCACAGATAAAGTTCCTTAAGCCAAATATATAATAGACAAGAGCTACTCCTTGCTCAACGAAATGGACTCAAAACCCCATATTAAACGCCTAATAATGTACCTGACTAGTAAGTATCTTAAAACCTATGGATTGCTATGTCTCTGAAAGTGAATCAATCGTGAGTACAGGGGCAAAAACGCAGCAGTGATAGGATTGGAGAGTTTTGGTGAGCAAATGAAGACCCTTTGAAGTCATATTGCATGGTACCCATTCCACGGGTCTCAACTCTCCAGGTTTAAGGGATTCTTCCTTCAGCTAAAACATGCATGTGGAACCCAGAGTATGATCAACCGTGTGATCGGGAGACGTGTTGAAATATGTCTCAGTTCTCGTCCCCTGGTACTCGGGTGCAACATTCCAGATGCTTTACTAACACTCTCCCGACTTGGAGAGTCAGTGCCTTTAACCTCCTGTTTGGCCCAGTTTGCAAATTCCGCGGAAGATGAACAGGAATAGGGAGAACCAATGAGAGACTAGCTGGAGGTGTCTGGACGGGAAAATTTAACTCTCATTTCCCACCAGGAAGAGGAATTAACCAAAGGCTCAGCGTGCCATGCCGGAACCAGATTAGGGCCTGAAGCAATCCTGCGGTGTTGCGGCCAGCTCACAAGAAAGCGAGTTGAAGAAAGGAGCTCAGGGGCACTGTAATTCACAAACCTGCAGAGTTATAAATGACAGCTATCATCCAAAAATATACTGAAGTAAGGCTGCCAAGAGGACTTGAAAGCCGGGCAGAATTGCAGGAAACCGATTTCAGGAGGTAGACTGGAATTGCATTTAAAGCATAGGAAAAGAGGCAGAAGGTCGACAATGATGCACTTGGCCAAAAAGGGCGTATGCGTTTTTTCCTGAATATATTCAGGAAAAAACGCATACGCCCTTTTTGGCCAACCAAGCAAGCTTGCAAAGGAAATCTGCACTACAATGAAGTCTCACTTCCCCCCCGTCAAAAGGGCCATCTGAAAAAAGTGTAAAATCCAGAAAGGCAGGACAGGCCATGGAGAACTGGGAGCCTTGTTATGCTGATGGGCGGGATGTAACTTGCCAACAGCCACTCGGGAGAAGTGTATGGTGTTTCCTGAAACATCTAAAAAACAAAGCAACAGAGCCTAGGGCACTTCCACTTATGGTCCTGCAGCTTAGGGAAATTAAAACCAAAAAGATACAGCCACCCCAAAGTTTGGGATGGCTCTGTTTACAAGAAACTCGTTTACGGTACAAGTTCAATATCGCATAAAGCGAAAAATGGATAAAGAAGTTGTGGTACTTACGTACAATGCAATATCACTCAGCAATGACATCTATGTCATCAGGCCCATAGCAGCATAATGAGTGGATTCAGGTATGATGATTCTAACTGAAATAAGTCACACAGAAAAAGAAACATCATAAGATATCACTAATACACGGAATGTAAACTTGGCTACACAGGAACTGAATTTCAAAACAGAACATGGTCCCAAATTTAGAAAACCAACTTATGCTTGCTTAAGGGGAAAGGTGAGTTGGGGTGCTGCATAAAACCAGAGATTGAAATGAGCACAGATAAAGTTCCTTAAGCCAAATATGTAATAGACAAGAGCTACTCCTTGCTCAACGAAATGGACTCAAAACCCCATATTAAACGCCTAATAATGTACCTGACTAGTAAGTACCTTAAAACCTATGGATTGCTATGTCTCTGAAAGTGAATCAATCGTGAGTACAGGGGCAAAAACGCAGCAGTGATAGGATTGGAGAGTTTTGGTGAGCAAATGAAGACCCTTTGAAGTCATATTGCATGGTACCCATTCCACGGGTCTCAACTCTCCAGGTTTAAGGGATTCTTCCTTCAGCTAAAACATGCATGTGGAACCCAGAGTATGATCAACCGTGTGATCGGGAGACGTGTTGAAATATGTCTCAGTTCTCGTCCCCTGGTACTCGGGTGCAACATTCCAGATGCTTTACTAACACTCTCCCGACTTGGAGAGTCAGTGCCTTTAACCTCCTGTTTGGCCCAGTTTGCAAATTCCGCGGAAGATGAACAGGAATAGGGAGAACCAATGAGAGACTAGCTGGAGGTGTCTGGACGGAAAAATTTAACTCTCATTTCCCACCAGGAAGAGGAATTAACCAAAGGCTCAGCGTGCCATGCCGGAACCAGATTAGGGCCTGAAGCAATCCTGCGGTGTTGCGGCCAGCTCACAAGAAAGCGAGTTGAAGAAAGGAGCTCAGGGGCACTGTAATTCACAAACCTGCAGAGTTATAAATGACAGCTATCATCCAAAAATATACTGAAGTAAGGCTGCCAAGAGGACTTGAAAGCCGGGCAGAATTGCAGGAAACCGATTTCAGGAGGGAGACTGGAATTGCATTTAAAGCATAGGAAAAGAGGCAGAAGGTCGACAATGATGCACTTGGCCAAAAAGGGCGTATGCGTTTTTTCCTGAATATATTCAGGAAAAAACGCATACGACCTTTTTGGCCAACCAAGCAAGCTTGCAAAGGAAATCTGCACCACAATGAAGTCTCACTTCCCCCCCGTCAAAAGGGCCATCTGAAAAAAGTGTAAAATCCAGAAAGGCAGGACAGGCCATGGAGAACTGGGAGCCTTGTTATGCTGATGGGCGGGATGTAAATTGCCAACAGCCACTCGGGAGAAGTGTATGGTGTTTCCTGAAACATCTAAAAAACAAAGCAACAGAGCCTAGGGCACTTCCACTTATGGTCCTGCAGCTTAGGGAAATTAAAATCAAAAAGACACAGCCACCCGAAAGTTTGGGATGGCTCTGTTTACAAGAAACTCGTTTACGGTACAAGTTCAATATCGCATAAAGCGAAAAATGGATAAAGAAGTTGTGGTACTTACGTACAATGCAATATCACTCAGCAATGACATCTATGTCATCAGGCCCATAGCAGCATAATGCGTGGATTCAGGTATGATGATTCTAACTGAAATAAGTCACACAGAAAAAGAAACATCATAAGATATCACTAATACACGGAATGTAAACTTGGCTACACAGGAACTGAATTTCAAAACAGAACATGCTCCCAAATTTAGAAAACCAACTTATGCTTGCTTAAGGGGAAAGGTGAGTTGGGGTGCTGCATAAAACCAGAGATTGAAATGAGCACAGATAAAGTTCCTTAAGCCAAATATGTAATAGACAAGAGCTACTCCTTGCTCAACGAAATGGACTCAAAACCCCATATTAAACGCCTAATAATGTACCTGACTAGTAAGTATCTTAAAACCTATGGATTGCTATGTCTCTGAAAGTGAATCAATCGTGAGTACAGGGGCAAAAACGCAGCAGTGATAGGATTGGAGAGTTTTGGTGAGCAAATGAAGACCCTTTGAAGTCATATTGCATGGTACCCATTCCACGGGTCTCAACTCTCCAGGTTTAAGGGATTCTTCCTTCAGCTAAAACATGCATGTGGAACCCAGAGTATGATCAACCGTGTGATCGGGAGACGTGTTGAAATATGTCTCAGTTCTCGTCCCCTGGTACTCGGGTGCAACATTCCAGATGCTTTACTAACACTCTCCCGACTTGGAGAGTCAGTGCCTTTAACCTCCTGTTTGGCCCAGTTTGCAAATTCCGCGGAAGATGAACAGGAATAGGGAGAACCAATGAGAGACTAGCTGGAGGTGTCTGGACGGGAAAATTTAACTCTCATTTCCCACCAGGAAGAGGAATTAACCAAAGGCTCAGCGTGCCATGCCGGAACCAGATTAGGGCCTGAAGCAATCCTGCGGTGTTGCGGCCAGCTCACAAGAAAGCGAGTTGAAGAAAGGAGCTCAGGGGCACTGTAATTCACAAACCTGCAGAGTTATAAATGACAGCTATCATCCAAAAATATACTGAAGTAAGGCTGCCAAGAGGACTTGAAAGCCGGGCAGAATTGCAGGAAACCGATTTCAGGAGGTAGACTGGAATTGCATTTAAAGCATAGGAAAAGAGGCAGAAGGTCGACAATGATGCACTTGGCCAAAAAGGGCGTATGCGTTTTTTCCTGAATATATTCAGGAAAAAACGCATACGCCCTTTTTGGCCAACCAAGCAAGCTTGCAAAGGAAATCTGCACTACAATGAAGTCTCACTTCCCCCCCGTCAAAAGGGCCATCTGAAAAAAGTGTAAAATCCAGAAAGGCAGGACAGGCCATGGAGAACTGGGAGCCTTGTTATGCTGATGGGCGGGATGTAACTTGCCAACAGCCACTCGGGAGAAGTGTATGGTGTTTCCTGAAACATCTAAAAAACAAAGCAACAGAGCCTAGGGCACTTCCACTTATGGTCCTGCAGCTTAGGGAAATTAAAACCAAAAAGATACAGCCACCCCAAAGTTTGGGATGGCTCTGTTTACAAGAAACTCGTTTACGGTACAAGTTCAATATCGCATAAAGCGAAAAATGGATAAAGAAGTTGTGGTACTTACGTACAATGCAATATCACTCAGCAATGACATCTATGTCATCAGGCCCATAGCAGCATAATGAGTGGATTCAGGTATGATGATTCTAACTGAAATAAGTCACACAGAAAAAGAAACATCATAAGATATCACTAATACACGGAATGTAAACTTGGCTACACAGGAACTGAATTTCAAAACAGAACATGGTCCCAAATTTAGAAAACCAACTTATGCTTGCTTAAGGGGAAAGGTGAGTTGGGGTGCTGCATAAAACCAGAGATTGAAATGAGCACAGATAAAGTTCCTTAAGCCAAATATGTAATAGACAAGAGCTACTCCTTGCTCAACGAAATGGACTCAAAACCCCATATTAAACGCCTAATAATGTACCTGACTAGTAAGTACCTTAAAACCTATGGATTGCTATGTCTCTGAAAGTGAATCAATCGTGAGTACAGGGGCAAAAACGCAGCAGTGATAGGATTGGAGAGTTTTGGTGAGCAAATGAAGACCCTTTGAAGTCATATTGCATGGTACCCATTCCACGGGTCTCAACTCTCCAGGTTTAAGGGATTCTTCCTTCAGCTAAAACATGCATGAGGAACCCAGAGTATGATCAACCGTGTGATCGGGAGACGTGTTGAAATATGTCTCAGTTCTCGTCCCCTGGTACTCGGGTGCAACATTCCAGATGCTTTACTAACACTCTCCCGACTTGGAGAGTCAGTGCCTTTAACCTCCTGTTTGGCCCAGTTTGCAAATTCCGCGGAAGATGAACAGGAATAGGGAGAACCAATGAGAGACTAGCTGGAGGTGTCTGGACGGGAAAATTTAACTCTCATTTCCCACCAGGAAGAGGAATTAACCAAAGGCTCAGCGTGCCATGCCGGAACCAGATTAGGGCCTGAAGCAATCCTGCGGTGTTGCGGCCAGCTCACAAGAAAGCGAGTTGAAGAAAGGAGCTCAGGGGCACTGTAATTCACAAACCTGCAGAGTTATAAATGACAGCTATCATCCAAAAATATACTGAAGTAAGGCTGCCAAGAGGACTTGAAAGCCGGGCAGAATTGCAGGAAACCGATTTCAGGAGGTAGACTGGAATTGCATTTAAAGCATAGGAAAAGAGGCAGAAGGTCGACAATGATGCACTTGGCCAAAAAGGGCGTATGCGTTTTTTCCTGAATATATTCAGGAAAAAACGCATACGCCCTTTTTGGCCAACCAAGCAAGCTTGCAAAGGAAATCTGCACTACAATGAAGTCTCACTTCCCCCCCGTCAAAAGGGCCATCTGAAAAAAGTGTAAAATCCAGAAAGGCAGGACAGGCCATGGAGAACTGGGAGCCTTGTTATGCTGATGGGCGGGATGTAAATTGCCAACAGCCACTCGGGAGAAGTGTATGGTGTTTCCTGAAACATCTAAAAAACAAAGCAACAGAGCCTAGGGCACTTCCACTTATGGTCCTGCAGCTTAGGGAAATTAAAATCAAAAAGACACAGCCACCCCAAAGCTTGGGATGGCTCTGTTTACAAGAAACTCGTTTACGGTACAAGTTCAATATCGCATAAAGCAAAAAATGGATAAAGAAGTTGTGGTACTTACGAACAATGCAATATCACTCAGCAATGACATCTATGTCATCAAGCATATAGCAGCATAATGAGTGGATTCAGGTATGATGATTCTAACTGAAATAAGTCACACAGAAAAAGAAACATCATAAGATATCACTAATACACGGAATGTAAACTTGGCTACACAGGAACTGAATTTCAAAACAGAACATGGTCCCAAATTTAGAAAACCAACTTATGCTTGCTTAAGGGGAAAGGTGAGTTGGGGTGCTGCATAAAACCAGAGATTGAAATGAGCACAGATAAAGTTCCTTAAGCCAAATATGTAATAGACAAGAGCTACTCCTTGCTCAACGAAATGGACTCAAAACCCCATATTAAACGCCTAATAATGTACCTGACTAGTAAGTATCTTAAAACCTATGGATTGCTATGTCTCTGAAAGTGAATCAATCGTGAGTACAGGGGCAAAAACGCAGCAGTGATAGGATTGGAGAGTTTTGGTGAGCAAATGAAGACCCTTTGAAGTCATATTGCATGGTACCCATTCCACGGGTCTCAACTCTCCAGGTTTAAGGGATTCTTCCTTCAGCTAAAACATGCATGAGGAACCCAGAGTATGATCAACCGTGTGATCGGGAGACGTGTTGAAATATGTCTCAGTTCTCGTCCCCTGGTACTCGGGTGCAACATTCCAGATGCTTTACTAACACTCTCCCGACTTGGAGAGTCAGTGCCTTTAACCTCCTGTTTGGCCCAGTTTGCAAATTCCGCGGAAGATGAACAGGAATAGGGAGAACCAATGAGAGACTAGCTGGAGGTGTCTGGACGGGAAAATTTAACTCTCATTTCCCACCAGGAAGAGGAATTAACCAAAGGCTCAGCGTGCCATGCCGGAACCAGATTAGGGCCTGAAGCAATCCTGCGGTGTTGCGGCCAGCTCACAAGAAAGCGAGTTGAAGAAAGGAGCTCAGGGGCACTGTAATTCACAAACCTGCAGAGTTATAAATGACAGCTATCATCCAAAAATATACTGAAGTAAGGCTGCCAAGAGGACTTGAAAGCCGGGCAGAATTGCAGGAAACCGATTTCAGGAGGTAGACTGGAATTGCATTTAAAGCATAGGAAAAGAGGCAGAAGGTCGACAATGATGCACTTGGCCAAAAAGGGCGTATGCGTTTTTTCCTGAATATATTCAGGAAAAAACGCATACGCCCTTTTTGGCCAACCAAGCAAGCTTGCAAAGGAAATCTGCACCACAATGAAGTCTCACTTCCCCCCCGTCAAAAGGGCCATCTGAAAAAAGTGTAAAATCCAGAAAGGCAGGACAGGCCATGGAGAACTGGGAGCCTTGTTATGCTGATGGGCGGGATGTAAATTGCCAACAGCCACTCGGGAGAAGTGTATGGTGTTTCCTGAAACATCTAAAAAACAAAGCAACAGAGCCTAGGGCACTTCCACTTATGGTCCTGCAGCTTAGGGAAATTTAAATCAAAAAGACACAGCCACCCCAAAGCTTGGGATGGCTCTGTTTACAAGAAACTCATTTACGGTACAAGTTCAATATCGCATAAAGCGAAAAATGGATAAAGAAGTTGTGGTACTTACGAACAATGCAATATCACTCAGCAATGACATCTATGTCATCAAGCCCATAGCAGCATAATGAGTGGATTCAGGTATGATGATTCTAACTGAAATAAGTCACACAGAAAAAGAAACATCATAAGATATCACTAATACACGGAATGTAAACTTGGCTACACAGGAACTGAATTTCAAAACAGAACATGGTCCCAAATTTAGAAAACCAACTTATGCTTGCTTAAGGGGAAAGGTGAGTTGGGGTGCTGCATTAAACCAGAGATTGAAATGAGCACAGATAAAGTTCCTTAAGCAAATATGTAATAGACAAGAGCTACTCCTTGCTCAACGAAATGGACTCAAAACCCCATATTAAACACCTAATAATGTACCTGACTAGTAAGTATCTTAAAACCTATGGATTGCTATGTCTCTGAAAGTGAATCAATCGTGAGTACAGGGGCAAAAACGCAGCAGTGATAGGATTGGAGAGTTTTGGTGAGCAAATGAAGACCCTTTGAAGTCATATTGCATGGTACCCATTCCACGGGTCTCAACTCTCCAGGTTTAAGGGATTCTTCCTTCAGCTAAAACATGCATGTGGAACCCAGAGTATGATCAACCGTGTGATCGGGAGACGTGTTGAAATATGTCTCAGTTCTCGTCCCCTGGTACTCGGGTGCAACATTCCAGATGCTTTACTAACACTCTCCCGACTTGGAGAGTCAGTGCCTTTAACCTCCTATTTGGCCCAGTTTGCAAATTCCACGGAAGATGAACAGGAATAGGGAGAACCAATGAGAGACTAGCTGGAGGTGTCTGGACGGGAAAATTTAACTCTCATTTCCCACCAGGAAGAGGAATTAACCAAAGGCTCAGCGTGCCATGCCGGAACCAGATTAGGGCCTGAAGCAATCCTGCGGTGTTGCGGCCAGCTCACAAGAAAGCGAGTTGAAGAAAGGAGCTCAGGGGCACTGTAATTCACAAACCTGCAGAGTTATAAATGACACCTATCATCCAAAAATATACTGAAGTAAGGCTGCCAAGAGGACTTGAAAGCCGGGCAGAATTGCAGGAAACCGATTTCAGGAGGTAGACTGGAATTGCATTTAAAGCATAGGAAAAGAGGCAGAAGGTCGACAATGATGCACTTGGCCAAAAAGGGCGTATGCGTTTTTTCCTGAATATATTCAGGAAAAAACGCATACGCCCTTTTTGGCCAACCAAGCAAGCTTGCAAAGGAAATCTGCACTACAATGAAGTCTCACTTCCCCCCCGTCAAAAGGGCCATCTGAAAAAAGTGTAAAATCCAGAAAGGCAGGACAGGCCATGGAGAACTGGGAGCCTTGTTATGCTGATGGGCGGGATGTAAATTGCCAACAGCCACTCGGGAGAAGTGTATGGTGTTTCCTGAAACATCTAAAAAACAAAGCAACAGAGCCTAGGGCACTTCCACTTATGGTCCTGTAGCTTAGGGAAATTAAAATCAAAAAGACACAGCCACCCCAAAGCTTGGGATGGCTCTGTTTACAAGAAACTCGTTTACGGTACAAGTTCAATATCGCATAAAGCGAAAAATGGATAAAGAAGTTGTGGTACTTACGAACAATGCAATATCACTCAGCAATGACATCTATGTCATCAAGACCATAGCAGCATAATGAGTGGATTCAGGTATGATGATTCTAACTGAAATAAGTCACACAGAAAAAGAAACATCATAAGATATCACTAATACACGGAATGTAAACTTGGCTACACAGGAACTGGATTTCAAAACAGAACATGGTCCCAAATTTAGAAAACCAACTTATGCTTGCTTAAGGGGAAAGGTGAGTTGGGGTGCTGCATAAAACCAGAGATTGAAATGAGCACAGATAAAGTTCCTTAAGCCAAATATGTAATAGACAAGAGCTACTCCTTGCTCAACGAAATGGACTCAAAACCCCATATTAAACACCTAATAATGTACCTGACTAGTAAGTATCTTAAAACCTATGGATTGCTATGTCTCTGAAAGTGAATCAATCGTGAGTACAGGGGCAAAAACGCAGCAGTGATAGGATTGGAGAGTTTTGGTGAGCAAATGAAGACCCTTTGAAGTCATATTGCATGGTACCCATTCCACGGGTCTCAACTCTCCAGGTTTAAGGGATTCTTCCTTCAGCTAAAACATGCATGTGGAACCCAGAGTATGATCAACCGTGTGATCGGGAGACGTGTTGAAATATGTCTCAGTTCTCGTCCCCTGGTACTCGGGTGCAACATTCCAGATGCTTTACTAACACTCTCCCGACTTGGAGAGTCAGTGCCTTTAACCTCCTCTTTGGCCCAGTTTGCAAATTCCACGGAAGATGAACAGGAATAGGGAGAACCAATGAGAGACTAGCTGGAGGTGTCTGGACGGGAAAATTTAACTCTCATTTCCCACCAGGAAGAGGAATTAACCAAAGGCTCAGCGTGCCATGCCGGAACCAGATTAGGGCCTGAAGCAATCCTGCGGTGTTGCGGCCAGCTCACAAGAAAGCGAGTTGAAGAAAGGAGCTCAGGGGCACTGTAATTCACAAACCTGCAGAGTTATAAATGACAGCTATCATCCAAAAATATACTGAAGTAAGGCTGCCAAGAGGACTTGAAAGCCGGGCAGAATTGCAGGAAACCGATTTCAGGAGGTAGACTGGAATTGCATTTAAAGCATAGGAAAAGAGGCAGAAGGTCGACAATGATGCACTTGGCCAAAAAGGGCGTATGCGTTTTTTCCTGAATATATTCAGGAAAAAACGCATACGCCCTTTTTGGCCAACCAAGCAAGCTTGCAAAGGAAATCTGCACTACAATGAAGTCTCACTTCCCCCCCGTCAAAAGGGCCATCTGAAAAAAGTGTAAAATCCAGAAAGGCAGGACAGGCCATGGAGAACTGGGAGCCTTGTTATGCTGATGGGCGGGATGTAAATTGCCAACAGCCACTCGGGAGAAGTGTATGGTGTTTCCTGAAACATCTAAAAAACAAAGCAACAGAGCCTAGGGCACTTCCACTTATGGTCCTATAGCTTAGGGAAATTAAAATCAAAAAGACACAGCCACCCCAAAGTTTGGGATGGCTCTGTTTACAAGAAACTCGTTTACGGTACAAGTTCAATATCGCATAAAGCGAAAAATGGATAAAGAAGTTGTGGTACTTACGTACAATGCAATATCACTCAGCAATGACATCTATGTCATCAGGCCCATAGCAGCATAATGAGTGGATTCAGGTATGATGATTCTAACTGAAATAAGTCACACAGAAAAAGAAACATCATAAGATATCACTAATACACGGAATGTAAACTTGGCTACACAGGAACTGAATTTCAAAACAGAACATGGTCCCAAATTTAGAAAATCAACTTATGCTTGCTTAAGGGGAAAGGTGAGTTGGGGTGCTGCATAAAACCAGAGATTGAAATGAGCACAGATAAAGTTCCTTAAGCCAAATATGTAATAGACAAGAGCTACTCCTTGCTCAACGAAATGGACTCAAAACCCCATATTAAACGCCTAATAATGTACCTGACTAGTAAGTATCTTAAAACCTATGGATTGCTATGTCTCTGAAAGTGAATCAATCGTGAGTACAGGGGCAAAAACGCAGCAGTGATAGGATTGGAGAGTTTTGGTGAGCAAATGAAGACCCTTTGAAGTCATATTGCATGGTACCCATTCCACGGGTCTCAACTCTCCAGGTTTAAGGGATTCTTCCTTCAGCTAAAACATGCATGAGGAACCCAGAGTATGATCAACCGTGTGATCGGGAGACGTGTTGAAATATGTCTCAGTTCTCGTCCCCTGGTACTCGGGTGCAACATTCCAGATGCTTTACTAACACTCTCCCGACTTGGAGAGTCAGTGCCTTTAACCTCCTGTTTGGCCCAGTTTGCAAATTCCGCGGAAGATGAACAGGAATAGGGAGAACCAATGAGAGACTAGCTGGAGGTGTCTGGACGGGAAAATTTAACTCTCATTTCCCACCAGGAAGAGGAATTAACCAAAGGCTCAGCGTGCCATGCCGGAACCAGATTAGGGCCTGAAGCAATCCTGCGGTGTTGCGGCCAGCTCACAAGAAAGCGAGTTGAAGAAAGGAGCTCAGGGGCACTGTAATTCACAAACCTGCAGAGTTATAAATGACAGCTATCATCCAAAAATATACTGAAGTAAGGCTGCCAAGAGGACTTGAAAGCCGGGCAGAATTGCAGGAAACCGATTTCAGGAGGTAGACTGGAATTGCATTTAAAGCATAGGAAAAGAGGCAGAAGGTCGACAATGATGCACTTGGCCAAATAGGGCGTATGCGTTTTTTCTTGAATATATTCAGGAAAAAACGCATACGCCCTTTTTGGCCAACCAAGCAAGCTTGCAAAGGAAATCTGCACTACAATGAAGTCTCACTTCCCCCCCCATCAAAAGGGCCATCTGAAAAAAGTGTAAAATCCAGAAAGGCAGGACAGGCCATGGAGAACTGGGAGCCTTGTTATGCTGATGGGCGGGATGTAAATTGCCAACAGCCACTCGGGAGAAGTGTATGGTGTTTCCTGAAACATCTAAAAAACAAAGCAACAGAGCCTAGGGCACTTCCACTTATGGTCCTATAGCTTAGGGAAATTAAAATCAAAAAGACACAGCCACCCCAAAGCTTGGGATGGCTCTGTTTACAAGAAACTCGTTTACGGTACAAGTTCAATATCGCATAAAGCGAAAAATGGATAAAGAAGTTGTGGTACTTACGTACAATGCAATATCACTCAGCAATGACATCTATGTCATCAGGCCCATAGCAGCATAATGAGTAGATTCAGGTATGATGATTCTAACTGAAATAAGTCACACAGAAAAAGAAACATCATAAGATATCACTAATACACGGAATGTAAACTTGGCTACACAGGAACTGAATTTCAAAACAGAACATGGTCCCAAATTTAGAAAACCAACTTATGCTTGCTTAAGGGGAAAGGTGAGTTGGGGTGCTGCATAAAACCAGAGATTGAAATGAGCACAGATAAAGTTCCTTAAGCCAAATATGTAATAGACAAGAGCTACTCCTTGCTCAACGAAATGGACTCAAAACCCCATATTAAACGCCTAATAATGTACCTGACTAGTAAGTATCTTAAAACCTATGGATTGCTATGTCTCTGAAAGTGAATCAATCGTGAGTACAGGGGCAAAAACGCAGCAGTGATAGGATTGGAGAGTTTTGGTGAGCAAATGAAGACCCTTTGAAGTCATATTGCATGGTACCCATTCCACGGGTCTCAACTCTCCAGGTTTAAGGGATTCTTCCTTCAGCTAAAACATGCATGTGGAACCCAGAGTATGATCAACCGTGTGATCGGGAGACGTGTTGAAATATGTCTCAGTTCTCGTCCCCTGGTACTCGGGTGCAACATTCCAGATGCTTTACTAACACTCTCCCGACTTGGAGAGTCAGTGCCTTTAACCTCCTGTTTGGCCCAGTTTGCAAATTCCACGGAAGATGAACAGGAATAGGGAGAACCAATGAGAGACTAGCTGGAGGTGTCTGGACGGGAAAATTTAACTCTCATTTCCCACCAGGAAGAGGAATTAACCAAAGGCTCAGCGTGCCATGCCGGAACCAGATTAGGGCCTGAAGCAATCCTGCGGTGTTGCGGCCAGCTCACAAGAAAGCGAGTTGAAGAAAGGAGCTCAGGGGCACTGTAATTCACAAACCTGCAGAGTTATAAATGACAGCTATCATCCAAAAATATACTGAAGTAAGGCTGCCAAGAGGACTTGAAAGCCGGGCAGAATTGCAGGAAACCGATTTCAGGAGGTAGACTGGAATTGCATTTAAAGCATAGGAAAAGAGGCAGAAGGTCGACAATGATGCACTTGGCCAAAAAGGGCGTATGCGTTTTTTCCTGAATATATTCAGGAAAAAACGCATACGCCCTTTTTGGCCAACCAAGCAAGCTTGCAAAGGAAATCTGCACTACAATGAAGTGTCACTCTCCCCTCCCCCGTCAAAAGGGCCATCTGAAAAAAGTGTAAAATCCAGAAAGGCAGGACAGGCCATGGAGAACTGGGAGCCTTGTTATGCTGATGGGCGGGATGTAAATTGCCAACAGCCACTCGGGAGAAGTGTATGGTGTTTCCTGAAACATCTAAAAAACAAAGCAACAGAGCCTAGGGCACTTCCACTTATGGTCCTATAGCTTAGGGAAATTAAAATCCAAAAGACACAGCCACCCCAAAGTTTGGGATGGCTTTGTTTACAAGAAACTCGTTTACGGTACAAGTTCAATATCGCATAAAGCGAAAAATGGATAAAGAAGTTGTGGTACTTACGTACAATGCAATATCACTCAGCAATGACATCTATGTCATCAGGCCCATAGCAGCATAATGAGTGGATTCAGGTATGATGATTCTAACTGAAATAAGTCACACAGAAAAAGAAACATCATAAGATATCACTAATACACGGAATGTAAACTTGGCTACACAGGAACTGAATTTCAAAACAGAACATGGTCCCAAATTTAGAATCAACTTATGCTTGCTTAAGGGGAAAGGTGAGTTGGGGTGCTGCATAAAACCAGAGATTGAAATGAGCACAGATAAAGTTCCTTAAGCCAAATATGTAATAGACAAGAGCTACTCCTTGCTCAACGAAATGGACTCAAAACCCCATATTAAACGCCTAATAATGTACCTGACTAGTAAGTATCTTAAAACCTATGGATTGCTATGTCTCTGAAAGTGAATCAATCGTGAGTACAGGGGCAAAAACGCAGCAGTGATAGGATTGGAGAGTTTTGGTGAGCAAATGAAGACCCTTTGAAGTCATATTGCATGGTACCCATTCCACGGGTCTCAACTCTCCAGGTTTAAGGGATTCTTCCTTCAGCTAAAACATGCATGTGGAACCCAGAGTATGATCAACCGTGTGATCGGGAGACGTGTTGAAATATGTCTCAGTTCTCGTCCCCTGGTACTCGGGTGCAACATTCCAGATGCTTTACTAACACTCTCCCGACTTGGAGAGTCAGTGCCTTTAACCTCCTGTTTGGCCCAGTTTGCAAATTCCGCGGAAGATGAACAGGAATAGGGAGAACCAATGAGAGACTAGCTGGAGGTGTCTGGACGGGAAAATTTAACTCTCATTTCCCACCAGGAAGAGGAATTAACCAAAGGCTCAGCGTGCCATGCCGGAACCAGATTAGGGCCTGAAGCAATCCTGCGGTGTTGCGGCCAGCTCACAAGAAAGCGAGTTGAAGAAAGGAGCTCAGGGGCACTGTAATTCACAAACCTGCAGAGTTATAAATGACAGCTATCATCCAAAAATATACTGAAGTAAGGCTGCCAAGAGGACTTGAAAGCCGGGCAGAATTGCAGGAAACCGATTTCAGGAGGTAGACTGGAATTGCATTTAAAGCATAGGAAAAGAGGCAGAAGGTCGACAATGATGCACTTGGCCAAAAAGGGCGTATGCGTTTTTTCCTGAATATATTCAGGAAAAAACGCATACGCCCTTTTTGGCCAACCAAGCAAGCTTGCAAAGGAAATCTGCACTACAATGAAGTCTCACTTCCCCCCCGTCAAAAGGGCCATCTGAAAAAAGTGTAAAATCCAGAAAGGCAGGACAGGCTATGGAGAACTGGGAGCCTTGTTATGCTGATGGGCGGGATGTAAATTGCCAACAGCCACTCGGGAGAAGTGTATGGTGTTTCCTGAAACATCTAAAAAACAAAGCAACAGAGCCTAGGGCACTTCCACTTATGGTCCTATAGCTTAGGGAAATTAAAATCAAAAAGACACAGCCACCCCAAAGTTTGGGATGGCTCTGTTTACAAGAAACTCGTTTACGGTACAAGTTCAATATCGCATAAAGCGAAAAATGGATAAAGAAGTTGTGGTACTTACGTACAATGCAATATCACTCAGCAATGACATCTATGTCATCAGGCCCATAGCAGCATAATGAGTGGATTCAGGTATGATGATTCTAACTGAAATAAGTCACACAGAAAAAGAAACATCATAAGATATCACTAATACACGGAATGTAAACTTGGCTACACAGGAACTGAATTTCAAAACAGAACATGCTCCCAAATTTAGAAAACCAACTTATGCTTGCTTAAGGGGAAAGGTGAGTTGGGGTGCTGCATAAAACCAGAGATTGAAATGAGCACAGATAAAGTTCCTTAAGCCAAATATGTAATAGACAAGAGCTACTCCTTGCTCAACGAAATGGACTCAAAACCCCATATTAAACGCCTAATAATGTACCTGACTAGTAAGTATCTTAAAACCTATGGATTGCTATGTCTCTGAAAGTGAATCAATCGTGAGTACAGGGGCAAAAACGCAGCAGTGATAGGATTGGAGAGTTTTGGTGAGCAAATGAAGACCCTTTGAAGTCATATTGCATGGTACCCATTCCACGGGTCTCAACTCTCCAGGTTTAAGGGATTCTTCCTTCAGCTAAAACATGCATGTGGAACCCAGAGTATGATCAACCGTGTGATCGGGAGACGTGTTGAAATATGTCTCAGTTCTCGTCCCCTGGTACTCGGGTGCAACATTCCAGATGCTTTACTAACACTCTCCCGACTTGGAGAGTCAGTGCCTTTAACCTCCTGTTTGGCCCAGTTTGCAAATTCCGCGGAAGATGAACAGGAATAGGGAGAACCAATGAGAGACTAGCTGGAGGTGTCTGGACGGGAAAATTTAACTCTCATTTCCCACCAGGAAGAGGAATTAACCAAAGGCTCAGCGTGCCATGCCGGAACCAGATTAGGGCCTGAAGCAATCCTGCGGTGTTGCGGCCAGCTCACAAGAAAGCGAGTTGAAGAAAGGAGCTCAGGGGCACTGTAATTCACAAACCTGCAGAGTTATAAATGACAGCTATCATCCAAAAATATACTGAAGTAAGGCTGCCAAGAGGACTTGAAAGCCGGACAGAATTGCAGGAAACCGATTTCAGGAGGTAGACTGGAATTGCATTTAAAGCATAGGAAAAGAGGCAGAAGGTCGACAATGATGCACTTGGCCAAAAAGGGCGTATGCGTTTTTTCCTGAATATATTCAGGAAAAAACGCATACGCCCTTTTTGGCCAACCAAGCAAGCTTGCAAAGGAAATCTGCACTACAATGAAGTCTCACTTCCCCCCCGTCAAAAGGGCCATCTGAAAAAAGTGTAAAATCCAGAAAGGCAGGACAGGCTATGGAGAACTGGGAGCCTTGTTATGCTGATGGGCGGGATGTAAATTGCCAACAGCCACTCGGGAGAAGTGTATGGTGTTTCCTGAAACATCTAAAAAACAAAGCAACAGAGCCTAGGGCACTTCCACTTATGGTCCTATAGCTTAGGGAAATTAAAATCAAAAAGACACAGCCACCCCAAAGTTTGGGATGGCTCTGTTTACAAGAAACTCGTTTACGGTACAAGTTCAATATCGCATAAAGCGAAAAATGGATAAAGAAGTTGTGGTACTTACGTACAATGCAATATCACTCAGCAATGACATCTATGTCATCAGGCCCATAGCAGCATAATGAGTGGATTCAGGTATGATGATTCTAACTGAAATAAGTCACACAGAAAAAGAAACATCATAAGATATCACTAATACACGGAATGTAAACTTGGCTACACAGGAACTGAATTTCAAAACAGAACATGGTCCGAAATTTAGAAAATCAACTTATGCTTGCTTAAGGGGAAAGGTGAGTTGGGGTGCTGCATAAAACCAGAGATTGAAATGAGCACAGATAAAGTTCCTTAAGACAAATATGTAATAGACAAGAGCTACTCCTTGCTCAACGAAATGGACTCAAAACCCCATATTAAACGCCTAATAATGTACCTGACTAGTAAGTATCTTAAAACCTATGGATTGCTATGTCTCTGAAAGTGAATCAATCGGGAGTACAGGGGCAAAAACGCAGCAGTGATAGGATTGGAGAGTTTTGGTGAGCAAATGAAGACCCTTTGAAGTCATATTGCATGGTACCCATTCCACGGGTCTCAACTCTCCAGGTTTAAGGGATTCTTCCTTCAGCTAAAACATGCATGTGGAACCCAGAGTATGATCAACCGTGTGATCGGGAGACGTGTTGAAATATGTCTCAGTTCTCGTCCCCTGGTACTCGGGTGCAACATTCCAGATGCTTTACTAACACTCTCCCGACTTGGAGAGTCAGTGCCTTTAACCTCCTGTTTGGCCCAGTTTGCAAATTCCGTGGAAGATGAACAGGAATAGGGAGAACCAATGAGAGACTAGCTGGAGGTGTCTGGACGGGAAAATTTAACTCTCATTTCCCACCAGGAAGAGGAATTAACCAAAGGCTCAGCGTGCCATGCCGGAACCAGATTAGGGCCTGAAGCAATCCTGTGGTGTTGCGGCCAGCTCACAAGAAAGCGAGTTGAAGAAAGGAGCTCAGGGGCACTGTAATTCACAAACCTGCAGAGTTATAAATGACAGCTATCATCCAAAAATATACTGAAGTAAGGCTGCCAAGAGGACTTGAAAGCCGGGCAGAATTGCAGGAAACCGATTTCAGGAGGTAGACTGGAATTGCATTTAAAGCATAGGAAAAGAGGCAGAAGGTCGACAATGATGCACTTGGCCAAAAAGGGCGTATGCGTTTTTTCCTGAATATATTCAGGAAAAAACGCATACGCCCTTTTTGGCCAACCAAGCAAGCTTGCAAAGGAAATCTGCACTACAATGAAGTCTCACTTCCCCCCCGTCAAAAGGGCCATCTGAAAAAAGTGTAAAATCCAGAAAGGCAGGACAGGCTATGGAGAACTGGGAGCCTTGTTATGCTGATGGGCGGGATGTAAATTGCCAACAGCCACTCGGGAGAAGTGTATGGTGTTTCCTGAAACATCTAAAAAACAAAGCAACAGAGCCTAGGGCACTTCCACTTATGGTCCTATAGCTTAGGGAAATTAAAATCAAAAAGACACAGCCACCCCAAAGTTTGGGATGGCTCTGTTTACAAGAAACTCGTTTACGGTACAAGTTCAATATCGCATAAAGCGAAAAATGGATAAAGAAGTTGTGGTACTTACGTACAATGCAATATCACTCAGCAATGACATCTATGTCATCAGGCCCATAGCAGCATAATGAGTGGATTCAGGTATGATGATTCTAACTGAAATAAGTCACACAGAAAAAGAAACATCATAAGATATCACTAATACACGGAATGTAAACTTGGCTACACAGGAACTGAATTTCAAAACAGAACATGGTCCCAAATTTAGAAAATCAACTTATGCTTGCTTAAGGGGAAAGGTGAGTTGGGGTGCTGCATAAAACCAGAGATTGAAATGAGCACAGATAAAGTTCCTTAAGCCAAATATGTAATAGACAAGAGCTACTCCTTGCTCAACGAAATGGACTCAAAACCCCATATTAAACGCCTAATAATGTACCTGACTAGTAAGTATCTTAAAACCTATGGATTGCTATGTCTCTGAAAGTGAATCAATCGGGAGTACAGGGGCAAAAACGCAGCAGTGATAGGATTGGAGAGTTTTGGTGAGCAAATGAAGACCCTTTGAAGTCATATTGCATGGTACCCATTCCACGGGTCTCAACTCTCCAGGTTTAAGGGATTCTTCCTTCAGCTAAAACATGCATGTGGAACCCAGAGTATGATCAACCGTGTGATCGGGAGACGTGTTGAAATATGTCTCAGTTCTCGTCCCCTGGTACTCGGGTGCAACATTCCAGATGCTTTACTAACACTCTCCCGACTTGGAGAGTCAGTGCCTTTAACCTCCTGTTTGGCCCAGTTTGCAAATTCCGCGGAAGATGAACAGGAATAGGGAGAACCAATGAGAGACTAGCTGGAGGTGTCTGGACGGGAAAATTTAACTCTCATTTCCCACCAGGAAGAGGAATTAACCAAAGGCTCAGCGTGCCATGCCGGAACCAGATTAGGGCCTGAAGCAATTCTGCGGTGTTGCGGCCAGCTCACAAGAAAGCGAGTTGAAGAAAGGAGCTCAGGGGCACTGTAATTCACAAACCTGCAGAGTTATAAATGACAGCTATCATCCAAAAATATACTGAAGTAAGGCTGCCAAGAGGACTTGAAAGCCGGGCAGAATTGCAGGAAACCGATTTCAGGAGGTAGACTGGAATTGCATTTAAAGCATAGGAAAAGAGGCAGAAGGTCGACAATGATGCACTTGGCCAAAAAGGGCGTATGCGTTTTTTCCTGAATATATTCAGGAAAAAACGCATACACCCTTTTTGGCCAACCAAGCAAGCTTGCAAAGGAAATCTGCACTACAATGAAGTCTCACTTCCCCCCCGTCAAAAGGGCCATCTGAAAAAAGTGTAAAATCCAGAAAGGCAGGACAGGCCATGGAGAACTGGGAGCCTTGTTATGCTGATGGGCGGGATGTAAATTGCCAACAGCCACTCGGGAGAAGTGTATGGTGTTTCCTGAAACATCTAAAAAACAAAGCAACAGAGCCTAGGGCACTTCCACTTATGGTCCTATAGCTTAGGGAAATTAAAATCAAAAAGACACAGCCACCCCAAAGTTTGGGATGGCTCTGTTTACAAGAAACTCGTTTACGGTACAAGTTCAATATCGCATAAAGCGAAAAATGGATAAAGAAGTTGTGGTACTTACGTACAATGCAATATCACTCAGCAATGACATCTATGTCATCAGGCCCATAGCAGCATGATGAGTGGATTCAGGTATGATGATTCTAACTGAAATAAGTCACACAGAAAAAGAAACATCATAAGATATCACTAATACACGGAATGTAAACTTGGCTACACAGGAACTGAATTTCAAAACAGAACATGGTCCCAAATTTAGAAAACCAACTTATGCTTGCTTAAGGGGAAAGGTGAGTTGGGGTGCTGCATAAAACCAGAGATTGAAATGAGCACAGATAAAGTTCCTTAAGCCAAATATGTAATAGACAAGAGCTACTCCTTGCTCAACGAAATGGACTCAACACCCCATATTAAACGCCTAATAATGTACCTGACTAGTAAGTATCTTAAAACCTATGGACTGCTATGTCTCTGAAAGTGAATCAATCTTGAGTACAGGGGCAAAAACGCAGCAGTGATAGGATTGGAGAGTTTTGGTGAGCAAATGAAGACCCTTTGAAGTCATATTGCATGGTACCCATTCCACGGGTCTCAACTCTCCAGGTTTAAGGGATTCTTCCTTCAGCTAAAACATGCATGTGGAACCCAGAGTATGATCAACCGTGTGATCGGGAGACGTGTTGAAATATGTCTCAGTTCTCGTCCCCTGGTACTCGGGTGCAACATTCCAGATGCTTTACTAACACTCTCCCGACTTGGAGAGTCAGTGCCTTTAACCTCCTGTTTGGCCCAGTTTGCAAATTCCGTGGAAGATGAACAGGAATAGGGAGAACCAATGAGAGACTAGCTGGAGGTGTCTGGACGGGAAAATTTAACTCTCATTTCCCACCAGGAAGAGGAATTAACCAAAGGCTCAGCGTGCCATGCCGGAACCAGATTAGGGCCTGAAGCAATCCTGTGGTGTTGCGGCCAGCTCACAAGAAAGCGAGTTGAAGAAAGGAGCTCAGGCACACTGTAATTCACAAACCTGCAGAGTTATAAATGACAGCTATCATCCAAAAATATACTGAAGTAAGGCTGCCAAGAGGACTTGAAAGCCGGGCAGAATTGCAGGAAACCGATTTCAGGAGGTAGACTGGAATTGCATTTAAAGCATAGGAAAAGAGGCAGAAGGTCGACAATGATGCACTTGGCCAAAAAGGGCGTATGCGTTTTTTCCTGAATATATTCAGGAAAAAACGCATACGCCCTTTTTGGCCAACCAAGCAAGCTTGCAAAGGAAATCTGCACTACAATGAAGTCTCACTTCCCCCCCCGTCAAAAGGGCCATCTGAAAAAAGTGTAAAATCCAGAAAGGCAGGACAGGCCATGGAGAACTGGGAGCCTTGTTATGCTGATGGGCGGGATGTAACTTGCCAACAGCCACTCGGGAGAAGTGTATGGTGTTTCCTGAAACATCTAAAAAACAAAGCAACAGAGCCTAGGGCACTTCCACTTATGGTCCTATAGCTTAGGGAAATTAAAATCAAAAAGACACAGCCACCCCAAAGTTTGGGATGGCTCTGTTTACAAGAAACTCGTTTACGGTACAAGTTCAATATCGCATAAAGCGAAAAATGGATAAAGAAGTTGTGGTACTTACGTACAATGCAATATCACTCAGCAATGACATCTATGTCATCAGGCCCATAGCAGCATAATGAGTGGATTCAGGTATGATGATTCTAACTGAAATAAGTCACACAGAAAAAGAAACATCATAAGATATCACTAATACACGGAATGTAAACTTGGCTACACAGGAACTGAATTTCAAAACAGAACATGGTCCCAAATTTAGAAAATCAACTTATGCTTGCTTAAGGGGAAAGGTGAGTTGGGGTGCTGCATAAAACCAGAGATTGAAATGAGCACAGATAAAGTTCCTTAAGCCAAATATGTAATAGACAAGAGCTACTCCTTGCTCAACGAAATGGACTCAAAACCCCATATTAAACGCCTAATAATGTACCTGACTAGTAAGTATCTTAAAACCTATGGATTGCTATGTCTCTGAAAGTGAATCAATCGGGAGTACAGGGGCAAAAACGCAGCAGTGATAGGATTGGAGAGTTTTGGTGAGCAAATGAAGACCCTTTGAAGTCATATTGCATGGTACCCATTCCACGGGTCTCAACTCTCCAGGTTTAAGGGATTCTTCCTTCAGCTAAAACATGCATGTGGAACCCAGAGTATGATCAACCGTGTGATCGGGAGACGTGTTGAAATATGTCTCAGTTCTCGTCCCCTGGTACTCGGGTGCAACATTCCAGATGCTTTACTAACACTCTCCCGACTTGGAGAGTCAGTGCCTTTAACCTCCTCTTTGGCCCAGTTTGCAAATTCCACGGAAGATGAACAGGAATAGGGAGAACCAATGAGAGACTAGCTGGAGGTGTCTGGACGGGAAAATTTAACTCTCATTTCCCACCAGGAAGAGGAATTAACCAAAGGCTCAGTGTGCCATGCCGGAACCAGATTAGGGCCTGAAGCAATCCTGCGGTGTTGCGGCCAGCTCACAAGAAAGCGAGTTGAAGAAAGGAGCTCAGGGGCACTGTAATTCACAAACCTGCAGAGTTATAAATGACAGCTATCATCCAAAAATATACTGAAGTAAGGCTGCCAAGAGGACTTGAAAGCCGGGCAGAATTGCAGGAAACCGATTTCAGGAGGTAGACTGGAATTGCATTTAAAGCATAGGAAAAGAGGCAGAAGGTCGACAATGATGCACTTGGCCAAAAAGGGCGTATGCGTTTTTTCCTGAATATATTCAGGAAAAAACGCATACGCCCTTTTTGGCCAACCAAGCAAGCTTGCAAAGGAAATCTGCACTACAATGAAGTCTCACTTCCCCCCCGTCAAAAGGGCCATCTGAAAAAAGTGTAAAATCCAGAAAGGCAGGACAGGCTATGGAGAACTGGGAGCCTTGTTATGCTGATGGGCGGGATGTAAATTGCCAACAGCCACTCGGGAGAAGTGTATGGTGTTTCCTGAAACATCTAAAAAACAAAGCAACAGAGCCTAGGGCACTTCCACTTATGGTCCTATAGCTTAGGGAAATTAAAATCAAAAAGACACAGCCACCCCAAAGTTTGGGATGGCTCTGTTTACAAGAAACTCGTTTACGGTACAAGTTCAATATCGCATAAAGCGAAAAATGGATAAAGAAGTTGTGGTACTTACGTACAATGCAATATCACTCAGCAATGACATCTATGTCATCAGGCCCATAGCAGCATAATGAGTGGATTCAGGTATGATGATTCTAACTGAAATAAGTCACACAGAAAAAGAAACATCATAAGATATCACTAATACACGGAATGTAAACTTGGCTACACAGGAACTGAATTTCAAAACAGAACATGGTCCCAAATTTAGAAAACCAACTTATGCTTGCTTAAGGGGAAAGGTGAGTTGGGGTGCTGCATAAAACCAGAGATTGAAATGAGCACAGATAAAGTTCCTTAAGCCAAATATGTAATAGACAAGAGCTACTCCTTGCTCAACGAAATGGACTCAAAACCCCATATTAAACGCCTAATAATGTACCTGACTAGTAAGTATCTTAAAACCTATGGATTGCTATGTCTCTGAAAGTGAATCAATCGTGAGTACAGGGGCAAAAACGCAGCAGTGATAGGATTGGAGAGTTTTGGTGAGCAAATGAAGACCCTTTGAAGTCATATTGCATGGTACCCATTCCACGGGTCTCAACTCTCCAGGTTTAAGGGATTCTTCCTTCAGCTAAAACATGCATGTGGAACCCAGAGTATGATCAACCGTGTGATCGGGAGACGTGTTGAAATATGTCTCAGTTCTCGTCCCCTGGTACTCGGGTGCAACATTCCAGATGCTTTACTAACACTCTCCCGACTTGGAGAGTCAGTGCCTTTAACCTCCTGTTTGGCCCAGTTTGCAAATTCCGCGGAAGATGAACAGGAATAGGGAGAACCAATGAGAGACTAGCTGGAGGTGTCTGGACGGGAATATTTAACTCTCATTTCCCACCAGGAAGAGGAATTAACCAAAGGCTCAGCGTGCCATGCCGGAACCAGATTAAGGCCTGAAGCAATCCTGCGGTGTTGCGGCCAGCTCACAAGAAAGCGAGTTGAAGAAAGGAGCTCAGGGGCACTGTAATTCACAAACCTGCAGAGTTATAAATGACAGCTATCATCCAAAAATATACTGAAGTAAGGCTGCCAAGAGGACTTGAAAGCCGGGCAGAATTGCAGGAAACCGATTTCAGGAGGTAGACTGGAATTGCATTTAAAGCATAGGAAAAGAGGCAGAAGGTCGACAATGATGCACTTGGCCAAAAAGGGCGTATGCGTTTTTTCCTGAATATATTCAGGAAAAAACGCATACGCCCTTTTTGGCCAACCAAGCAAGCTTGCAAAGGAAATCTGCACTACAATGAAGTCTCACTTCCCCCCCGTCAAAAGGGCCATCTGAAAAAAGTGTAAAATCCAGAAAGGCAGGACAGGCCATGGAGAACTGGGAGCCTTGTTATGCTGATGGGCGGGATGTAAATTGCCAACAGCCACTCGGGAGAAGTGTATGGTGTTTCCTGAAACATCTAAAAAACAAAGCAACAGAGCCTAGGGCACTTCCACTTATGGTCCTATAGCTTAGGGAAATTAAAATCAAAAAGACACAGCCACCCCAAAGTTTGGGATGGCTCTGTTTACAAGAAACTCGTTTACGGTACAAGTTCAATATCGCATAAAGCGAAAAATGGATAAAGAAGTTGTGGTACTTACGTACAATGCAATATCACTCAGCAATGACATCTATGTCATCAGGCCCATAGCAGCATAATGAGTGGATTCAGGTATGATGATTCTAACTGAAATAAGTCACACAGAAAAAGAAACATCATAAGATATCACTAATACACGGAATGTAAACTTGGCTACACAGGAACTGAATTTCAAAACAGAACATGGTCCCAAATTTAGAAAATCAACTTATGCTTGCTTAAGGGGAAAGGTGAGTTGGGGTGCTGCATAAAACCAGAGATTGAAATGAGCACAGATAAAGTTCCTTAAGCCAAATATGTAATAGACAAGAGCTACTCCTTGCTCAACGAAATGGACTCAAAACCCCATATTAAACGCCTAATAATGTACCTGACTAGTAAGTATCTTAAAACCTATGGATTGCTATGTCTCTGAAAGTGAATCAATCGGGAGTACAGGGGCAAAAACGCAGCAGTGATAGGATTGGAGAGTTTTGGTGAGCAAATGAAGACCCTTTGAAGTCATATTGCATGGTACCCATTCCACGGGTCTCAACTCTCCAGGTTTAAGGGATTCTTCCTTCAGCTAAAACATGCATGTGGAACCCAGAGTATGATCAACCGTGTGATCGGGAGACGTGTTGAAATATGTCTCAGTTCTCGTCCCCTGGTACTCGGGTGCAACATTCCAGATGCTTTACTAACACTCTCCCAACTTGGAGAGTCAGTGCCTTTAACCTCCTGTTTGGCCCAGTTTGCAAATTCCGCGGAAGATGAACAGGAATAGGGAGAACCAATGAGAGACTAGCTGGAGGTGTCTGGACGGGAAAATTTAACTCTCATTTCCCACCAGGAAGAGGAATTAACCAAAGGCTCAGCGTGCCATGCCGGAACCAGATTAGGGCCTGAAGCAATCCTGCGGTGTTGCGGCCAGATCACAAGAAAGCGAGTTGAAGAAAGGAGCTCAGGGGCACTGTAATTCACAAACCTGCAGAGTTATAAATGACAGCTATCATCCAAAAATATACTGAAGTAAGGCTGCCAAGAGGACTTGAAAGCCGGGCAGAATTGCAGGAAACCGATTTCAGGAGGTAGACTGGAATTGCATTTAAAGCATAGGAAAAGAGGCAGAAGGTCGACAATGATGCACTTGGCCAAAAAGGGCGTATGCGTTTTTTCCTGAATATATTCAGGAAAAAACGCATACGCCCTTTTTGGCCAACCAAGCAAGCTTGCAAAGGAAATCTGCACTACAATGAAGTCTCACTTCCCCCCCGTCAAAAGGGCCATCTGAAAAAAGTGTAAAATCCAGAAAGGCAGGACAGGCCATGGAGAACTGGGAGCCTTGTTATGCTGATGGGCGGGATGTAACTTGCCAACAGCCACTCGGGAGAAGTGTATGGTGTTTCCTGAAACATCTAAAAAACAAAGCAACAGAGCCTAGGGCACTTCCACTTATGGTCCTATAGCTTAGGGAAATTAAAATCAAAAAGACACAGCCACCCCAAAGTTTGGGATGGCTCTGTTTACAAGAAACTCGTTTACGGTACAAGTTCAATATCGCATAAAGCGAAAAATGGATAAAGAAGTTGTGGTACTTACGTACAATGCAATATCACTCAGCAATGACATCTATGTCATCAGGCCCATAGCAGCATGATGAGTGGATTCAGGTATGATGATTCTAACTGAAATAAGTCACACAGAAACAGAAACATCATAAGATATCACTAATACACGGAATGTAAACTTGGCTACACAGGAACTGAATTTCAAAACAGAACATGGTCCCAAATTTAGAAAACCAACTTATGCTTGCTTAAGGGGAAAGGTGAGTTGGGGTGCTGCATAAAACCAGAGATTGAAATGAGCACAGATAAAGTTCCTTAAGCCAAATATGTAATAGACAAGAGCTACTCCTTGCTCAACGAAATGGACTCAACACCCCATATTAAACGCCTAATAATGTACCTGACTAGTAAGTATCTTAAAACCTATGGACTGCTATGTCTCTGAAAGTGAATCAATCTTGAGTACAGGGGCAAAAACGCAGCAGTGATAGGATTGGAGAGTTTTGGTGAACAAATGAAGACCCTTTGAAGTCATATTGCATGGTACCCATTCCACGGGTCTCAACTCTCCAGGTTTAAGGGATTCTTCCTTCAGCTAAAACATGCATGTGGAACCCAGAGTATGATCAACCGTGTGATCGGGAGACGTGTTGAAATATGTCTCAGTTCTCGTCCCCTGGTACTCGGGTGCAACATTCCAGATGCTTTACTAACACTCTCCCGACTTGGAGAGTCAGTGCCTTTAAACTCCTGTTTGGCCCAGTTTGCAAATTCCGTGGAAGATGAACAGGAATAGGGAGAACCAATGAGAGACTAGCTGGAGGTGTCTGGATGGGAAAATTTAACTCTCATTTCCCACCAGGAAGAGGAATTAACCAAAGGCTCAGCGTGCCATGCCGGAACCAGATTAGGGCCTGAAGCAATCCTGTGGTGTTGCGGCCAGCTCACAAGAAAGCGAGTTGAAGAAAGGAGCTCAGGCACACTGTAATTCACAAACCTGCAGAGTTATAAATGACAGCTATCATCCAAAAATATACTGAAGTAAGGCTGCCAAGAGGACTTGAAAGCCGGGCAGAATTGCAGGAAACCGATTTCAGGAGGTAGACTGGAATTGCATTTAAAGCATAGGAAAAGAGGCAGAAGGTCGACAATGATGCACTTGGCCAAAAAGGGCGTATGCGTTTTTTCCTGAATATATTCAGGAAAAAACGCATACGCCCTTTTTGGCCAACCAAGCAAGCTTGCAAAGGAAATCTGCACTACAATGAAGTCTCACTTCCCCCCCGTCAAAAGGGCCATCTGAAAAAAGTGTAAAATCCAGAAAGGCAGGACAGGCTATGGAGAACTGGGAGCCTTGTTATGCTGATGGGCGGGATGTAAATTGCCAACAGCCACTCGGGAGAAGTGTATGGTGTTTCCTGAAACATCTAAAAAACAAAGCAACAGAGCCTAGGGCACTTCCACTTATGGTCCTATAGCTTAGGGAAATTAAAATCAAAAAGACACAGCCACCCCAAAGTTTGGGATGGCTCTGTTTACAAGAAACTCGTTTACGGTACAAGTTCAATATCGCATAAAGCGAAAAATGGATAAAGAAGTTGTGGTACTTACGTACAATGCAATATCACTCAGCAATGACATCTATGTCATCAGGCCCATAGCAGCATAATGAGTGGATTCAGGTATGATGATTCTAACTGAAATAAGTCACACAGAAAAAGAAACATCATAAGATATCACTAATACACGGAATGTAAACTTGGCTACACAGGAACTGAATTTCAAAACAGAACATGGTCCCAAATTTAGAAAACCAACTTATGCTTGCTTAAGGGGAAAGGTGAGTTGGGGTGCTGCATAAAACCAGAGATTGAAATGAGCACAGATAAAGTTCCTTAAGCCAAATATGTAATAGACAAGAGCTACTCCTTGCTCAACGAAATGGACTCAAAACCCCATATTAAACGCCTAATAATGTACCTGACTAGTAAGTATCTTAAAACCTATGGATTGCTATGTCTCTGAAAGTGAATCAATCGTGAGTACAGGGGCAAAAACGCAGCAGTGATAGGATTGGAGAGTTTTGGTGAGCAAATGAAGACCCTTTGAAGTCATATTGCATGGTACCCATTCCACGGGTCTCAACTCTCCAGGTTTAAGGGATTCTTCCTTCAGCTAAAACATGCATGTGGAACCCAGAGTATGATCAACCGTGTGATCGGGAGACGTGTTGAAATATGTCTCAGTTCTCGTCCCCTGGTACTCGGGTGCAACATTCCAGATGCTTTACTAACACTCTCCCGACTTGGAGAGTCAGTGCCTTTAACCTCCTGTTTGGCCCAGTTTGCAAATTCCGCGGAAGATGAACAGGAATAGGGAGAACCAATGAGAGACTAGCTGGAGGTGTCTGGACGGGAATATTTAACTCTCATTTCCCACCAGGAAGAGGAATTAACCAAAGGCTCAGCGTGCCATGCCGGAACCAGATTAAGGCCTGAAGCAATCCTGCGGTGTTGCGGCCAGCTCACAAGAAAGCGAGTTGAAGAAAGGAGCTCAGGGGCACTGTAATTCACAAACCTGCAGAGTTATAAATGACAGCTATCATCCAAAAATATACTGAAGTAAGGCTGCCAAGAGGACTTGAAAGCCGGGCAGAATTGCAGGAAACCGATTTCAGGAGGTAGACTGGAATTGCATTTAAAGCATAGGAAAAGAGGCAGAAGGTCGACAATGATGCACTTGGCCAAAAAGGGCGTATGCGTTTTTTCCTGAATATATTCAGGAAAAAACGCATACGCCCTTTTTGGCCAACCAAGCAAGCTTGCAAAGGAAATCTGCACTACAATGAAGTCTCACTTCCCCCCCGTCAAAAGGGCCATCTGAAAAAAGTGTAAAATCCAGAAAGGCAGGACAGGCCATGGAGAACTGGGAGCCTTGTTATGCTGATGGGCGGGATGTAAATTGCCAACAGCCACTCGGGAGAAGTGTATGGTGTTTCCTGAAACATCTAAAAAACAAAGCAACAGAGCCTAGGGCACTTCCACTTATGGTCCTATAGCTTAGGGAAATTAAAATCAAAAAGACACAGCCACCCCAAAGTTTGGGATGGCTCTGTTTACAAGAAACTCGTTTACGGTACAAGTTCAATATCGCATAAAGCGAAAAATGGATAAAGAAGTTGTGGTACTTACGTACAATGCAATATCACTCAGCAATGACATCTATGTCATCAGGCCCATAGCAGCATAATGAGTGGATTCAGGTATGATGATTCTAACTGAAATAAGTCACACAGAAAAAGAAACATCATAAGATATCACTAATACACGGAATGTAAACTTGGCTACACAGGAACTGAATTTCAAAACAGAACATGGTCCCAAATTTAGAAAATCAACTTATGCTTGCTTAAGGGGAAAGGTGAGTTGGGGTGCTGCATAAAACCAGAGATTGAAATGAGCACAGATAAAGTTCCTTAAGCCAAATATGTAATAGACAAGAGCTACTCCTTGCTCAACGAAATGGACTCAAAACCCCATATTAAACGCCTAATAATGTACCTGACTAGTAAGTATCTTAAAACCTATGGATTGCTATGTCTCTGAAAGTGAATCAATCGGGAGTACAGGGGCAAAAACGCAGCAGTGATAGGATTGGAGAGTTTTGGTGAGCAAATGAAGACCCTTTGAAGTCATATTGCATGGTACCCATTCCACGGGTCTCAACTCTCCAGGTTTAAGGGATTCTTCCTTCAGCTAAAACATGCATGTGGAACCCAGAGTATGATCAACCGTGTGATCGGGAGACGTGTTGAAATATGTCTCAGTTCTCGTCCCCTGGTACTCGGGTGCAACATTCCAGATGCTTTACTAACACTCTCCCAACTTGGAGAGTCAGTGCCTTTAACCTCCTGTTTGGCCCAGTTTGCAAATTCCGCGGAAGATGAACAGGAATAGGGAGAACCAATGAGAGACTAGCTGGAGGTGTCTGGACGGGAAAATTTAACTCTCATTTCCCACCAGGAAGAGGAATTAACCAAAGGCTCAGCGTGCCATGCCGGAACCAGATTAGGGCCTGAAGCAATCCTGCGGTGTTGCGGCCAGATCACAAGAAAGCGAGTTGAAGAAAGGAGCTCAGGGGCACTGTAATTCACAAACCTGCAGAGTTATAAATGACAGCTATCATCCAAAAATATACTGAAGTAAGGCTGCCAAGAGGACTTGAAAGCCGGGCAGAATTGCAGGAAACCGATTTCAGGAGGTAGACTGGAATTGCATTTAAAGCATAGGAAAAGAGGCAGAAGGTCGACAATGATGCACTTGGCCAAAAAGGGCGTATGCGTTTTTTCCTGAATATATTCAGGAAAAAACGCATACGCCCTTTTTGGCCAACCAAGCAAGCTTGCAAAGGAAATCTGCACTACAATGAAGTCTCACTTCCCCCCCGTCAAAAGGGCCATCTGAAAAAAGTGTAAAATCCAGAAAGGCAGGACAGGCCATGGAGAACTGGGAGCCTTGTTATGCTGATGGGCGGGATGTAACTTGCCAACAGCCACTCGGGAGAAGTGTATGGTGTTTCCTGAAACATCTAAAAAACAAAGCAACAGAGCCTAGGGCACTTCCACTTATGGTCCTATAGCTTAGGGAAATTAAAATCAAAAAGACACAGCCACCCCAAAGTTTGGGATGGCTCTGTTTACAAGAAACTCGTTTACGGTACAAGTTCAATATCGCATAAAGCGAAAAATGGATAAAGAAGTTGTGGTACTTACGTACAATGCAATATCACTCAGCAATGACATCTATGTCATCAGGCCCATAGCAGCATGATGAGTGGATTCAGGTATGATGATTCTAACTGAAATAAGTCACACAGAAACAGAAACATCATAAGATATCACTAATACACGGAATGTAAACTTGGCTACACAGGAACTGAATTTCAAAACAGAACATGGTCCCAAATTTAGAAAACCAACTTATGCTTGCTTAAGGGGAAAGGTGAGTTGGGGTGCTGCATAAAACCAGAGATTGAAATGAGCACAGATAAAGTTCCTTAAGCCAAATATGTAATAGACAAGAGCTACTCCTTGCTCAACGAAATGGACTCAACACCCCATATTAAACGCCTAATAATGTACCTGACTAGTAAGTATCTTAAAACCTATGGACTGCTATGTCTCTGAAAGTGAATCAATCTTGAGTACAGGGGCAAAAACGCAGCAGTGATAGGATTGGAGAGTTTTGGTGAACAAATGAAGACCCTTTGAAGTCATATTGCATGGTACCCATTCCACGGGTCTCAACTCTCCAGGTTTAAGGGATTCTTCCTTCAGCTAAAACATGCATGTGGAACCCAGAGTATGATCAACCGTGTGATCGGGAGACGTGTTGAAATATGTCTCAGTTCTCGTCCCCTGGTACTCGGGTGCAACATTCCAGATGCTTTACTAACACTCTCCCGACTTGGAGAGTCAGTGCCTTTAAACTCCTGTTTGGCCCAGTTTGCAAATTCCGTGGAAGATGAACAGGAATAGGGAGAACCAATGAGAGACTAGCTGGAGGTGTCTGGATGGGAAAATTTAACTCTCATTTCCCACCAGGAAGAGGAATTAACCAAAGGCTCAGCGTGCCATGCCGGAACCAGATTAGGGCCTGAAGCAATCCTGTGGTGTTGCGGCCAGCTCACAAGAAAGCGAGTTGAAGAAAGGAGCTCAGGCACACTGTAATTCACAAACCTGCAGAGTTATAAATGACAGCTATCATCCAAAAATATACTGAAGTAAGGCTGCCAAGAGGACTTGAAAGCCGGGCAGAATTGCAGGAAACCGATTTCAGGAGGTAGACTGGAATTGCATTTAAAGCATAGGAAAAGAGGCAGAAGGTCGACAATGATGCACTTGGCCAAAAAGGGCGTATGCGTTTTTTCCTGAATATATTCAGGAAAAAACGCATACGCCCTTTTTGGCCAACCAAGCAAGCTTGCAAAGGAAATCTGCACTACAATGAAGTCTCACTTCCCCCCCCCGTCAAAAGGGCCATCTGAAAAAAGTGTAAAATCCAGAAAGGCAGGACAGGCCATGGAGAACTGGGAGCCTTGTTATGCTGATGGGCGGGATGTAACTTGCCAACAGCCACTCGGGAGAAGTGTATGGTGTTTCCTGAAACATCTAAAAAACAAAGCAACAGAGCCTAGGGCACTTCCACTTATGGTCCTATAGCTTAGGGAAATTAAAATCAAAAAGACACAGCCACCCCAAAGTTTGGGATGGCTCTGTTTACAAGAAACTCGTTTACGGTACAAGTTCAATATCGCATAAAGCGAAAAATGGATAAAGAAGTTGTGGTACTTACGTACAATGCAATATCACTCAGCAATGACATCTATGTCATCAGGCCCATAGCAGCATAATGAGTGGATTCAGGTATGATGATTCTAACTGAAATAAGTCACACAGAAAAAGAAACATCATAAGATATCACTAATACACGGAATGTAAACTTGGCTACACAGGAACTGAATTTCAAAACAGAACATGGTCCCAAATTTAGAAAATCAACTTATGCTTGCTTAAGGGGAAAGGTGAGTTGGGGTGCTGCATAAAACCAGAGATTGAAATGAGCACAGATAAAGTTCCTTAAGCCAAATATGTAATAGACAAGAGCTACTCCTTGCTCAACGAAATGGACTCAAAACCCCATATTAAACGCCTAATAATGTACCTGACTAGTAAGTATCTTAAAACCTATGGATTGCTATGTCTCTGAAAGTGAATCAATCGTGAGTACAGGGGCAAAAACGCAGCAGTGATAGGATTGGAGAGTTTTGGTGAGCAAATGAAGACCCTTTGAAGTCATATTGCATGGTACCCATTCCACGGGTCTCAACTCTCCAGGTTTAAGGGATTCTTCCTTCAGCTAAAACATGCATGTGGAACCCAGAGTATGATCAACCGTGTGATCGGGAGACGTGTTGAAATATGTCTCAGTTCTCGTCCCCTGGTACTCGGGTGCAACATTCCAGATGCTTTACTAACACTCTCCCGACTTGGAGAGTCAGTGCCTTTAACCTCCTCTTTGGCCCAGTTTGCAAATTCCACGGAAGATGAACAGGAATAGGGAGAACCAATGAGAGACTAGCTGGAGGTGTCTGGACGGGAAAATTTAACTCTCATTTCCCACCAGGAAGAGGAATTAACCAAAGGCTCAGTGTGCCATGCCGGAACCAGATTAGGGCCTGAAGCAATCCTGCGGTGTTGCGGCCAGCTCACAAGAAAGCGAGTTGAAGAAAGGAGCTCAGGGGCACTGTAATTCACAAACCTGCAGAGTTATAAATGACAGCTATCATCCAAAAATATACTGAAGTAAGGCTGCCAAGAGGACTTGAAAGCCGGGCAGAATTGCAGGAAACCGATTTCAGGAGGTAGACTGGAATTGCATTTAAAGCATAGGAAAAGAGGCAGAAGGTCGACAATGATGCACTTGGCCAAAAAGGGCGTATGCGTTTTTTCCTGAATATATTCAGGAAAAAACGCATACGCCCTTTTTGGCCAACCAAGCAAGCTTGCAAAGGAAATCTGCACTACAATGAAGTCTCACTTCCCCCCCGTCAAAAGGGCCATCTGAAAAAAGTGTAAAATCCAGAAAGGCAGGACAGGCTATGGAGAACTGGGAGCCTTGTTATGCTGATGGGCGGGATGTAAATTGCCAACAGCCACTCGGGAGAAGTGTATGGTGTTTCCTGAAACATCTAAAAAACAAAGCAACAGAGCCTAGGGCACTTCCACTTATGGTCCTATAGCTTAGGGAAATTAAAATCAAAAAGACACAGCCACCCCAAAGTTTGGGATGGCTCTGTTTACAAGAAACTCGTTTACGGTACAAGTTCAATATCGCATAAAGCGAAAAATGGATAAAGAAGTTGTGGTACTTACGTACAATGCAATATCACTCAGCAATGACATCTATGTCATCAGGCCCATAGCAGCATAATGAGTGGATTCAGGTATGATGATTCTAACTGAAATAAGTCACACAGAAAAAGAAACATCATAAGATATCACTAATACACGGAATGTAAACTTGGCTACACAGGAACTGAATTTCAAAACAGAACATGGTCCCAAATTTAGAAAATCAACTTATGCTTGCTTAAGGGGAAAGGTGAGTTGGGGTGCTGCATAAAACCAGAGATTGAAATGAGCACAGATAAAGTTCCTTAAGCCAAATATGTAATAGACAAGAGCTACTCCTTGCTCAACGAAATGGACTCAAAACCCCATATTAAACGCCTAATAATGTACCTGACTAGTAAGTATCTTAAAACCTATGGATTGCTATGTCTCTGAAAGTGAATCAATCGTGAGTACAGGGGCAAAAACGCAGCAGTGATAGGATTGGAGAGTTTTGGTGAGCAAATGAAGACCCTTTGAAGTCATATTGCATGGTACCCATTCCACGGGTCTCAACTCTCCAGGTTTAAGGGATTCTTCCTTCAGCTAAAACATGCATGTGGAACCCAGAGTATGATCAACCGTGTGATCGGGAGACGTGTTGAAATATGTCTCAGTTCTCGTCCCCTGGTACTCGGGTGCAACATTCCAGATGCTTTACTAACACTCTCCCGACTTGGAGAGTCAGTGCCTTTAACCTCCTGTTTGGCCCAGTTTGCAAATTCCGCGGAAGATGAACAGGAATAGGGAGAACCAATGAGAGACTAGCTGGAGGTGTCTGGACGGGAATATTTAACTCTCATTTCCCACCAGGAAGAGGAATTAACCAAAGGCTCAGCGTGCCATGCCGGAACCAGATTAAGGCCTGAAGCAATCCTGCGGTGTTGCGGCCAGCTCACAAGAAAGCGAGTTGAAGAAAGGAGCTCAGGGGCACTGTAATTCACAAACCTGCAGAGTTATAAATGACAGCTATCATCCAAAAATATACTGAAGTAAGGCTGCCAAGAGGACTTGAAAGCCGGGCAGAATTGCAGGAAACCGATTTCAGGAGGTAGACTGGAATTGCATTTAAAGCATAGGAAAAGAGGCAGAAGGTCGACAATGATGCACTTGGCCAAAAAGGGCGTATGCGTTTTTTCCTGAATATATTCAGGAAAAAACGCATACGCCCTTTTTGGCCAACCAAGCAAGCTTGCAAAGGAAATCTGCACTACAATGAAGTCTCACTTCCCCCCGTCAAAAGGGCCATCTGAAAAAAGTGTAAAATCCAGAAAGGCAGGACAGGCCATGGAGAACTGGGAGCCTTGTTATGCTGATGGGCGGGATGTAAATTGCCAACAGCCACTCGGGAGAAGTGTATGGTGTTTCCTGAAACATCTAAAAAACAATGCAACAGAGCCTAGGGCACTTCCACTTATGGTCCTATAGCTTAGGGAAATTAAAATCAAAAAGACACAGCCACCCCAAAGTTTGGGATGGCTCTGTTTACAAGAAACTCGTTTACGGTACAAGTTCAATATCGCATAAAGCGAAAAATGGATAAAGAAGTTGTGGTACTTACGTACAATGCAATATCACTCAGCAATGACATCTATGTCATCAGGCCCATAGCAGCATAATGAGTGGATTCAGGTATGATGATTCTAACTGAAATAAGTCACACAGAAAAAGAAACATCATAAGATATCACTAATACACGGAATGTAAACTTGGCTACACAGGAACTGAATTTCAAAACAGAACATGGTCCCAAATTTAGAAAATCAACTTATGCTTGCTTAAGGGGAAAGGTGAGTTGGGGTGCTGCATAAAACCAGAGATTGAAATGAGCACAGATAAAGTTCCTTAAGCCAAATATGTAATAGACAAGAGCTACTCCTTGCTCAACGAAATGGACTCAAAACCCCATATTAAACGCCTAATAATGTACCTGACTAGTAAGTATCTTAAAACCTATGGATTGCTATGTCTCTGAAAGTGAATCAATCGTGAGTACAGGGGCAAAAACGCAGCAGTGATAGGATTGGAGAGTTTTGGTGAGCAAATGAAGACCCTTTGAAGTCATATTGCATGGTACCCATTCCACGGGTCTCAACTCTCCAGGTTTAAGGGATTCTTCCTTCAGCTAAAACATGCATGTGGAACCCAGAGTATGATCAACCGTGTGATCGGGAGACGTGTTGAAATATGTCTCAGTTCTCGTCCCCTGGTACTCGGGTGCAACATTCCAGATGCTTTACTAACACTCTCCCGACTTGGAGAGTCAGTGCCTTTAACCTCCTGTTTGGCCCAGTTTGCAAATTCCGCGGAAGATGAACAGGAATAGGGAGAACCAATGAGAGACTAGCTGGAGGTGTCTGGACGGGAAAATTTAACTCTCATTTCCCACCAGGAAGAGGAATTAACCAAAGGCTCAGCGTGCCATGCCGGAACCAGATTAGGGCCTGAAGCAATCCTGCGGTGTTGCGGCCAGCTCACAAGAAAGCGAGTTGAAGAAAGGAGCTCAGGGGCACTGTAATTCACAAACCTGCAGAGTTATAAATGACAGCTATCATCCAAAAATATACTGAAGTAAGGCTGCCAAGAGGACTTGAAAGCCGGGCAGAATTGCAGGAAACCGATTTCAGGAGGTAGACTGGAATTGCATTTAAAGCATAGGAAAAGAGGCAGAAGGTCGACAATGATGCACTTGGCCAAAAAGGGCGTATGCGTTTTTTCCTGAATATATTCAGGAAAAAACGCATACGCCCTTTTTGGCCAACCAAGCAAGCTTGCAAAGGAAATCTGCACTACAATGAAGTCTCACTTCCCCCCCGTCAAAAGGGCCATCTGAAAAAAGTGTAAAATCCAGAAAGGCAGGACAGGCCATGGAGAACTGGGAGCCTTGTTATGCTGATGGGCGGGATGTAAATTGCCAACAGCCACTCGGGAGAAGTGTATGGTGTTTCCTGAAACATCTAAAAAACAAAGCAACAGAGCCTAGGGCACTTCCACTTATGGTCCTATAGCTTAGGGAAATTAAAATCAAAAAGACACAGCCACCCCAAAGTTTGGGATGGCTCTGTTTACAAGAAACTCGTTTACGGTACAAGTTCAATATCGCATAAAGCGAAAAATGGATAAAGAAGTTGTGGTACTTACGTACAATGCAATATCACTCAGCAATGACATCTATGTCATCAGGCCCATAGCAGCATGATGAGTGGATTCAGGTATGATGATTCTAACTGAAATAAGTCACACAGAAAAAGAAACATCATAAGATATCACTAATACACGGAATGTAAACTTGGCTACACAGGAACTGAATTTCAAAACAGAACATGGTCCCAAATTTAGAAAACCAACTTATGCTTGCTTAAGGGGAAAGGTGAGTTGGGGTGCTGCATAAAACCAGAGATTGAAATGAGCACAGATAAAGTTCCTTAAGCCAAATATGTAATAGACAAGAGCTACTCCTTGCTCAACGAAATGGACTCAAAACCCCATATTAAACGCCTAATAATGTACCTGACTAGTAAGTATCTTAAAACCTATGGATTGCTATGTCTCTGAAAGTGAATCAATCGTGAGTACAGGGGCAAAAACGCAGCAGTGATAGGATTGGAGAGTTTTGGTGAGCAAATGAAGACCCTTTGAAGTCATATTGCATGGTACCCATTCCACGGGTCTCAACTCTCCAGGTTTAAGGGATTCTTCCTTCAGCTAAAACATGCATGTGGAACCCAGAGTATGATCAACCGTGTGATCGGGAGACGTGTTGAAATATGTCTCAGTTCTCGTCCCCTGGTACTCGGGTGCAACATTCCAGATGCTTTACTAACACTCTCCCGACTTGGAGAGTCAGTGCCTTTAACCTCCTGTTTGGCCCAGTTTGCAAATTCCGCGGAAGATGAACAGGAATAGGGAGAACCAATGAGAGACTAGCTGGAGGTGTCTGGACGGGAATATTTAACTCTCATTTCCCACCAGGAAGAGGAATTAACCAAAGGCTCAGCGTGCCATGCCGGAACCAGATTAAGGCCTGAAGCAATCCTGCGGTGTTGCGGCCAGCTCACAAGAAAGCGAGTTGAAGAAAGGAGCTCAGGGGCACTGTAATTCACAAACCTGCAGAGTTATAAATGACAGCTATCATCCAAAAATATACTGAAGTAAGGCTGCCAAGAGGACTTGAAAGCCGGGCAGAATTGCAGGAAACCGATTTCAGGAGGTAGACTGGAATTGCATTTAAAGCATAGGAAAAGAGGCAGAAGGTCGACAATGATGCACTTGGCCAAAAAGGGCGTATGCGTTTTTTCCTGAATATATTCAGGAAAAAACGCATACGCCCTTTTTGGCCAACCAAGCAAGCTTGCAAAGGAAATCTGCACTACAATGAAGTCTCACTTCCCCCCCGTCAAAAGGGCCATCTGAAAAAAGTGTAAAATCCAGAAAGGCAGGACAGGCCATGGAGAACTGGGAGCCTTGTTATGCTGATGGGCGGGATGTAAATTGCCAACAGCCACTCGGGAGAAGTGTATGGTGCTTCCTGAAACATCTAAAAAACAAAGCAACAGAGCCTAGGGCACTTCCACTTATGGTCCTATAGCTTAGGGAAATTAAAATCAAAAAGACACAGCCACCCCAAAGTTTGGGATGGCTCTGTTTACAAGAAACTCGTTTACGGTACAAGTTCAATATCGCATAAAGCGAAAAATGGATAAAGAAGTTGTGGTACTTACGTACAATGCAATATCACTCAGCAATGACATCTATGTCATCAGGCCCATAGCAGCATAATGAGTGGATTCAGGTATGATGATTCTAACTGAAATAAGTCACACAGAAAAAGAAACATCATAAGATATCACTAATACACGGAATGTAAACTTGGCTACACAGGAACTGAATTTCAAAACAGAACATGGTCCCAAATTTAGAAAATCAACTTATGCTTGCTTAAGGGGAAAGGTGAGTTGGGGTGCTGCATAAAACCAGAGATTGAAATGAGCACAGATAAAGTTCCTTAAGCCAAATATGTAATAGACAAGAGCTACTCCTTGCTCAACGAAATGGACTCAAAACCCCATATTAAACGCCTAATAATGTACCTGACTAGTAAGTATCTTAAAACCTATGGATTGCTATGTCTCTGAAAGTGAATCAATCGGGAGTACAGGGGCAAAAACGCAGCAGTGATAGGATTGGAGAGTTTTGGTGAGCAAATGAAGACCCTTTGAAGTCATATTGCATGGTACCCATTCCACGGGTCTCAACTCTCCAGGTTTAAGGGATTCTTCCTTCAGCTAAAACATGCATGTGGAACCCAGAGTATGATCAACCGTGTGATCGGGAGACGTGTTGAAATATGTCTCAGTTCTCGTCCCCTGGTACTCGGGTGCAACATTCCAGATGCTTTACTAACACTCTCCCGACTTGGAGAGTCAGTGCCTTTAACCTCCTCTTTGGCCCAGTTTGCAAATTCCACGGAAGATGAACAGGAATAGGGAGAACCAATGAGAGACTAGCTGGAGGTGTCTGGACGGGAAAATTTAACTCTCATTTCCCACCAGGAAGAGGAATTAACCAAAGGCTCAGTGTGCCATGCCGGAACCAGATTAGGGCCTGAAGCAATCCTGCGGTGTTGCGGCCAGCTCACAAGAAAGCGAGTTGAAGAAAGGAGCTCAGGGGCACTGTAATTCACAAACCTGCAGAGTTATAAATGACAGCTATCATCCAAAAATATACTGAAGTAAGGCTGCCAAGAGGACTTGAAAGCCGGGCAGAATTGCAGGAAACCGATTTCAGGAGGTAGACTGGAATTGCATTTAAAGCATAGGAAAAGAGGCAGAAGGTCGACAATGATGCACTTGGCCAAAAAGGGCGTATGCGTTTTTTCCTGAATATATTCAGGAAAAAACGCATACGCCCTTTTTGGCCAACCAAGCAAGCTTGCAAAGGAAATCTGCACTACAATGAAGTCTCACTTCCCCCCCGTCAAAAGGGCCATCTGAAAAAAGTGTAAAATCCAGAAAGGCAGGACAGGCTATGGAGAACTGGGAGCCTTGTTATGCTGATGGGCGGGATGTAAATTGCCAACAGCCACTCGGGAGAAGTGTATGGTGTTTCCTGAAACATCTAAAAAACAAAGCAACAGAGCCTAGGGCACTTCCACTTATGGTCCTATAGCTTAGGGAAATTAAAATCAAAAAGACACAGCCACCCCAAAGTTTGGGATGGCTCTGTTTACAAGAAACTCGTTTACGGTACAAGTTCAATATCGCATAAAGCGAAAAATGGATAAAGAAGTTGTGGTACTTACGTACAATGCAATATCACTCAGCAATGACATCTATGTCATCAGGCCCATAGCAGCATAATGAGTGGATTCAGGTATGATGATTCTAACTGAAATAAGTCACACAGAAAAAGAAACATCATAAGATATCACTAATACACGGAATGTAAACTTGGCTACACAGGAACTGAATTTCAAAACAGAACATGGTCCCAAATTTAGAAAATCAACTTATGCTTGCTTAAGGGGAAAGGTGAGTTGGGGTGCTGCATAAAACCAGAGATTGAAATGAGCACAGATAAAGTTCCTTAAGCCAAATATGTAATAGACAAGAGCTACTCCTTGCTCAACGAAATGGACTCAAAACCCCATATTAAACGCCTAATAATGTACCTGACTAGTAAGTATCTTAAAACCTATGGATTGCTATGTCTCTGAAAGTGAATCAATCGTGAGTACAGGGGCAAAAACGCAGCAGTGATAGGATTGGAGAGTTTTGGTGAGCAAATGAAGACCCTTTGAAGTCATATTGCATGGTACCCATTCCACGGGTCTCAACTCTCCAGGTTTAAGGGATTCTTCCTTCAGCTAAAACATGCATGTGGAACCCAGAGTATGATCAACCGTGTGATCGGGAGACGTGTTGAAATATGTCTCAGTTATCGTCCCCTGGTACTCGGGTGCAACATTCCAGATGCTTTACTAACACTCTCCCGACTTGGAGAGTCAGTGCCTTTAACCTCCTGTTTGGCCCAGTTTGCAAATTCCGCGGAAGATGAACAGGAATAGGGAGAACCAATGAGAGACTAGCTGGAGGTGTCTGGACGGGAATATTTAACTCTCATTTCCCACCAGGAAGAGGAATTAACCAAAGGCTCAGCGTGCCATGCCGGAACCAGATTAAGGCCTGAAGCAATCCTGCGGTGTTGCGGCCAGCTCACAAGAAAGCGAGTTGAAGAAAGGAGCTCAGGGGCACTGTAATTCACAAACCTGCAGAGTTATAAATGACAGCTATCATCCAAAAATATACTGAAGTAAGGCTGCCAAGAGGACTTGAAAGCCGGGCAGAATTGCAGGAAACCGATTTCAGGAGGTAGACTGGAATTGCATTTAAAGCATAGGAAAAGAGGCAGAAGGTCGACAATGATGCACTTGGCCAAAAAGGGCGTATGCGTTTTTTCCTGAATATATTCAGGAAAAAACGCATACGCCCTTTTTGGCCAACCAAGCAAGCTTGCAAAGGAAATCTGCACTACAATGAAGTCTCACTTCCCCCCCCATCAAAAGGGCCATCTGAAAAAAGTGTAAAATCCAGAAAGGCAGGACAGGCCATGGAGAACTGGGAGCCTTGTTATGCTGATGGGCGGGATGTAAATTGCCAACAGCCACTCGGGAGAAGTGTATGGTGTTTCCTGAAACATCTAAAAAACAAAGCAACAGAGCCTAGGGCACTTCCACTTATGGTCCTATAGCTTAGGGAAATTAAAATCATAAAGACACAGCCACCCCAAAGTTTGGGATGGCTCTGTTTACAAGAAACTCGTTTACGGTACAAGTTCAATATCACATAAAGGGAAAAATGGATAAAGAAGTTGTGGTAATTACGTACAATGCAATATCACTCAGCAATGACATCTATGTCATCAGGCCCATAGCAGCATAATGAGTGGATTCAGGTATGATGATTCTAACTGAAATAAGTCACACAGAAAAAGAAACATCATAAGATATCACTAATACACGGAATGTAAACTTGGCTACACAGGAACTGAATTTCAAAACAGAACATGGTCCGAAATTTAGAAAATCAACTTATGCTTGCTTAAGGGGAAAGGTGAGTTGGGGTGCTGCATAAAACCAGATATTGAAATGAGCACAGATAAAGTTCCTTAAGCCAAATATGTAATAGACAAGAGCTACTCCTTGCTCAACGAAATGGACTCAAAACCCCATATTAAACGCCTAATAATGTACCTGACTAGTAAGTATCTTAAAACCTATGGATTGCTATGTCTCTGAAAGTGAATCAATCGGGAGTACAGGGGCAAAAACGCAGCAGTGATAGGATTGGAGAGTTTTGGTGAGCAAATGAAGACCCTTTGAAGTCATATTGCATGGTACCCATTCCACGGGTCTCAACTCTCCAGGTTTAAGGGATTCTTCCTTCAGCTAAAACATGCATGTGGAACCCAGAGTATGATCAACCGTGTGATCGGGAGTCGTGTTGAAATATGTCTCAGTTCTCGTCCCCTGGTACTCGGGTGCAACATTCCAGATGCTTTACTAACACTCTCCCGACTTGGAGAGTCAGTGCCTTTAACCTCCTGTTTGGCCCAGTTTGCAAATTCCGCGGAAGATGAACAGGAATAGGGAGAACCAATGAGAGACTAGCTGGAGGTGTCTGGACGGGAAAATTTAACTCTCATTTCCCACCAGGAAGAGCAATTAAGCAAAGGCTCAGCGTGCCATGCCGGAACCAGATTAGGGCCTGAAGCAATCCTGCGGTGTTGCGGCCAGCTCACAAGAAAGCGAGTTGAAGAAAGGAGCTCAGGGGCACTGTAATTCACAAACCTGCAGAGTTATAAATGACAGCTATCATCCAAAAATATACTGAAGTAAGGCTGCCAAGAGGACTTGAAAGCCGGGCAGAATTGCAGGAAACCGATTTCAGGAGGTAGACTGGAATTGCATTTAAAGCATAGGAAAAGAGGCAGAAGGTCGACAATGATGCACTTGGCCAAAAAGGGCGTATGCGTTTTTTCCTGAATATATTCAGGAAAAAACGCATACGCCCTTTTTGGCCAACCAAGCAAGCTTGCAAAGGAAATCTGCACTACAATGAAGTCTCACTTCCCCCCCGTCAAAAGGGCCATCTGAAAAAAGTGTAAAATCCAGAAAGGCAGGACAGGCCATGGAGAACTGGGAGCCTTGTTATGCTGATGGGCGGGATGTAAATTGCCAACAGCCACTCGGGAGAAGTGTATGGTGTTTCCTGAAACATCTAAAAAACAAAGCAACAGAGCCTAGGGCACTTCCACTTATGGTCCTATAGCTTAGGGAAATTAAAATCAAAAAGACACAGCCACCCCAAAGTTTGGGATGGCTCTGTTTACAAGAAACTCGTTTACGGTACAAGTTCAATATCGCATAAAGCGAAAAATGGATAAAGAAGTTGTGGTACTTACGTACAATGCAATATCACTCAGCAATGACATCTATGTCATCAGGCCCATAGCAGCATGATGAGTGGATTCAGGTATGATGATTCTAACTGAAATAAGTCACACAGAAAAAGAAACATCATAAGATATCACTAATACACGGAATGTAAACTTGGCTACACAGGAACTGAATTTCAAAACAGAACATGGTCCCAAATTTAGAAAACCAACTTATGCTTGCTTAAGGGGAAAGGTGAGTTGGGGTGCTGCATAAAACCAGAGATTGAAATGAGCACAGATAAAGTTCCTTAAGCCAAATATGTAATAGACAAGAGCTACTCCTTGCTCAACGAAATGGACTCAAAACCCCATATTAAACGCCTAATAATGTACCTGACTAGTAAGTATCTTAAAACCTATGGATTGCTATGTCTCTGAAAGTGAATCAATCGTGAGTACAGGGGCAAAAACGCAGCAGTGATAGGATTGGAGAGTTTTGGTGAGCAAATGAAGACCCTTTGAAGTCATATTGCATGGTACCCATTCCACGGGTCTCAACTCTCCAGGTTTAAGGGATTCTTCCTTCAGCTAAAACATGCATGTGGAACCCAGAGTATGATCAACCGTGTGATCGGGAGACGTGTTGAAATATGTCTCAGTTCTCGTCCCCTGGTACTCGGGTGCAACATTCCAGATGCTTTACTAACACTCTCCCGACTTGGAGAGTCAGTGCCTTTAACCTCCTGTTTGGCCCAGTTTGCAAATTCCGCGGAAGATGAACAGGAATAGGGAGAACCAATGAGAGACTAGCTGGAGGTGTCTGGACGGGAAAATTTAACTCTCATTTCCCACCAGGAAGAGGAATTAACCAAAGGCTCAGCGTGCCATGCCGGAACCAGATTAGGGCCTGAAGCAATCCTGCGGTGTTGCGGCCAGCTCACAAGAAAGCGAGTTGAAGAAAGGAGCTCAGGGGCACTGTAATTCACAAACCTGCAGAGTTATAAATGACAGCTATCATCCAAAAATATACTGAAGTAAGGCTGCCAAGAGGACTTGAAAGCCGGGCAGAATTGCAGGAAACCGATTTCAGGAGGTAGACTGGAATTGCATTTAAAGCATAGGAAAAGAGGCAGAAGGTCGACAATGATGCACTTGGCCAAAAAGGGCGTATGCGTTTTTTCCTGAATATATTCAGGAAAAAACGCATACGCCCTTTTTGGCCAACCAAGCAAGCTTGCAAAGGAAATCTGCACTACAATGAAGTCTCACTTCCCCCCCGTCAAAAGGGCCATCTGAAAAAAGTGTAAAATCCAGAAAGGCATGACAGGCTATGGAGAACTGGGAGCCTTGTTATGCTGATGGGCGGGATGTAAATTGCCAACAGCCACTCGGGAGAAGTGTATGGTGTTTCCTGAAACATCTAAAAAACAAAGCAACAGAGTCTAGGGCACTTCCACTTATGGTCCTATAGCTTAGGGAAATTAAAATCAAAAAGACACAGCCACCCCAAAGTTTGGGATGGCTCTGTTTACAAGAAACTCGTTTACGGTACAAGTTCAATATCGCATAAAGCGAAAAATGGATAAAGAAGTTGTGGTACTTACGTACAATGCAATATCACTCAGCAATGACATCTATGTCATCAGGCCCATAGCAGCATAATGAGTGGATTCAGGTATGATGATTCTAACTGAAATAAGTCACACAGAAAAAGAAACATCATAAGATATCACTAATACACGGAATGTAAACTTGGCTACACAGGAACTGAATTTCAAAACAGAACATGGTCCCAAATTTAGAAAATCAACTTATGCTTGCCTAAGGGGAAAGGTGAGTTGGGGTGCTGCATAAAACCAGAGATTGAAATGAGCACAGATAAAGTTCCTTAAGCCAAATATGTAATAGACAAGAGCTACTCCTTGCTCAACGAAATGGACTCAAAACCCCATATTAAACGCCTAATAATGTACCTGACTAGTAAGTATCTTAAAACCTATGGATTGCTATGTCTCTGAAAGTGAATCAATCGTGAGTACAGGGGCAAAAACGCAGCAGTGATAGGATTGGAGAGTTTTGGTGAGCAAATGAAGACCCTTTGAAGTCATATTGCATGGTACCCATTCCACGGGTCTCAACTCTCCAGGTTTAAGGGATTCTTCCTTCAGCTAAAACATGCATGTGGAACCCAGAGTATGATCAACCGTGTGATCGGGAGACGTGTTGAAATATGTCTCAGTTCTCGTCCCCTGGTACTCGGGTGCAACATTCCAGATGCTTTACTAACACTCTCCCGACTTGGAGAGTCAGTGCCTTTAACCTCCTGTTTGGCCCAGTTTGCAAATTCCGCGGAAGATGAACAGGAATAGGGAGAACCAATGAGAGACTAGCTGGAGGTGTCTGGACGGGAAAATTTAACTCTCATTTCCCACCAGGAAGAGGAATTAACCAAAGGCTCAGCGTGCCATGCCGGAACCAGATTAGGGCCTGAAGCAATCCTGCGGTGTTGTGGCCAGCTCACAAGAAAGCGAGTTGAAGAAAGGAGCTCAGGGGCACTGTAATTCACAAACCTGCAGAGTTATAAATGACAGCTATCATCCAAAAATATACTGAAGTAAGGCTGCCAAGAGGACTTGAAAGCCGGGCAGAATTGCAGGAAACCGATTTCAGGAGGTAGACTGGAATTGCATTTAAAGCATAGGAAAAGAGGCAGAAGGTCGACAATGATGCACTTGGCCAAAAAGGGCGTATGCGTTTTTTCCTGAATATATTCAGGAAAAAACGCATACGCCCTTTTTGGCCAACCAAGCAAGCTTGCAAAGGAAATCTGCACTACAATGAAGTCTCACTTCCCCCCCGTCAAAAGGGCCATCTGAAAAAAGTGTAAAATCCAGAAAGGCAGGACAGGCCATGGAGAACTGGGAGCCTTGTTATGCTGATGGGCGGGATGTAAATTGCCAACAGCCACTCGGGAGAAGTGTATGGTGTTTCCTGAAACATCTAAAAAACAAAGCAACAGAGCCTAGGGCACTTCCACTTATGGTCCTATAGCTTAGGGAAATTAAAATCAAAAAGACACAGCCACCCCAAAGTTTGGGATGGCTCTGTTTACAAGAAACTCGTTTACGGTACAAGTTCAATATCGCATAAAGCGAAAAATGGATAAAGAAGTTGTGGTACTTACGTACAATGCAATATCACTCAGCAATGACATCTATGTCATCAGGCCCATAGCAGCATGATGAGTGGATTCAGGTATGATGATTCTAACTGAAATAAGTCACACAGAAAAAGAAACATCATAAGATATCACTAATACACGGAATGTAAACTTGGCTACACAGGAACTGAATTTCAAAACAGAACATGGTCCCAAATTTAGAAAACCAACTTATGCTTGCTTAAGGGGAAAGGTGAGTTGGGGTGCTGCATAAAACCAGAGATTGAAATGAGCACAGATAAAGTTCCTTAAGCCAAATATGTAATAGACAAGAGCTACTCCTTGCTCAACGAAATGGACTCAAAACCCCATATTAAACGCCTAATAATGTACCTGACTAGTAAGTATCTTAAAACCTATGGATTGCTATGTCTCTGAAAGTGAATCAATCGTGAGTACAGGGGCAAAAACGCAGCAGTGATAGGATTGGAGAGTTTTGGTGAGCAAATGAAGACCCTTTGAAGTCATATTGCATGGTACCCATTCCACGGGTCTCAACTCTCCAGGTTTAAGGGATTCTTCCTTCAGCTAAAACATGCATGTGGAACCCAGAGTATGATCAACCATGTGATCGGGAGACGTGTTGAAATATGTCTCAGTTCTCGTCCCCTGGTACTCGGGTGCAACATTCCAGATGCTTTACTAACACTCTCCCGACTTGGAGAGTCAGTGCCTTTAACCTCCTGTTTGGCCCAGTTTGCAAATTCCGCGGAAGATGAACAGGAATAGGGAGAACCAATGAGAGACTAGCTGGAGGTGTCTGGACGGGAAAATTTAACTCTCATTTCCCACCAGGAAGAGGAATTAACCAAAGGCTCAGCGTGCCATGCCGGAACCAGATTAGGGCCTGAAGCAATCCTGCGGTGTTGCGGCCAGCTCACAAGAAAGCGAGTTGAAGAAAGGAGCTCAGGGGCACTGTAATTCACAAACCTGCAGAGTTATAAATGACAGCTATCATCCAAAAATATACTGAAGTAAGGCTGCCAAGAGGACTTGAAAGCCGGGCAGAATTGCAGGAAACCGATTTCAGGAGGTAGACTGGAATTGCATTTAAAGCATAGGAAAAGAGGCAGAAGGTCGACAATGATGCACTTGGCCAAAAAGGGCGTATGCGTTTTTTCCTGAATATATTCAGGAAAAAACGCATACGCCCTTTTTGGCCAACCAAGCAAGCTTGCAAAGGAAATCTGCACTACAATGAAGTCTCACTTCCCCCCCGTCAAAAGGGCCATCTGAAAAAAGTGTAAAATCCAGAAAGGCAGGACAGGCTATGGAGAACTGGGAGCCTTGTTATGCTGATGGGCGGGATGTAAATTGCCAACAGCCACTCGGGAGAAGTGTATGGTGTTTCCTGAAACATCTAAAAAACAAAGCAACAGAGTCTAGGGCACTTCCACTTATGGTCCTATAGCTTAGGGAAATTAAAATCAAAAAGACACAGCCACCCCAAAGTTTGGGATGGCTCTGTTTACAAGAAACTCGTTTACGGTACAAGTTCAATATCGCATAAAGCGAAAAATGGATAAAGAAGTTGTGGTACTTACGTACAATGCAATATCACTCAGCAATGACATCTATGTCATCAGGCCCATAGCAGCATAATGAGTGGATTCAGGTATGATGATTCTAACTGAAATAAGTCACACAGAAAAAGAAACATCATAAGATATCACTAATACACGGAATGTAAACTTGGCTACACAGGAACTGAATTTCAAAACAGAACATGGTCCCAAATTTAGAAAATCAACTTATGCTTGCCTAAGGGGAAAGGTGAGTTGGGGTGCTGCATAAAACCAGAGATTGAAATGAGCACAGATAAAGTTCCTTAAGCCAAATATGTAATAGACAAGAGCTACTCCTTGCTCAACGAAATGGACTCAAAACCCCATATTAAACGCCTAATAATGTACCTGACTAGTAAGTATCTTAAAACCTATGGATTGCTATGTCTCTGAAAGTGAATCAATCGTGAGTACAGGGGCAAAAACGCAGCAGTGATAGGATTGGAGAGTTTTGGTGAGCAAATGAAGACCCTTTGAAGTCATATTGCATGGTACCCATTCCACGGGTCTCAACTCTCCAGGTTTAAGGGATTCTTCCTTCAGCTAAAACATGCATGTGGAACCCAGAGTATGATCAACCGTGTGATCGGGAGACGTGTTGAAATATGTCTCAGTTCTCGTCCCCTGGTACTCGGGTGCAACATTCCAGATGCTTTACTAACACTCTCCCGACTTGGAGAGTCAGTGCCTTTAACCTCCTGTTTGGCCCAGTTTGCAAATTCCGCGGAAGATGAACAGGAATAGGGAGAACCAATGAGAGACTAGCTGGAGGTGTCTGGACGGGAAAATTTAACTCTCATTTCCCACCAGGAAGAGGAATTAACCAAAGGCTCAGCGTGCCATGCCGGAACCAGATTAGGGCCTGAAGCAATCCTGCGGTGTTGTGGCCAGCTCACAAGAAAGCGAGTTGAAGAAAGGAGCTCAGGGGCACTGTAATTCACAAACCTGCAGAGTTATAAATGACAGCTATCATCCAAAAATATACTGAAGTAAGGCTGCCAAGAGGACTTGAAAGCCGGGCAGAATTGCAGGAAACCGATTTCAGGAGGTAGACTGGAATTGCATTTAAAGCATAGGAAAAGAGGCAGAAGGTCGACAATGATGCACTTGGCCAAAAAGGGCGTATGCGTTTTTTCCTGAATATATTCAGGAAAAAACGCATACGCCCTTTTTGGCCAACCAAGCAAGCTTGCAAAGGAAATCTGCACTACAATGAAGTCTCACTTCCCCCCCGTCAAAAGGGCCATCTGAAAAAAGTGTAAAATCCAGAAAGGCAGGACAGGCCATGGAGAACTGGGAGCCTTGTTATGCTGATGGGCGGGATGTAAATTGCCAACAGCCACTCGGGAGAAGTGTATGGTGTTTCCTGAAACATCTAAAAAACAAAGCAACAGAGCCTAGGGCACTTCCACTTATGGTCCTATAGCTTAGGGAAATTAAAATCAAAAAGACACAGCCACCCCAAAGTTTGGGATGGCTCTGTTTACAAGAAACTCGTTTACGGTACAAGTTCAATATCGCATAAAGCGAAAAATGGATAAAGAAGTTGTGGTACTTACGTACAATGCAATATCACTCAGCAATGACATCTATGTCATCAGGCCCATAGCAGCATGATGAGTGGATTCAGGTATGATGATTCTAACTGAAATAAGTCACACAGAAAAAGAAACATCATAAGATATCACTAATACACGGAATGTAAACTTGGCTACACAGGAACTGAATTTCAAAACAGAACATGGTCCCAAATTTAGAAAACCAACTTATGCTTGCTTAAGGGGAAAGGTGAGTTGGGGTGCTGCATAAAACCAGAGATTGAAATGAGCACAGATAAAGTTCCTTAAGCCAAATATGTAATAGACAAGAGCTACTCCTTGCTCAACGAAATGGACTCAAAACCCCATATTAAACGCCTAATAATGTACCTGACTAGTAAGTATCTTAAAACCTATGGATTGCTATGTCTCTGAAAGTGAATCAATCGTGAGTACAGGGGCAAAAACGCAGCAGTGATAGGATTGGAGAGTTTTGGTGAGCAAATGAAGACCCTTTGAAGTCATATTGCATGGTACCCATTCCACGGGTCTCAACTCTCCAGGTTTAAGGGATTCTTCCTTCAGCTAAAACATGCATGTGGAACCCAGAGTATGATCAACCGTGTGATCGGGAGACGTGTTGAAATATGTCTCAGTTCTCGTCCCCTGGTACTCGGGTGCAACATTCCAGATGCTTTACTAACACTCTCCCGACTTGGAGAGTCAGTGCCTTTAACCTCCTGTTTGGCCCAGTTTGCAAATTCCGCGGAAGATGAACAGGAATAGGGAGAACCAATGAGAGACTAGCTGGAGGTGTCTGGACGGGAAAATTTAACTCTCATTTCCCACCAGGAAGAGGAATTAACCAAAGGCTCAGCGTGCCATGCCGGAACCAGATTAGGGCCTGAAGCAATCCTGCGGTGTTGCGGCCAGCTCACAAGAAAGCGAGTTGAAGAAAGGAGCTCAGGGGCACTGTAATTCACAAACCTGCAGAGTTATAAATGACAGCTATCATCCAAAAATATACTGAAGTAAGGCTGCCAAGAGGACTTGAAAGCCGGGCAGAATTGCAGGAAACCGATTTCAGGAGGTAGACTGGAATTGCATTTAAAGCATAGGAAAAGAGGCAGAAGGTCGACAATGATGCACTTGGCCAAAAAGGGCATATGCGTTTTTTCCTGAATATATTCAGGAAAAAACGCATACGCCCTTTTTGGCCAACCAAGCAAGCTTGCAAAGGAAATCTGCACTACAATGAAGTCTCACTTCCCCCCCATCAAAAGGGCCATCTGAAAAAAGTGTAAAATCCAGAAAGGCAGGACAGGCTATGGAGAACTGGGAGCCTTGTTATGCTGATGGGCGGGATGTAAATTGCCAACAGCCACTCGGGAGAAGTGTATGGTGTTTCCTGAAACATCTAAAAAACAAAGCAACAGAGTCTAGGGCACTTCCACTTATGGTCCTATAGCTTAGGGAAATTAAAATCAAAAAGACACAGCCACCCCAAAGTTTGGGATGGCTCTGTTTACAAGAAACTCGTTTACGGTACAAGTTCAATATCGCATAAAGCGAAAAATGGATAAAGAAGTTGTGGTACTTACGTACAATGCAATATCACTCAGCAATGACATCTATGTCATCAGGCCCATAGCAGCATAATGAGTGGATTCAGGTATGATGATTCTAACTGAAATAAGTCACACAGAAAAAGAAACATCATAAGATATCACTAATACACGGAATGTAAACTTGGCTACACAGGAACTGAATTTCAAAACAGAACATGGTCCCAAATTTAGAAAATCAACTTATGCTTGCCTAAGGGGAAAGGTGAGTTGGGGTGCTGCATAAAACCAGAGATTGAAATGAGCACAGATAAAGTTCCTTAAGCCAAATATGTAATAGACAAGAGCTACTCCTTGCTCAACGAAATGGACTCAAAACCCCATATTAAACGCCTAATAATGTACCTGACTAGTAAGTATCTTAAAACCTATGGATTGCTATGTCTCTGAAAGTGAATCAATCGTGAGTACAGGGGCAAAAACGCAGCAGTGATAGGATTGGAGAGTTTTGGTGAGCAAATGAAGACCCTTTGAAGTCATATTGCATGGTACCCATTCCACGGGTCTCAACTCTCCAGGTTTAAGGGATTCTTCCTTCAGCTAAAACATGCATGTGGAACCCAGAGTATGATCAACCATGTGATCGGGAGACGTGTTGAAATATGTCTCAGTTCTCGTCCCCTGGTACTCGGGTGCAACATTCCAGATGCTTTACTAACACTCTCCCGACTTGGAGAGTCAGTGCCTTTAACCTCCTGTTTGGCCCAGTTTGCAAATTCCGCGGAAGATGAACAGGAATAGGGAGAACCAATGAGAGACTAGCTGGAGGTGTCTGGACGGGAAAATTTAACTCTCATTTCCCACCAGGAAGAGGAATTAACCAAAGGCTCAGCGTGCCATGCCGGAACCAGATTAGGGCCTGAAGCAATCCTGCGGTGTTGCGGCCAGCTCACAAGAAAGCGAGTTGAAGAAAGGAGCTCAGGGGCACTGTAATTCACAAACCTGCAGAGTTATAAATGACAGCTATCATCCAAAAATATACTGAAGTAAGGCTGCCAAGAGGACTTGAAAGCCGGGCAGAATTGCAGGAAACCGATTTCAGGAGGTAGACTGGAATTGCATTTAAAGCATAGGAAAAGAGGCAGAAGGTCGACAATGATGCACTTGGCCAAAAAGGGCGTATGCGTTTTTTCCTGAATATATTCAGGAAAAAACGCATACGCCCTTTTTGGCCAACCAAGCAAGCTTGCAAAGGAAATCTGCACTACAATGAAGTCTCACTTCCCCCCCCCCCCATCAAAAGGGCCATCTGAAAAAAGTGTAAAATCCAGAAAGGCAGGACAGGCCATGGAGAACTGGGAGCCTTGTTATGCTGATGGGCGGGATGTAAATTGCCAACAGCCACTCGGGAGAAGTGTATGGTGTTTCCTGAAACATCTAAAAAACAAAGCAACAGAGCCTAGGGCACTTCCACTTATGGTCCTATAGCTTAGGGAAATTAAAATCAAAAAGACAGAGCCACCCCAAAGTTTGGGATGGCTCTGTTTACAAGAAACTCGTTTACGGTACAAGTTCAATATCGCATAAAGCGAAAAATGGATAAAGAAGTTGTGGTACTTACGTACAATGCAATATCACTCAGCAATGACATCTATGTCATCAGGCCCATAGCAGCATGATGAGTGGATTCAGGTATGATGATTCTAACTGAAATAAGTCACACAGAAAAAGAAACATCATAAGATATCACTAATACACGGAATGTAAACTTGGCTACACAGGAACTGAATTTCAAAACAGAACATGGTCCCAAATTTAGAAAACCAACTTATGCTTTCTTAAGGGGAAAGGTGAGTTGGGGTGCTGCATAAAACCAGAGATTGAAATGAGCACCGATAAAGTTCCTTAAGCCAAATATGTAATAGACAAGAGCTACTCCTTGCTCAACGAAATGGACTCAACACCCCATATTAAACGCCTAATAATGTACCTGACTAGTAAGTATCTTAAAACCTATGGACTGCTATGTCTCTGAAAGTGAATCAATCTTGAGTACAGGGGCAAAAACGCAGCAGTGATAGGATTGGAGAGTTTTGGTGAGCAAATGAAGACCCTTTGAAGTCATATTGCATGGTACCCATTCCACGGGTCTCAACTCTCCAGGTTTAAGGGATTCTTCCTTCAGCTAAAACATGCATGTGGAACCCAGAGTATGATCAACCGTGTGATCGGGAGACGTGTTGAAATATGTCTCAGTTCTCGTCCCCTGGTACTCGGGTGCAACATTCCAGATGCTTTACTAACACTCTCCCGACTTGGAGAGTCAGTGCCTTTAACCTCCTGTTTGGCCCAGTTTGCAAATTCCGCGGAAGATGAACAGGAATAGGGAGAACCAATGAGAGACTAGCTGGAGGTGTCTGGACGGGAAAATTTAACTCTCATTTCCCACCAGGAAGAGGAATTAACCAAAGGCTCAGCGTGCCATGCCGGAACCAGATTAGGGCCTGAAGCAATCCTGCGGTGTTGCGGCCAGCTCACAAGAAAGCGAGTTGAAGAAAGGAGCTCAGGGGCACTGTAATTCACAAACCTGCAGAGTTATAAATGACAGCTATCATCCAAAAATATACTGAAGTAAGGCTGCCAAGAGGACTTGAAAGCCGGGCAGAATTGCAGGAAACCGATTTCAGGAGGTAGACTGGAATTGCATTTAAAGCATAGGAAAAGAGGCAGAAGGTCGACAATGATGCACTTGGCCAAAAAGGGCGTATGCGTTTTTTCCTGAAAATATTCAGGAAAAAACGCATACGCCCTTTTTGGCCAACCAAGCAAGCTTGCAAAGGAAATCTGCACTACAATGAAGTCTCAGTTCCCCCCCGTCAAAAGGGCCATCTGAAAAAAGTGTAAAATCCAGAAAGGCAGGACAGGCCATGGAGAACTGGGAGCCTTGTTATGCTGATGGGCGGGATGTAAATTGCCAACAGCCACTCGGGAGAAGTGTATGGTGTTTCCTGAAACATCTAAAAAACAAAGCAACAGAGCGTAGGGCACTTCCACTTATGGTCCTATAGCTTAGGGAAATTAAAATCAAAAAGACACAGCCACCCCAAAGTTTGGGATGGCTCTGTTTACAAGAAACTCGTTTACGGTACAAGTTCAATATCGCATAAAGCGAAAAATGGATAAAGAAGTTGTGGTATTTACGTACAATGCAATATCACTCAGCAATGACATCTATGTCATCAGGCCCATAGCAGCATAATGAGTGGATTCAGGTATGATGATTCTAACTGAAATAATTCACACAGAAAAAGAAACATCATAAGATATCACTAATACACGGAATGTAAACTTGGCTACACAGGAACTGAATTTCAAAACAGAACATGGTCCCAAATTTAGAAAACCAACTTATTCTTGCTTAAGGGGAAAGGTGAGTTGGGGTGCTGCATAAAACCAGAGATTGAAATGAGCACAGATAAAGTTCCTTAAGCCAAATATGTAATAGACAAGAGCTACTCCTTGCTCAACGAAATGGACTCAAAACCCCATATTAAACGCCTAATAATGTACCTGACTAGTAAGTATCTTAAAACCTATGGATTGCTATGTCTCTGAAAGTGAATCAATCGTGAGTACAGGGGCAAAAACGCAGCAGTGATAGGATTGGAGAGTTTTGGTGAGCAAATGAAGACCCTTTGAAGTCATATTGCATGGTACCCATTCCACGGGTCTCAACTCTCCAGGTTTAAGGGATTCTTCCTTCAGCTAAAACATGCATGTGGAACCCAGAGTATGATCAACCGTGTGATCGGGAGACGTATTGAAATATGTCTCAGTTCTCGTCCCCTGGTACTCGGGTGCAACATTCCAGATGCTTTACTAACACTCTCCCGACTTGGAGAGTCAGTGCCTTTAACCTCCTCTTTGGCCCAGTTTGCAAATTACGCGGAAGATGAACAGGAATAGGGAGAACCAATGAGAGACTAGCTGGAGGTGTCTGGACGGGAAAATTTAACTCTCATTTCCCACCAGGAAGAGGAATTAACCAAAGGCTCAGCGTGCCATGCCGGAACCAGATTAGGGCCTGAAGCAATCCTGCGGTGTTGCGGCCAGCTCACAAGAAAGCGAGTTGAAGAAAGGAGCTCAGGGGCACTGTAATTCACAAACCTGCAGAGTTATAAATGACAGCTATCATCCAAAAATATACTGAAGTAAGGCTGCCAAGAGGACTTGAAAGCCGGGCAGAATTGCAGGAAACCGATTTCAGGAGGTAGACTGGAATTGCATTTAAAGCATAGGAAAAGAGGCAGAAGGTCGACAATGATGCACTTGGCCAAAAAGGGCGTATGCGTTTTTTCCTGAAAATATTCAGGAAAAAACGCATACGCCCTTTTTGGCCAACCAAGCAAGCTTGCAAAGGTAATCTGCACTACAATGAAGTCTCACTTCCCCCCGTCAAAAGGGCCATCTGAAAAAAGTGTAAAATCCAGAAAGGCAGGACAGGCCATGGAGAACTGGGAGCCTTGTTATGCTGATGGGCGGGATGTAAATTGCCAACAGCCACTCGGGAGAAGTGTATGGTGTTTCCTGAAACATCTAAAAAACAAAGCAACAGAGCCTAGGGCACTTCCACTTATGGTCCTATAGCTTAGGGAAATTAAAATCAAAAAGACACAGCCACCCCAAAGTTTGGGATGGCTCTGTTTACAAGAAACTCGTTTACGGTACAAGTTCAATATCGCATAAAGCGAAAAATGGATAAAGAAGTTGTGGTATTTACGTACAATGCAATATCACTCAGCAATGACATCTATGTCATCAGGCCCATAGCAGCATAATGAGTGGATTCAGGTATGATGATTCTAACTGAAATAATTCACACAGAAAAAGAAACATCATAAGATATCACTAATACACGGAATGTAAACTTGGCTACACAGGAACTGAATTTCAAAACAGAACATGGTCCCAAATTTAGAAAACCAACTTATGCTTGCTTAAGGGGAAAGGTGAGTTGGGGTGCTGCATAAAACCAGAGATTGAAATGAGCACAGATAAAGTTCCTTAAGCCAAATATGTAATAGACAAGAGCTACTCCTTGCTCAACGAAATGGACTCAAAACCCCATATTAAACGCCTAATAATGTACCTGACCAGTAAGTATCTTAAAACCTATGGATTGCTATGTCTCTGAAAGTGAATCAATCGTGAGTACAGGGGCAAAAACGCAGCAGTGATAGGATTGGAGTGTTTTGGTGAGCAAATGAAGACCCTTTGAAGTCATATTGCATGGTACCCATTCCACGGGTCTCAACTCTCCAGGTTTAAGGGATTCTTCCTTCAGCTAAAACATGCATGTGGAACCCAGAGTATGATCAACCGTGTGATCAGGAGACGTGTTGAAATATGTCTCAGTTCTCGTCCCCTGGTACTCGGGTGCAACATTCCAGATGCTTTACTAACACTCTCCCGACTTGGAGAGTCAGTGCCTTTAACCTCCTGTTTGGCCCAGTTTGCAAATTCCGCGGAAGATGAACAGGAATAGGGAGAACCAATGAGAGACTAGCTGGAGGTGTCTGGACGGGAAAATTTAACTCTCATTTCCCACCAGGAAGAGGAATTAACCAAAGGCTCAGCGTGCCATGCCGGAACCAGATTAGGGCCTGAAGCAATCCTGCGGTGTTGCGGCCAGCTCACAAGAAAGCGAGTTGAAGAAAGGAGCTCAGGGGCACTGTAATTCACAAACCTGCAGAGTTATAAATGACAGCTATCATCCAAAAATATACTGAAGTAAGGCTGCCAAGAGGACTTGAAAGCCGGGCAGAATTGCAGGAAACCGATTTCAGGAGGTAGACTGGAATTGCATTTAAAGCATAGGAAAAGAGGCAGAAGGTCGACAATGATGCACTTGGCCAAAAAGGGCGTATGCGTTTTTTCCTGAATATATTCAGGAAAAAACGCATACGCCCTTTTTGGCCAACCAAGCAAGCTTGCAAAGGAAATCTGCACTACAATGAAGTCTCACTTCCCCCCGTCAAAAGGGCCATCTGAAAAAAGTGTAAAATCCAGAAAGGCAGGACAGGCCATGGAGAACTGGGAGCCTTGTTATGCTGATGGGCGGGATGTAAATTGCCAACAGCCACTCGGGAGAAGTGTATGGTGTTTCCTGAAACATCTAAAAAACAAAGCAACAGAGCCTAGGGCACTTCCACTTATGGTCCTATAGCTTAGGGAAATTAAAATCAAAAAGACACAGCCACCCCAAAGCTTGGGATGGCTCTGTTTACAAGAAACTCGTTTACGGTACAAGTTCAATATCGCATAAAGCGAAAAATGGATAAAGAAGTTGTGGTAATTACGTACAATGCAATATCACTCAGCAATGACATCTATGTCATCAGGCCCATAGCAGCATAATGAGTGGATTCAGGTATGATGATTCTAACTGAAATAAGTCACACAGAAAAAGAAACATCATAAGATATCACTAATACACGGAATGTAAACTTGGCTACACAGGAACTGAATTTCAAAACAGAACATGGTCCCAAATTTAGAAAATCAACTTATGCTTGCTTAAGGGGAAAGGTGAGTTGGGGTGCTGCATAAAACCAGAGATTGAAATGAGCACAGATAAAGTTCCTTAAGCCAAATATGTAATAGACAAGAGCTACTCCTTGCTCAACGAAATGGACTCAAAACCCCATATTAAACGCCTAATAATGTACCTGACTAGTAAGTATCTTAAAACCTATGGATTGCTATGTCTCTGAAAGTGAATCAATCGTGAGTACAGGGGCAAAAACGCAGCAGTGATAGGATTGGAGAGTTTTGGTGAGCAAATGAAGACCCTTTGAAGTCATATTGCATGGTACCCATTCCACGGGTCTCAACTCTCCAGGTTTAAGGGATTCTTCCTTCAGCTAAAACATGCATGTGGAACCCAGAGTATGATCAACCGTGTGATCGGGAGACGTGTTGAAATATGTCTCAGTTCTCGTCCCCTGGTACTCGGGTGCAACATTCCAGATGCTTTACTAACACTCTCCCGACTTGGAGAGTCAGTGCCTTTAACCTCCTGTTTGGCCCAGTTTGCAAATTCCGCGGAAGATGAACAGGAATAGGGAGAACCAATGAGAGACTAGCTGGAGGTGTCTGGACGGGAAAATTTAACTCTCATTTCCCACCAGGAAGAGGAATTAACCAAAGGCTCAGCGTGCCATGCCGGAACCAGATTAGGGCCTGAAGCAATCCTGCGGTGTTGCGGCCAGCTCACAAGAAAGCGAGTTGAAGAAAGGAGCTCAGGGGCACTGTAATTCACAAACCTGCAGAGTTATAAATGACAGCTATCATCCAAAAATATACTGAAGTAAGGCTGCCAAGAGGACTTGAAAGCCGGGCAGAATTGCAGGAAACCGATTTCAGGAGGTAGACTGGAATTGCATTTAAAGCATAGGAAAAGAGGCAGAAGGTCGACAATGATGCACTTGGCCAAAAAGGGCGTATGCGTTTTTTCCTGAAAATATTCAGGAAAAAACGCATACGCCCTTTTTGGCCAACCAAGCAAGCTTGCAAAGGAAATCTGCACTACAATGAAGTCTCACTTCCCCCCCCCGTCAAAAGGGCCATCTGAAAAAAGTGTAAAATCCAGAAAGGCAGGACAGGCCATGGAGAACTGGGAGCCTTGTTATGCTGATGGGCGGGATGTAAATTGCCAACAGCCACTCGGGAGAAGTGTATGGTGTTTCCTGAAACATCTAAAAAACAAAGCAACAGAGCCTAGGGCACTTCCACTTATGGTCCTATAGCTTAGGGAAATTAAAATCAAAAAGACACAGCCACCCCAAAGTTTGGGATGGCTCTGTTTACAAGAAACTCGTTTACGGTACAAGTTCAATATCGCATAAAGCGAAAAATGGATAAAGAAGTTGTGGTACTTACGTACAATGCAATATCACTCAGCAATGACATCTATGTCATCAGGCCCATAGCAGCATAATGAGTGGATTCAGGTATGATGATTCTAACTGAAATAAGTCACACAGAAAAAGAAACATCATAAGATATCACTAATACACGGAATGTAAACTTGGCTACACAGGAACTGAATTTCAAAACAGAACATGGTCCCAAATTTAGAAAACCAACTTATGCTTGCTTAAGGGGAAAGGTGAGTTGGGGTGCTGCATAAAACCAGAGATTGAAATGAGCACAGATAAAGTTCCTTAAGCCAAATATGTAATAGACAAGAGCTACTCCTTGCTCAACGAAATGGACTCAAAACCCCATATTAAACGCCTAATAATGTACCTGACCAGTAAGTATCTTAAAACCTATGGATTGCTATGTCTCTGAAAGTGAATCAATCGTGAGTACAGGGGCAAAAACGCAGCAGTGATAGGATTGGAGAGTTTTGGTGAGCAAATGAAGACCCTTTGAAGTCATATTGCATGGTACCCATTCCACGGGTCTCAACTCTCCAGGTTTAAGGGATTCTTCCTTCAGCTAAAACATGCATGTGGAACCCAGAGTATGATCAACCGTGTGATCGGGAGACGTGTTGAAATATGTCTCAGTTCTCGTCCCCTGGTACTCGGGTGCAACATTCCAGATGCTTTACTAACACTCTCCCGACTTGGAGAGTCAGTGCCTTTAACCTCCTGTTTGGCCCAGTTTGCAAATTCCGCGGAAGATGAACAGGAATAGGGAGAACCAATGAGAGACTAGCTGGAGGTGTCTGGACGGGAAAATTTAACTCTCATTTCCCACCAGGAAGAGGAATTAACCAAAGGCTCAGCGTGCCATGCCGGAACCAGATTAGGGCCTGAAGCAATCCTGCGGTGTTGCGGCCAGCTCACAAGAAAGCGAGTTGAAGAAAGGAGCTCAGGGGCACTGTAATTCACAAACCTGCAGAGTTATAAATGACAGCTATCATCCAAAAATATACTGAAGTAAGGCTGCCAAGAGGACTTGAAAGCCGGGCAGAATTGCAGGAAACCGATTTCAGGAGGTAGACTGGAATTGCATTTAAAGCATAGGAAAAGAGGCAGAAGGTCGACAATGATGCACTTGGCCAAAAAGGGCGTATGCGTTTTTTCCTGAATATATTCAGGAAAAAACGCATACGCCCTTTTTGGCCAACCAAGCAAGCTTGCAAAGGAAATCTGCACTACAATGAAGTCTCACTTCCCCCCCGTCAAAAGGGCCATCTGAAAAAAGTGTAAAATCCAGAAAGGCAGGACAGGCTATGGAGAACTGGGAGCCTTGTTATGCTGATGGGCGGGATGTAAATTGCCAACAGCCACTCGGGAGAAGTGTATGGTGTTTCCTGAAACATCTAAAAAACAAAGCAACAGAGTCTAGGGCACTTCCACTTATGGTCCTATAGCTTAGGGAAATTAAAATCAAAAAGACACAGCCACCCCAAAGTTTGGGATGGCTCTGTTTACAAGAAACTCGTTTACGGTACAAGTTCAATATCGCATAAAGCGAAAAATGGATAAAGAAGTTGTGGTACTTACGTACAATGCAATATCACTCAGCAATGACATCTATGTCATCAGGCCCATAGCAGCATAATGAGTGGATTCAGGTATGATGATTCTAACTGAAATAAGTCACACAGAAAAAGAAACATCATAAGATATCACTAATACACGGAATGTAAACTTGGCTACACAGGAACTGAATTTCAAAACAGAACATGGTCCCAAATTTAGAAAATCAACTTATGCTTGCCTAAGGGGAAAGGTGAGTTGGGGTGCTGCATAAAACCAGAGATTGAAATGAGCACAGATAAAGTTCCTTAAGCCAAATATGTAATAGACAAGAGCTACTCCTTGCTCAACGAAATGGACTCAAAACCCCATATTAAACGCCTAATAATGTACCTGACTAGTAAGTATCTTAAAACCTATGGATTGCTATGTCTCTGAAAGTGAATCAATCGTGAGTACAGGGGCAAAAACGCAGCAGTGATAGGATTGGAGAGTTTTGGTGAGCAAATGAAGACCCTTTGAAGTCATATTGCATGGTACCCATTCCACGGGTCTCAACTCTCCAGGTTTAAGGGATTCTTCCTTCAGCTAAAACATGCATGTGGAACCCAGAGTATGATCAACCGTGTGATCGGGAGACGTGTTGAAATATGTCTCAGTTCTCGTCCCCTGGTACTCGGGTGCAACATTCCAGATGCTTTACTAACACTCTCCCGACTTGGAGAGTCAGTGCCTTTAACCTCCTGTTTGACCCAGTTTGCAAATTCCGCGGAAGATGAACAGGAATAGGGAGAACCAATGAGAGACTAGCTGGAGGTGTCTGGACGGGAAAATTTAACTCTCATTTCCCACCAGGAAGAGGAATTAACCAAAGGCTCAGCGTGCCATGCCGGAACCAGATTAGGGCCTGAAGCAATCCTGCGGTGTTGCGGCCAGCTCACAAGAAAGCGAGTTGAAGAAAGGAGCTCAGGGGCACTGTAATTCACAAACCTGCAGAGTTATAAATGACAGCTATCATCCAAAAATATACTGAAGTAAGGCTGCCAAGAGGACTTGAAAGCCGGGCAGAATTGCAGGAAACCGATTTCAGGAGGTAGACTGGAATTGCATTTAAAGCATAGGAAAAGAGGCAGAAGGTCGACAATGATGCACTTGGCCAAAAAGGGCGTATGCGTTTTTTCCTGAATATATTCAGGAAAAAACGCATACGCCCTTTTTGGCCAACCAAGCAAGCTTGCAAAGGAAATCTGCACTACAATGAAGTCTCACTTCCCCCCCGTCAAAAGGGCCATCTGAAAAAAGTGTAAAATCCAGAAAGGCAGGACAGGCCATGGAGAACTGGGAGCCTTGTTATGCTGATGGGCGGGATGTAAATTGCCAACAGCCACTCGGGAGAAGTGTATGGTGTTTCCTGAAACATCTAAAAAACAAAGCAACAGAGCCTAGGGCACTTCCACTTATGGTCCTATAGCTTAGGGAAATTAAAATCAAAAAGACACAGCCACCCCAAAGTTTGGGATGGCTCTGTTTACAAGAAACTCGTTTACGGTACAAGTTCAATATCGCATAAAGCGAAAAATGGATAAAGAAGTTGTGGTACTTACGTACAATGCAATATCACTCAGCAATGACATCTATGTCATCAGGCCCATAGCAGCATGATGAGTGGATTCAGGTATGATGATTCTAACTGAAATAAGTCACACAGAAAAAGAAACATCATAAGATATCACTAATACACGGAATGTAAACTTGGCTACACAGGAACTGAATTTCAAAACAGAACATGGTCCCAAATTTAGAAAACCAACTTATGCTTGCTTAAGGGGAAAGGTGAGTTGGGGTGCTGCATAAAACCAGAGATTGAAATGAGCACAGATAAAGTTCCTTAAGCCAAATATGTAATAGACAAGAGCTACTCCTTGCTCAACGAAATGGACTCAAAACCCCATATTAAACGCCTAATAATGTACCTGACTAGTAAGTATCTTAAAACCTATGGATTGCTATGTCTCTGAAAGTGAATCAATCGTGAGTACAGGGGCAAAAACGCAGCAGTGATAGGATTGGAGAGTTTTGGTGAGCAAATGAAGACCCTTTGAAGTCATATTGCATGGTACCCATTCCACGGGTCTCAACTCTCCAGGTTTAAGGGATTCTTCCTTCAGCTAAAACATGCATGTGGAACCCAGAGTATGATCAACCGTGTGATCGGGAGACGTGTTGAAATATGTCTCAGTTCTCGTCCCCTGGTACTCGGGTGCAACATTCCAGATGCTTTACTAACACTCTCCCGACTTGGAGAGTCAGTGCCTTTAACCTCCTGTTTGGCCCAGTTTGCAAATTCCGCGGAAGATGAACAGGAATAGGGAGAACCAATGAGAGACTAGCTGGAGGTGTCTGGACGGGAAAATTTAACTCTCATTTCCCACCAGGAAGAGGAATTAACCAAAGGCTCAGCGTGCCATGCCGGAACCAGATTAGGGCCTGAAGCAATCCTGCGGTGTTGCGGCCAGCTCACAAGAAAGCGAGTTGAAGAAAGGAGCTCAGGGGCACTGTAATTCACAAACCTGCAGAGTTATAAATGACAGCTATCATCCAAAAATATACTGAAGTAAGGCTGCCAAGAGGACTTGAAAGCCGGGCAGAATTGCAGGAAACCGATTTCAGGAGGTAGACTGGAATTGCATTTAAAGCATAGGAAAAGAGGCAGAAGGTCGACAATGATGCACTTGGCCAAAAAGGGCGTATGCGTTTTTTCCTGAATATATTCAGGAAAAAACGCATACGCCCTTTTTGGCCAACCAAGCAAGCTTGCAAAGGAAATCTGCACTACAATGAAGTCTCACTTCCCCCCCGTCAAAAGGGCCATCTGAAAAAAGTGTAAAATCCAGAAAGGCAGGACAGGCTATGGAGAACTGGGAGCCTTGTTATGCTGATGGGCGGGATGTAAATTGCCAACAGCCACTCGGGAGAAGTGTATGGTGTTTCCTGAAACATCTAAAAAACAAAGCAACAGAGTCTAGGGCACTTCCACTTATGGTCCTATAGCTTAGGGAAATTAAAATCAAAAAGACACAGCCACCCCAAAGTTTGGGATGGCTCTGTTTACAAGAAACTCGTTTACGGTACAAGTTCAATATCGCATAAAGCGAAAAATGGATAAAGAAGTTGTGGTACTTACGTACAATGCAATATCACTCAGCAATGACATCTATGTCATCAGGCCCATAGCAGCATAATGAGTGGATTCAGGTATGATGATTCTAACTGAAATAAGTCACACAGAAAAAGAAACATCATAAGATATCACTAATACACGGAATGTAAACTTGGCTACACAGGAACTGAATTTCAAAACAGAACATGGTCCCAAATTTAGAAAATCAACTTATGCTTGCCTAAGGGGAAAGGTGAGTTGGGGTGCTGCATAAAACCAGAGATTGAAATGAGCACAGATAAAGTTCCTTAAGCCAAATATGTAATAGACAAGAGCTACTCCTTGCTCAACGAAATGGACTCAAAACCCCATATTAAACGCCTAATAATGTACCTGACTAGTAAGTATCTTAAAACCTATGGATTGCTATGTCTCTGAAAGTGAATCAATCGTGAGTACAGGGGCAAAAACGCAGCAGTGATAGGATTGGAGAGTTTTGGTGAGCAAATGAAGACCCTTTGAAGTCATATTGCATGGTACCCATTCCACGGGTCTCAACTCTCCAGGTTTAAGGGATTCTTCCTTCAGCTAAAACATGCATGTGGAACCCAGAGTATGATCAACCGTGTGATCGGGAGACGTGTTGAAATATGTCTCAGTTCTCGTCCCCTGGTACTCGGGTGCAACATTCCAGATGCTTTACTAACACTCTCCCGACTTGGAGAGTCAGTGCCTTTAACCTCCTGTTTGACCCAGTTTGCAAATTCCGCGGAAGATGAACAGGAATAGGGAGAACCAATGAGAGACTAGCTGGAGGTGTCTGGACGGGAAAATTTAACTCTCATTTCCCACCAGGAAGAGGAATTAACCAAAGGCTCAGCGTGCCATGCCGGAACCAGATTAGGGCCTGAAGCAATCCTGCGGTGTTGCGGCCAGCTCACAAGAAAGCGAGTTGAAGAAAGGAGCTCAGGGGCACTGTAATTCACAAACCTGCAGAGTTATAAATGACAGCTATCATCCAAAAATATACTGAAGTAAGGCTGCCAAGAGGACTTGAAAGCCGGGCAGAATTGCAGGAAACCGATTTCAGGAGGTAGACTGGAATTGCATTTAAAGCATAGGAAAAGAGGCAGAAGGTCGACAATGATGCACTTGGCCAAAAAGGGCGTATGCGTTTTTTCCTGAATATATTCAGGAAAAAACGCATACGCCCTTTTTGGCCAACCAAGCAAGCTTGCAAAGGAAATCTGCACTACAATGAAGTCTCACTTCCCCCCCGTCAAAAGGGCCATCTGAAAAAAGTGTAAAATCCAGAAAGGCAGGACAGGCCATGGAGAACTGGGAGCCTTGTTATGCTGATGGGCGGGATGTAAATTGCCAACAGCCACTCGGGAGAAGTGTATGGTGTTTCCTGAAACATCTAAAAAACAAAGCAACAGAGCCTAGGGCACTTCCACTTATGGTCCTATAGCTTAGGGAAATTAAAATCAAAAAGACACAGCCACCCCAAAGTTTGGGATGGCTCTGTTTACAAGAAACTCGTTTACGGTACAAGTTCAATATCGCATAAAGCGAAAAATGGATAAAGAAGTTGTGGTACTTACGTACAATGCAATATCACTCAGCAATGACATCTATGTCATCAGGCCCATAGCAGCATGATGAGTGGATTCAGGTATGATGATTCTAACTGAAATAAGTCACACAGAAAAAGAAACATCATAAGATATCACTAATACACGGAATGTAAACTTGGCTACACAGGAACTGAATTTCAAAACAGAACATGGTCCCAAATTTAGAAAACCAACTTATGCTTGCTTAAGGGGAAAGGTGAGTTGGGGTGCTGCATAAAACCAGAGATTGAAATGAGCACAGATAAAGTTCCTTAAGCCAAATATGTAATAGACAAGAGCTACTCCTTGCTCAACGAAATGGACTCAAAACCCCATATTAAACGCCTAATAATGTACCTGACTAGTAAGTATCTTAAAACCTATGGATTGCTATGTCTCTGAAAGTGAATCAATCGTGAGTACAGGGGCAAAAACGCAGCAGTGATAGGATTGGAGAGTTTTGGTGAGCAAATGAAGACCCTTTGAAGTCATATTGCATGGTACCCATTCCACGGGTCTCAACTCTCCAGGTTTAAGGGATTCTTCCTTCAGCTAAAACATGCATGTGGAACCCAGAGTATGATCAACCGTGTGATCGGGAGACGTGTTGAAATATGTCTCAGTTCTCGTCCCCTGGTACTCGGGTGCAACATTCCAGATGCTTTACTAACACTCTCCCGACTTGGAGAGTCAGTGCCTTTAACCTCCTGTTTGGCCCAGTTTGCAAATTCCGCGGAAGATGAACAGGAATAGGGAGAACCAATGAGAGACTAGCTGGAGGTGTCTGGACGGGAAAATTTAACTCTCATTTCCCACCAGGAAGAGGAATTAACCAAAGGCTCAGCGTGCCATGCCGGAACCAGATTAGGGCCTGAAGCAATCCTGCGGTGTTGCGGCCAGCTCACAAGAAAGCGAGTTGAAGAAAGGAGCTCAGGGGCACTGTAATTCACAAACCTGCAGAGTTATAAATGACAGCTATCATCCAAAAATATACTGAAGTAAGGCTGCCAAGAGGACTTGAAAGCCGGGCAGAATTGCAGGAAACCGATTTCAGGAGGTAGACTGGAATTGCATTTAAAGCATAGGAAAAGAGGCAGAAGGTCGACAATGATGCACTTGGCCAAAAAGGGCGTATGCGTTTTTTCCTGAATATATTCAGGAAAAAACGCATACGCCCTTTTTGGCCAACCAAGCAAGCTTGCAAAGGAAATCTGCACTACAATGAAGTCTCACTTCCCCCCCGTCAAAAGGGCCATCTGAAAAAAGTGTAAAATCCAGAAAGGCAGGACAGGCTATGGAGAACTGGGAGCCTTGTTATGCTGATGGGCGGGATGTAAATTGCCAACAGCCACTCGGGAGAAGTGTATGGTGTTTCCTGAAACATCTAAAAAACAAAGCAACAGAGTCTAGGGCACTTCCACTTATGGTCCTATAGCTTAGGGAAATTAAAATCAAAAAGACACAGCCACCCCAAAGTTTGGGATGGCTCTGTTTACAAGAAACTCGTTTACGGTACAAGTTCAATATCGCATAAAGCGAAAAATGGATAAAGAAGTTGTGGTACTTACGTACAATGCAATATCACTCAGCAATGACATCTATGTCATCAGGCCCATAGCAGCATAATGAGTGGATTCAGGTATGATGATTCTAACTGAAATAAGTCACACAGAAAAAGAAACATCATAAGATATCACTAATACACGGAATGTAAACTTGGCTACACAGGAACTGAATTTCAAAACAGAACATGGTCCCAAATTTAGAAAATCAACTTATGCTTGCCTAAGGGGAAAGGTGAGTTGGGGTGCTGCATAAAACCAGAGATTGAAATGAGCACAGATAAAGTTCCTTAAGCCAAATATGTAATAGACAAGAGCTACTCCTTGCTCAACGAAATGGACTCAAAACCCCATATTAAACGCCTAATAATGTACCTGACTAGTAAGTATCTTAAAACCTATGGATTGCTATGTCTCTGAAAGTGAATCAATCGTGAGTACAGGGGCAAAAACGCAGCAGTGATAGGATTGGAGAGTTTTGGTGAGCAAATGAAGACCCTTTGAAGTCATATTGCATGGTACCCATTCCACGGGTCTCAACTCTCCAGGTTTAAGGGATTCTTCCTTCAGCTAAAACATGCATGTGGAACCCAGAGTATGATCAACCGTGTGATCGGGAGACGTGTTGAAATATGTCTCAGTTCTCGTCCCCTGGTACTCGGGTGCAACATTCCAGATGCTTTACTAACACTCTCCCGACTTGGAGAGTCAGTGCCTTTAACCTCCTGTTTGGCCCAGTTTGCAAATTCCGCGGAAGATGAACAGGAATAGGGAGAACCAATGAGAGACTAGCTGGAGGTGTCTGGACGGGAAAATTTAACTCTCATTTCCCACCAGGAAGAGGTATTAACCAAAGGCTCAGCGTGCCATGCCGGAACCAGATTAGGGCCTGAAGCAATCCTGCGGTGTTGCGGCCAGCTCACAAGAAAGCGAGTTGAAGAAAGGAGCTCAGGGGCACTGTAATTCACAAACCTGCAGAGTTATAAATGACAGCTATCATCCAAAAATATACTGAAGTAAGGCTGCCAAGAGGACTTGAAAGCCGGGCAGAATTGCAGGAAACCGATTTCAGGAGGTAGACTGGAATTGCATTTAAAGCATAGGAAAAGAGGCAGAAGGTCGACAATGATGCACTTGGCCAAAAAGGGCGTATGCGTTTTTTCCTGAATATATTCAGGAAAAAACGCATACGCCCTTTTTGGCCAACCAAGCAAGCTTGCAAAGGAAATCTGCACTACAATGAAGTCTCACTTCCCCCCCGTCAAAAGGGCCATCTGAAAAAAGTGTAAAATCCAGAAAGGCAGGACAGGCCATGGAGAACTGGGAGCCTTGTTATGCTGATGGGCGGGATGTAAATTGCCAACAGCCACTCGGGAGAAGTGTATGGTGTTTCCTGAAACATCTAAAAAACAAAGCAACAGAGCCTAGGGCACTTCCACTTATGGTCCTATAGCTTAGGGAAATTAAAATCAAAAAGACACAGCCACCCCAAAGTTTGGGATGGCTCTGTTTACAAGAAACTCGTTTACGGTACAAGTTCAATATCGCATAAAGCGAAAAATGGATAAAGAAGTTGTGGTACTTACGTACAATGCAATATCACTCAGCAATGACATCTATGTCATCAGGCCCATAGCAGCATGATGAGTGGATTCAGGTATGATGATTCTAACTGAAATAAGTCACACAGAAAAAGAAACATCATAAGATATCACTAATACACGGAATGTAAACTTGGCTACACAGGAACTGAATTTCAAAACAGAACATGGTCCCAAATTTAGAAAACCAACTTATGCTTGCTTAAGGGGAAAGGTGAGCTGGGGTGCTGCATAAAACCAGAGATTGAAATGAGCACAGATAAAGTTCCTTAAGCCAAATATGTAATAGACAAGAGCTACTCCTTGCTCAACGAAATGGACTCAAAACCCCATATTAAACGCCTAATAATGTACCTGACTAGTAAGTATCTTAAAACCTATGGATTGCTATGTCTCTGAAAGTGAATCAATCGTGAGTACAGGGGCAAAAACGCAGCAGTGATAGGATTGGAGAGTTTTGGTGAGCAAATGAAGACCCTTTGAAGTCATATTGCATGGTACCCATTCCACGGGTCTCAACTCTCCAGGTTTAAGGGATTCTTCCTTCAGCTAAAACATGCATGTGGAACCCAGAGTATGATCAACCGTGTGATCGGGAGACGTGTTGAAATATGTCTCAGTTCTCGTCCCCTGGTACTCGGGTGCAACATTCCAGATGCTTTACTAACACTCTCCCGACTTGGAGAGTCAGTGCCTTTAACCTCCTGTTTGGCCCAGTTTGCAAATTCCGCGGAAGATGAACAGGAATAGGGAGAACCAATGAGAGACTAGCTGGAGGTGTCTGGACGGGAAAATTTAACTCTCATTTCCCACCAGGAAGAGGAATTAACCAAAGGCTCAGCGTGCCATGCCGGAACCAGATTAGGGCCTGAAGCAATCCTGCGGTGTTGCGGCCAGCTCACAAGAAAACGAGTTGAAGAAAGGAGCTCAGGGGCACTGTAATTCACAAACCTGCAGAGTTATAAATGACAGCTATCATCCAAAAATATACTGAAGTAAGGCTGCCAAGAGGACTTGAAAGCCGGGCAGAATTGCAGGAAACCGATTTCAGGAGGTAGACTGGAATTGCATTTAAAGCATAGGAAAAGAGGCAGAAGGTCGACAATGATGCACTTGGCCAAAAAGGGCGTATGCGTTTTTTCCTGAATATATTCAGGAAAAAACGCATACGCCCTTTTTGGCCAACCAAGCAAGCTTGCAAAGGAAATCTGCACTACAATGAAGTCTCACTTCCCCCCCGTCAAAAGGGCCATCTGAAAAAAGTGTAAAATCCAGAAAGGCAGGACAGGCTATGGAGAACTGGGAGCCTTGTTATGCTGATGGGCGGGATGTAAATTGCCAACAGCCACTCGGGAGAAGTGTATGGTGTTTCCTGAAACATCTAAAAAACAAAGCAACAGAGTCTAGGGCACTTCCACTTATGGTCCTATAGCTTAGGGAAATTAAAATCAAAAAGACACAGCCACCCCAAAGTTTGGGATGGCTCTGTTTACAAGAAACTCGTTTACGGTACAAGTTCAATATCGCATAAAGCGAAAAATGGATAAAGAAGTTGTGGTACTTACGTACAATGCAATATCACTCAGCAATGACATCTATGTCATCAGGCCCATAGCAGCATAATGAGTGGATTCAGGTATGATGATTCTAACTGAAATAAGTCACACAGAAAAAGAAACATCATAAGATATCACTAATACACGGAATGTAAACTTGGCTACACAGGAACTGAATTTCAAAACAGAACATGGTCCCAAATTTAGAAAATCAACTTATGCTTGCCTAAGGGGAAAGGTGAGTTGGGGTGCTGCATAAAACCAGAGATTGAAATGAGCACAGATAAAGTTCCTTAAGCCAAATATGTAATAGACAAGAGCTACTCCTTGCTCAACGAAATGGACTCAAAACCCCATATTAAACGCCTAATAATGTACCTGACTAGTAAGTATCTTAAAACCTATGGATTGCTATGTCTCTGAAAGTGAATCAATCTTGAGTACAGGGGCAAAAACGCAGCAGTGATAGGATTGGAGAGTTTTGGTGAGCAAATGAAGACCCTTTGAAGTCATATTGCATGGTACCCATTCCACGGGTCTCAACTCTCCAGGTTTAAGGGATTCTTCCTTCAGCTAAAACATGCATGTGGAACCCAGAGTATGATCAACCATGTGATCGGGAGACGTGTTGAAATATGTCTCAGTTCTCGTCCCCTGGTACTCGGGTGCAACATTCCAGATGCTTTACTAACACTCTCCCGACTTGGAGAGTCAGTGCCTTTAACCTCCTGTTTGGCCCAGTTTGCAAATTCCGCGGAAGATGAACAGGAATAGGGAGAACCAATGAGAGACTAGCTGGAGGTGTCTGGACGGGAAAATTTAACTCTCATTTCCCACCAGGAAGAGGAATTAACCAAAGGCTCAGCGTGCCATGCCGGAACCAGATTAGGGCCTGAAGCAATCCTGCGGTGTTGCGGCCAGCTCACAAGAAAGCGAGTTGAAGAAAGGAGCTCAGGGGCACTGTAATTCACAAACCTGCAGAGTTATAAATGACAGCTATCATCCAAAAATATACTGAAGTAAGGCTGCCAAGAGGACTTGAAAGCCGGGCAGAATTGCAGGAAACCGATTTCAGGAGGTAGACTGGAATTGCATTTAAAGCATAGGAAAAGAGGCAGAAGGTCGACAATGATGCACTTGGCCAAAAAGGGCGTATGCGTTTTTTCCTGAATATATTCAGGAAAAAACGCATACGCCCTTTTTGGCCAACCAAGCAAGCTTGCAAAGGAAATCTGCACTACAATGAAGTCTCACTTCCCCCCGTCAAAAGGGCCATCTGAAAAAAGTGTAAAATCCAGAAAAGCAGGACAGGCCATGGAGAACTGGGAGCCTTGTTATGCTGATGGGCGGGATGTAAATTGCCAACAGCCACTCGGGAGAAGTGTATGGTGTTTCCTGAAACATCTAAAAAACAAAGCAACAGAGCCTAGGGCACTTCCACTTATGGTCCTATAGCTTAGGGAAATTAAAATCAAAAAGACACAGCCACCCCAAAGTTTGGGATGGCTCTGTTTACAAGAAACTCGTTTACGGTACAAGTTCAATATCGCATAAAGCGAAAAATGGATAAAGAAGTTGTGGTACTTACGTACAATGCAATATCACTCAGCAATGACATCTATGTCATCAGGCCCATAGCAGCATGATGAGTGGATTCAGGTATGATGATTCTAACTGAAATAAGTCACACAGAAAAAGAAACATCATAAGATATCACTAATACACGGAATGTAAACTTGGCTACACAGGAACTGAATTTCAAAACAGAACATGGTCCCAAATTTAGAAAACCAACTTATGCTTTCTTAAGGGGAAAGGTGAGTTGGGGTGCTGCATAAAACCAGAGATTGAAATGAGCACAGATAAAGTTCCTTAAGCCAAATATGTAATAGACAAGAGCTACTCCTTGCTCAACGAAATGGACTCAACACCCCATATTAAACGCCTAATAATGTACCTGACTAGTAAGTATCTTAAAACCTATGGATTGCTATGTCTCTGAAAGTGAATCAATCTTGAGTACAGGGGCAAAAACGCAGCAGTGATAGGATTGGAGAGTTTTGGTGAGCAAATGAAGACCCTTTGAAGTCATATTGCATGGTACCCATTCCACGGGTCTCAACTCTCCAGGTTTAAGGGATTCTTCCTTCAGCTAAAACATGCATGTGGAACCCAGAGTATGATCAACCGTGTGATCGGGAGACGTGTTGAAATATGTCTCAGTTCTCGTCCCCTGGTACTCGGGTGCAACATTCCAGATGCTTTACTAACACTCTCCCGACTTGGAGAGTCAGTGCCTTTAACCTCCTGTTTGGCCCAGTTTGCAAATTCCGCGGAAGATGAACAGGAATAGGGAGAACCAATGAGAGACTAGCTGGAGGTGTCTGGACGGGAAAATTTAACTCTCATTTCCCACCAGGAAGAGGAATTAACCAAAGGCTCAGCGTGCCATGCCGGAACCAGATTAGGGCCTGAAGCAATCCTGCGGTGTTGCGGCCAGCTCACAAGAAAGCGAGTTGAAGAAAGGAGCTCAGGGGCACTGTAATTCACAAACCTGCAGAGTTATAAATGACAGCTATCATCCAAAAATATACTGAAGTAAGGCTGCCAAGAGGACTTGAAAGCCGGGCAGAATTGCAGGAAACCGATTTCAGGAGGTAGACTGGAATTGCATTTAAAGCATAGGAAAAGAGGCAGAAGGTCGACAATGATGCACTTGGCCAAAAAGGGCGTATGCGTTTTTTCCTGAAAATATTCAGGAAAAAACGCATACGCCCTTTTTGGCCAACCAAGCAAGCTTGCAAAGGAAATCTGCACTACAATGAAGTCTCACTTCCCCCCCGTCAAAAGGGCCATCTGAAAAAAGTGTAAAATCCAGAAAGGCAGGACAGGCCATGGAGAACTGGGAGCCTTGTTATGCTGATGGGCGGGATGTAAATTGCCAACAGCCACTCGGGAGAAGTGTATGGTGTTTCCTGAAACATCTAAAAAACAAAGCAACAGAGCCTAGGGCACTTCCACTTATGGTCCTATAGCTTAGGGAAATTAAAATCAAAAAGACACAGCCACCCCAAAGTTTGGGATGGCTCTGTTTACAAGAAACTCGTTTACGGTACAAGTTCAATATCGCATAAAGCGAAAAATGGATAAAGAAGTTGTGGTACTTACGTACAATGCAATATCACTCAGCAATGACATCTATGTCATCAGGCCCATAGCAGCATGATGAGTGGATTCAGGTATGATGATTCTAACTGAAATAAGTCACACAGAAAAAGAAACATCATAAGATATCACTAATACACGGAATGTAAACTTGGCTACACAGGAACTGAATTTCAAAACAGAACATGGTCCCAAATTTAGAAAACCAACTTATGCTTGCTTAAGGGGAAAGGTGAGTTGGGGTGCTGCATAAAACCAGAGATTGAAATGAGCACAGATAAAGTTCCTTAAGCCAAATATGTAATAGACAAGAGCTACTCCTTGCTCAACGAAATGGACTCAAAACCCCATATTAAACGCCTAATAATGTACCTGACTAGTAAGTATCTTAAAACCTATGGATTGCTATGTCTCTGAAAGTGAATCAATCGTGAGTACAGGGGCAAAAACGCAGCAGTGATAGGATTGGAGAGTTTTGGTGAGCAAATGAAGACCCTTTGAAGTCATATTGCATGGTACCCATTCCACGGGTCTCAACTCTCCAGGTTTAAGGGATTCTTCCTTCAGCTAAAACATGCATGTGGAACCCAGAGTATGATCAACCGTGTGATCGGGAGACGTGTTGAAATATGTCTCAGTTCTCGTCCCCTGGTACTCGGGTGCAACATTCCAGATGCTTTACTAACACTCTCCCGACTTGGAGAGTCAGTGCCTTTAACCTCCTGTTTGGCCCAGTTTGCAAATTCCGCGGAAGATGAACAGGAATAGGGAGAACCAATGAGAGACTAGCTGGAGGTGTCTGGACGGGAAAATTTAACTCTCATTTCCCACCAGGAAGAGGAATTAACCAAAGGCTCAGCGTGCCATGCCGGAACCAGATTAGGGCCTGAAGCAATCCTGCGGTGTTGCGGCCAGCTCACAAGAAAGCGAGTTGAAGAAAGGAGCTCAGGGGCACTGTAATTCACAAACCTGCAGAGTTATAAATGACAGCTATCATCCAAAAATATACTGAAGTAAGGCTGCCAAGAGGACTTGAAAGCCGGGCAGAATTGCAGGAAACCGATTTCAGGAGGTAGACTGGAATTGCATTTAAAGCATAGGAAAAGAGGCAGAAGGTCGACAATGATGCACTTGGCCAAAAAGGGCGTATGCGTTTTTTCCTGAATATATTCAGGAAAAAACGCATACGCCCTTTTTGGCCAACCAAGCAAGCTTGCAAAGGAAATCTGCACTACAATGAAGTCTCACTTCCCCCCCGTCAAAAGGGCCATCTGAAAAAAGTGTAAAATCCAGAAAGGCAGGACAGGCTATGGAGAACTGGGAGCCTTGTTATGCTGATGGGCGGGATGTAAATTGCCAACAGCCACTCGGGAGAAGTGTATGGTGTTTCCTGAAACATCTAAAAAACAAAGCAACAGAGTCTAGGGCACTTCCACTTATGGTCCTATAGCTTAGGGAAATTAAAATCAAAAAGACACAGCCACCCCAAAGTTTGGGATGGCTCTGTTTACAAGAAACTCGTTTACGGTACAAGTTCAATATCGCATAAAGCGAAAAATGGATAAAGAAGTTGTGGTACTTACGTACAATGCAATATCACTCAGCAATGACATCTATGTCATCAGGCCCATAGCAGCATAATGAGTGGATTCAGGTATGATGATTCTAACTGAAATAAGTCACACAGAAAAAGAAACATCATAAGATATCACTAATACACGGAATGTAAACTTGGCTACACAGGAACTGAATTTCAAAACAGAACATGGTCCCAAATTTAGAAAATCAACTTATGCTTGCCTAAGGGGAAAGGTGAGTTGGGGTGCTGCATAAAACCAGAGATTGAAATGAGCACAGATAAAGTTCCTTAAGCCAAATATGTAATAGACAAGAGCTACTCCTTGCTCAACGAAATGGACTCAAAACCCCATATTAAACGCCTAATAATGTACCTGACTAGTAAGTATCTTAAAACCTATGGATTGCTATGTCTCTGAAAGTGAATCAATCGTGAGTACAGGGGCAAAAACGCAGCAGTGATAGGATTGGAGAGTTTTGGTGAGCAAATGAAGACCCTTTGAAGTCATATTGCATGGTACCCATTCCACGGGTCTCAACTCTCCAGGTTTAAGGGATTCTTCCTTCAGCTAAAACATGCATGTGGAACCCAGAGTATGATCAACCATGTGATCGGGAGACGTGTTGAAATATGTCTCAGTTCTCGTCCCCTGGTACTCGGGTGCAACATTCCAGATGCTTTACTAACACTCTCCCGACTTGGAGAGTCAGTGCCTTTAACCTCCTGTTTGGCCCAGTTTGCAAATTCCGCGGAAGATGAACAGGAATAGGGAGAACCAATGAGAGACTAGCTGGAGGTGTCTGGACGGGAAAATTTAACTCTCATTTCCCACCAGGAAGAGGAATTAACCAAAGGCTCAGCGTGCCATGCCGGAACCAGATTAGGGCCTGAAGCAATCCTGCGGTGTTGCGGCCAGCTCACAAGAAAGCGAGTTGAAGAAAGGAGCTCAGGGGCACTGTAATTCACAAACCTGCAGAGTTATAAATGACAGCTATCATCCAAAAATATACTGAAGTAAGGCTGCCAAGAGGACTTGAAAGCCGGGCAGAATTGCAGGAAACCGATTTCAGGAGGTAGACTGGAATTGCATTTAAAGCATAGGAAAAGAGGCAGAAGGTCGACAATGATGCACTTGGCCAAAAAGGGCGTATGCGTTTTTTCCTGAATATATTCAGGAAAAAACGCATACGCCCTTTTTGGCCAACCAAGCAAGCTTGCAAAGGAAATCTGCACTACAATGAAGTCTCACTTCCCCCCGTCAAAAGGGCCATCTGAAAAAAGTGTAAAATCCAGAAAAGCAGGACAGGCCATGGAGAACTGGGAGCCTTGTTATGCTGATGGGCGGGATGTAAATTGCCAACAGCCACTCGGGAGAAGTGTATGTTGTTTCCTGAAACATCTAAAAAACAAAGCAACAGAGCCTAGGGCACTTCCACTTATGGTCCTATAGCTTAGGGAAATTAAAATCAAAAAGACACAGCCACCCCAAAGTTTGGGATGGCTCTGTTTACAAGAAACTCGTTTACGGTACAAGTTCAATATCGCATAAAGCGAAAAATGGATAAAGAAGTTGTGGTACTTACGTACAATGCAATATCACTCAGCAATGACATCTATGTCATCAGGCCCATAGCAGCATGATGAGTGGATTCAGGTATGATGATTCTAACTGAAATAAGTCACACAGAAAAAGAAACATCATAAGATATCACTAATACACGGAATGTAAACTTGGCTACACAGGAACTGAATTTCAAAACAGAACATGGTCCCAAATTTAGAAAACCAACTTATGCTTTCTTAAGGGGAAAGGTGAGTTGGGGTGCTGCATAAAACCAGAGATTGAAATGAGCACAGATAAAGTTCCTTAAGCCAAATATGTAATAGACAAGAGCTACTCCTTGCTCAACGAAATGGACTCAACACCCCATATTAAACGCCTAATAATGTACCTGACTAGTAAGTATCTTAAAACCTATGGATTGCTATGTCTCTGAAAGTGAATCAATCTTGAGTACAGGGGCAAAAACGCAGCAGTGATAGGATTGGAGAGTTTTGGTGAGCAAATGAAGACCCTTTGAAGTCATATTGCATGGTACCCATTCCACGGGTCTCAACTCTCCAGGTTTAAGGGATTCTTCCTTCAGCTAAAACATGCATGTGGAACCCAGAGTATGATCAACCGTGTGATCGGGAGACGTGTTGAAATATGTCTCAGTTCTCGTCCCCTGGTACTCGGGTGCAACATTCCAGATGCTTTACTAACACTCTCCCGACTTGGAGAGTCAGTGCCTTTAACCTCCTGTTTGGCCCAGTTTGCAAATTCCGCGGAAGATGAACAGGAATAGGGAGAACCAATGAGAGACTAGCTGGAGGTGTCTGGACGGGAAAATTTAACTCTCATTTCCCACCAGGAAGAGGAATTAACCAAAGGCTCAGCGTGCCATGCCGGAACCAGATTAGGGCCTGAAGCAATCCTGCGGTGTTGCGGCCAGCTCACAAGAAAGCGAGTTGAAGAAAGGAGCTCAGGGGCACTGTAATTCACAAACCTGCAGAGTTATAAATGACAGCTATCATCCAAAAATATACTGAAGTAAGGCTGCCAAGAGGACTTGAAAGCCGGGCAGAATTGCAGGAAACCGATTTCAGGAGGTAGACTGGAATTGCATTTAAAGCATAGGAAAAGAGGCAGAAGGTCGACAATGATGCACTTGGCCAAAAAGGGCGTATGCGTTTTTTCCTGAAAATATTCAGGAAAAAACGCATACGCCCTTTTTGGCCAACCAAGCAAGCTTGCAAAGGAAATCTGCACTACAATGAAGTCTCACTTCCCCCCCGTCAAAAGGGCCATCTGAAAAAAGTGTAAAATCCAGAAAGGCAGGACAGGCCATGGAGAACTGGGAGCCTTGTTATGCTGATGGGCGGGATGTAAATTGCCAACAGCCACTCGGGAGAAGTGTATGGTGTTTCCTGAAACATCTAAAAAACAAAGCAACAGAGCCTAGGGCACTTCCACTTATGGTCCTATAGCTTAGGGAAATTAAAATCAAAAAGACACAGCCACCCCAAAGTTTGGGATGGCTCTGTTTACAAGAAACTCGTTTACGGTACAAGTTCAATATCGCATAAAGCGAAAAATGGATAAAGAAGTTGTGGTACTTACGTACAATGCAATATCACTCAGCAATGACATCTATGTCATCAGGCCCATAGCAGCATGATGAGTGGATTCAGGTATGATGATTCTAACTGAAATAAGTCACACAGAAAAAGAAACATCATAAGATATCACTAATACACGGAATGTAAACTTGGCTACACAGGAACTGAATTTCAAAACAGAACATGGTCCCAAATTTAGAAAACCAACTTATGCTTTCTTAAGGGGAAAGGTGAGTTGGGGTGCTGCATAAAACCAGAGATTGAAATGAGCACAGATAAAGTTCCTTAAGCCAAATATGTAATAGACAAGAGCTACTCCTTGCTCAACGAAATGGACTCAACACCCCATATTAAACGCCTAATAATGTACCTGACTAGTAAGTATCTTAAAACCTATGGATTGCTATGTCTCTGAAAGTGAATCAATCGTGAGTACAGGGGCAAAAACGCAGCAGTGATAGGATTGGAGAGTTTTGGTGAGCAAATGAAGACCCTTTGAAGTCATATTGCATGGTACCCATTCCACGGGTCTCAACTCTCCAGGTTTAAGGGATTCTTCCTTCAGCTAAAACATGCATGTGGAACCCAGAGTATGATCAACCGTGTGATCGGGAGACGTGTTGAAATATGTCTCAGTTCTCGTCCCCTGGTACTCGGGTGCAACATTCCAGATGCTTTACTAACACTCTCCCGACTTGGAGAGTCAGTGCCTTTAACCTCCTGTTTGGCCCAGTTTGCAAATTCCGCGGAAGATGAACAGGAATAGGGAGAACCAATGAGAGACTAGCTGGAGGTGTCTGGACGGGAAAATTTAACTCTCATTTCCCACCAGGAAGAGGAATTAACCAAAGGCTCAGCGTGCCATGCCGGAACCAGATTAGGGCCTGAAGCAATCCTGCGGTGTTGCGGCCAGCTCACAAGAAAGCGAGTTGAAGAAAGGAGCTCAGGGGCACTGTAATTCACAAACCTGCAGAGTTATAAATGACAGCTATCATCCAAAAATATACTGAAGTAAGGCTGCCAAGAGGACTTGAAAGCCGGGCAGAATTGCAGGAAACCGATTTCAGGAGGTAGACTGGAATTGCATTTAAAGCATAGGAAAAGAGGCAGAAGGTCGACAATGATGCACTTGGCCAAAAAGGGCGTATGCGTTTTTTCCTGAATATATTCAGGAAAAAACGCATACGCCCTTTTTGGCCAACCAAGCAAGCTTGCAAAGGAAATCTGCACTACAATGAAGTCTCACTTCCCCCCCGTCAAAAGGGCCATCTGAAAAAAGTGTAAAATCCAGAAAGGCAGGACAGGCTATGGAGAACTGGGAGCCTTGTTATGCTGATGGGCGGGATGTAAATTGCCAACAGCCACTCGGGAGAAGTGTATGGTGTTTCCTGAAACATCTAAAAAACAAAGCAACAGAGTCTAGGGCACTTCCACTTATGGTCCTATAGCTTAGGGAAATTAAAATCAAAAAGACACAGCCACCCCAAAGTTTGGGATGGCTCTGTTTACAAGAAACTCGTTTACGGTACAAGTTCAATATCGCATAAAGCGAAAAATGGATAAAGAAGTTGTGGTACTTACGTACAATGCAATATCACTCAGCAATGACATCTATGTCATCAGGCCCATAGCAGCATAATGAGTGGATTCAGGTATGATGATTCTAACTGAAATAAGTCACACAGAAAAAGAAACATCATAAGATATCACTAATACACGGAATGTAAACTTGGCTACACAGGAACTGAATTTCAAAACAGAACATGGTCCCAAATTTAGAAAATCAACTTATGCTTGCCTAAGGGGAAAGGTGAGTTGGGGTGCTGCATAAAACCAGAGATTGAAATGAGCACAGATAAAGTTCCTTAAGCCAAATATGTAATAGACAAGAGCTACTCCTTGCTCAACGAAATGGACTCAAAACCCCATATTAAACGCCTAATAATGTACCTGACTAGTAAGTATCTTAAAACCTATGGATTGCTATGTCTCTGAAAGTGAATCAATCGTGAGTACAGGGGCAAAAACGCAGCAGTGATAGGATTGGAGAGTTTTGGTGAGCAAATGAAGACCCTTTGAAGTCATATTGCATGGTACCCATTCCACGGGTCTCAACTCTCCAGGTTTAAGGGATTCTTCCTTCAGCTAAAACATGCATGTGGAACCCAGAGTATGATCAACCATGTGATCGGGAGACGTGTTGAAATATGTCTCAGTTCTCGTCCCCTGGTACTCGGGTGCAACATTCCAGATGCTTTACTAACACTCTCCCGACTTGGAGAGTCAGTGCCTTTAACCTCCTGTTTGGCCCAGTTTGCAAATTCCGCGGAAGATGAACAGGAATAGGGAGAACCAATGAGAGACTAGCTGGAGGTGTCTGGACGGGAAAATTTAACTCTCATTTCCCACCAGGAAGAGGAATTAACCAAAGGCTCAGCGTGCCATGCCAGAACCAGATTAGGGCCTGAAGCAATCCTGCGGTGTTGCGGCCAGCTCACAAGAAAGCGAGTTGAAGAAAGGAGCTCAGGGGCACTGTAATTCACAAACCTGCAGAGTTATAAATGACAGCTATCATCCAAAAATATACTGAAGTAAGGCTGCCAAGAGGACTTGAAAGCCGGGCAGAATTGCAGGAAACCGATTTCAGGAGGTAGACTGGAATTGCATTTAAAGCATAGGAAAAGAGGCAGAAGGTCGACAATGATGCACTTGGCCAAAAAGGGCGTATGCGTTTTTTCCTGAATATATTCAGGAAAAAACGCATACGCCCTTTTTGGCCAACCAAGCAAGCTTGCAAAGGAAATCTGCACTACAATGAAGTCTCACTTCCCCCCGTCAAAAGGGCCATCTGAAAAAAGTGTAAAATCCAGAAAAGCAGGACAGGCCATGGAGAACTGGGAGCCTTGTTATGCTGATGGGCGGGATGTAAATTGCCAACAGCCACTGGGGAGAAGTGTATGGTGTTTCCTGAAACATCTAAAAAACAAAGCAACAGAGCCTAGGGCACTTCCACTTATGGTCCTATAGCTTAGGGAAATTAAAATCAAAAAGACACAGCCACCCCAAAGTTTGGGATGGCTCTGTTTACAAGAAACTCGTTTACGGTACAAGTTCAATATCGCATAAAGCGAAAAATGGATAAAGAAGTTGTGGTACTTACGTACAATGCAATATCACTCAGCAATGACCTCTATGTCATCAGGCCCATAGCAGCATGATGAGTGGATTCAGGTATGATGATTCTAACTGAAATAAGTCACACAGAAAAAGAAACATCATAAGATATCACTAATACACGGAATGTAAACTTGGCTACACAGGAACTGAATTTCAAAACAGAACATGGTCCCAAATTTAGAAAACCAACTTATGCTTTCTTAAGGGGAAAGGTGAGTTGGGGTGCTGCATAAAACCAGAGATTGAAATGAGCACAGATAAAGTTCCTTAAGCCAAATATGTAATAGACAAGAGCTACTCCTTGCTCAACGAAATGGACTCAACACCCCATATTAAACGCCTAATAATGTACCTGACTAGTAAGTATCTTAAAACCTATGGATTGCTATGTCTCTGAAAGTGAATCAATCTTGAGTACAGGGGCAAAAACGCAGCAGTGATAGGATTGGAGAGTTTTGGTGAGCAAATGAAGACCCTTTGAAGTCATATTGCATGGTACCCATTCCACGGGTCTCAACTCTCCAGGTTTAAGGGATTCTTCCTTCAGCTAAAACATGCATGTGGAACCCAGAGTATGATCAACCGTGTGATCGGGAGACGTGTTGAAATATGTCTCAGTTCTCGTCCCCTGGTACTCGGGTGCAACATTCCAGATGCTTTACTAACACTCTCCCGACTTGGAGAGTCAGTGCCTTTAACCTCCTGTTTGGCCCAGTTTGCAAATTCCGCGGAAGATGAACAGGAATAGGGAGAACCAATGAGAGACTAGCTGGAGGTGTCTGGACGGGAAAATTTAACTCTCATTTCCCACCAGGAAGAGGAATTAACCAAAGGCTCAGCGTGCCATGCCAGAACCAGATTAGGGCCTGAAGCAATCCTGCGGTGTTGCGGCCAGCTCACAAGAAAGCGAGTTGAAGAAAGGAGCTCAGGGGCACTGTAATTCACAAACCTGCAGAGTTATAAATGACAGCTATCATCCAAAAATATACTGAAGTAAGGCTGCCAAGAGGACTTGAAAGCCGGGCAGAATTGCAGGAAACCGATTTCAGGAGGTAGACTGGAATTGCATTTAAAGCATAGGAAAAGAGGCAGAAGGTCGACAATGATGCACTTGGCCAAAAAGGGCGTATGCGTTTTTTCCTGAAAATATTCAGGAAAAAACGCATACGCCCTTTTTGGCCAACCAAGCAAGCTTGCAAAGGAAATCTGCACTACAATGAAGTCTCACTTCCCCCCCGTCAAAAGGGCCATCTGAAAAAAGTGTAAAATCCAGAAAGGCAGGACAGGCCATGGAGAACTGGGAGCCTTGTTATGCTGATGGGCGGGATGTAAATTGCCAACAGCCACTCGGGAGAAGTGTATGGTGTTTCCTGAAACATCTAAAAAACAAAGCAACAGAGCCTAGGGCACTTCCACTTATGGTCCTATAGCTTAGGGAAATTAAAATCAAAAAGACACAGCCACCCCAAAGTTTGGGATGGCTCTGTTTACAAGAAACTCGTTTACGGTACAAGTTCAATATCGCATAAAGCGAAAAATGGATAAAGAAGTTGTGGTACTTACGTACAATGCAATATCACTCAGCAATGACATCTATGTCATCAGGCCCATAGCAGCATAATGAGTGGATTCAGGTATGATGATTCTAACTGAAATAATTCACACAGAAAAAGAAACATCATAAGATATCACTAATACACGGAATGTAAACTTGGCTACACAGGAACTGAATTTCAAAACAGAACATGGTCCCAAATTTAGAAAACCAACTTATTCTTGCTTAAGGGGAAAGGTGAGTTGGGGTGCTGCATAAAACCAGAGATTGAAATGAGCACAGATAAAGTTCCTTAAGCCAAATATGTAATAGACAAGAGCTACTCCTTGCTCAACGAAATGGACTCAAAACCCCATATTAAACGCCTAATAATGTACCTGACTAGTAAGTATCTTAAAACCTATGGATTGCTATGTCTCTGAAAGTGAATCAATCGTGAGTACAGGGGCAAAAACGCAGCAGTGATAGGATTGGAGAGTTTTGGTGAGCAAATGAAGACCCTTTGAAGTCATATTGCATGGTACCCATTCCACGGGTCTCAACTCTCCAGGTTTAAGGGATTCTTCCTTCAGCTAAAACATGCATGTGGAACCCAGAGTATGATCAACCGTGTGATCGGGAGACGTGTTGAAATATGTCTCAGTTCTCGTCCCCTGGTACTCGGGTGCAACATTCCAGATGCTTTACTAACACTCTCCCGACTTGGAGAGTCAGTGCCTTTAACCTCCTGTTTGGCCCAGTTTGCAAATTCCGCGGAAGATGAACAGGAATAGGGAGAACCAATGAGAGACTAGCTGGAGGTGTCTGGACGGGAAAATTTAACTCTCATTTCCCACCAGGAAGAGGAATTAACCAAAGGCTCAGCGTGCCATGCCGGAACCAGATTAGGGCCTGAAGCAATCCTGCGGTGTTGCGGCCAGCTCACAAGAAAGCGAGTTGAAGAAAGGAGCTCAGGGGCACTGTAATTCACAAACCTGCAGAGTTATAAATGACAGCTATCATCCAAAAATATACTGAAGTAAGGCTGCCAAGAGGACTTGAAAGCCGGGCAGAATTGCAGGAAACCGATTTCAGGAGGTAGACTGGAATTGCATTTAAAGCATAGGAAAAGAGGCAGAAGGTCGACAATGATGCACTTGGCCAAAAAGGGCGTATGCGTTTTTTCCTGAAAATATTCAGGAAAAAACGCATACGCCCTTTTTGGCCAACCAAGCAAGCTTGCAAAGGTAATCTGCACTACAATGAAGTCTCACTTCCCCCGGTCAAAAGGGCCATCTGAAAAAAGTGTAAAATCCAGAAAGGCAGGACAGGCCATGGAGAACTGGGAGCCTTGTTATGCTGATGGGCGGGATGTAAATTGCCAACAGCCACTCGGGAGAAGTGTATGGTGTTTCCTGAAACATCTAAAAAACAAAGCAACAGAGCCTAGGGCACTTCCACTTATGGTCCTATAGCTTAGGGAAATTAAAATCAAAAAGACACAGCCACCCCAAAGTTTGGGATGGCTCTGTTTACAAGAAACTCGTTTACGGTACAAGTTCAATATCGCATAAAGCGAAAAATGGATAAAGAAGTTGTGGTATTTACGTACAATGCAATATCACTCAGCAATGACCTCTATGTCATCAGGCCCATAGCAGCATAATGAGTGGATTCAGGTATGATGATTCTAACTGAAATAATTCACACAGAAAAAGAAACATCATAAGATATCACTAATACACGGAATGTAAACTTGGCTACACAGGAACTGAATTTCAAAACAGAACATGGTCCCAAATTTAGAAAACCAACTTATGCTTGCTTAAGGGGAAAGGTGAGTTGGGGTGCTGCATAAAACCAGAGATTGAAATGAGCACAGATAAAGTTCCTTAAGCCAAATATGTAATAGACAAGAGCTACTCCTTGCTCAACGAAATGGACTCAAAACCCCATATTAAACGCCTAATAATGTACCTGACCAGTAAGTATCTTAAAACCTATGGATTGCTATGTCTCTGAAAGTGAATCAATCGTGAGTACAGGGGCAAAAACGCAGCAGTGATAGGATTGGAGAGTTTTGGTGAGCAAATGAAGACCCTTTGAAGTCATATTGCATGGTACCCATTCCACGGGTCTCAACTCTCCAGGTTTAAGGGATTCTTCCTTCAGCTAAAACATGCATGTGGAACCCAGAGTATGATCAACCGTGTGATCAGGAGACGTGTTGAAATATGTCTCAGTTCTCGTCCCCTGGTACTCGGGTGCAACATTCCAGATGCTTTACTAACACTCTCCCGACTTGGAGAGTCAGTGCCTTTAACCTCCTGTTTGGCCCAGTTTGCAAATTCCGCGGAAGATGAACAGGAATAGGGAGAACCAATGAGAGACTAGCTGGAGGTGTCTGGACGGGAAAATTTAACTCTCATTTCCCACCAGGAAGAGGAATTAACCAAAGGCTCAGCGTGCCATGCCGGAACCAGATTAGGGCCTGAAGCAATCCTGCGGTGTTGCGGCCAGCTCACAAGAAAGCGAGTTGAAGAAAGGAGCTCAGGGGCACTGTAATTCACAAACCTGCAGAGTTATAAATGACAGCTATCATCCAAAAATATACTGAAGTAAGGCTGCCAAGAGGACTTGAAAGCCGGGCAGAATTGCAGGAAACCGATTTCAGGAGGTAGACTGGAATTGCATTTAAAGCATAGGAAAAGAGGCAGAAGGTCGACAATGATGCACTTGGCCAAAAAGGGCGTATGCGTTTTTTCCTGAATATATTCAGGAAAAAACGCATACGCCCTTTTTGGCCAACCAAGCAAGCTTGCAAAGGAAATCTGCACTACAATGAAGTCTCACTTCCCCCCGTCAAAAGGGCCATCTGAAAAAAGTGTAAAATCCAGAAAGGCAGGACAGGCCATGGAGAACTGGGAGCCTTGTTATGCTGATGGGCGGGATGTAAATTGCCAACAGCCACTCGGGAGAAGTGTATGGTGTTTCCTGAAACATCTAAAAAACAAAGCAACAGAGCCTAGGGCACTTCCACTTATGGTCCTATAGCTTAGGGAAATTAAAATCAAAAAGACACAGCCACCCCAAAGTTTGGGATGGCTCTGTTTACAAGAAACTCGTTTACGGTACAAGTTCAATATCGCATAAAGCGAAAAATGGATAAAGAAGTTGTGGTACTTACGTACAATGCAATATCACTCAGCAATGACATCTATGTCATCAGGCCCATAGCAGCATAATGAGTGGATTCAGGTATGATGATTCTAACTGAAATAATTCACACAGAAAAAGAAACATCATAAGATATCACTAATACACGGAATGTAAACTTGGCTACACAGGAACTGAATTTCAAAACAGAACATGGTCCCAAATTTAGAAAACCAACTTATGCTTGCTTAAGGGGAAAGGTGAGTTGGGGTGCTGCATAAAACCAGAGATTGAAATGAGCACAGATAAAGTTCCTTAAGCCAAATATGTAATAGACAAGAGCTACTCCTTGCTCAACGAAATGGACTCAAAACCCCATATTAAACGCCTAATAATGTACCTGACTAGTAAGTATCTTAAAACCTATGGATTGCTATGTCTCTGAAAGTGAATCAATCGTGAGTACAGGGGCAAAAACGCAGCAGTGATAGGATTGGAGAGTTTTGGTGAGCAAATGAAGACCCTTTGAACTCATATTGCATGGTACCCATTCCACGGGTCTCAACTCTCCAGGTTTAAGGGATTCTTCCTTCAGCTAAAACATGCATGTGGAACCCAGAGTATGATCAACCGTGTGATCGGGAGACGTGTTGAAATATGTCTCAGTTCTCGTCCCCTGGTACTCGGGTGCAACATTCCAGATGCTTTACTAACACTCTCCCGACTTGGAGAGTCAGTGCCTTTAACCTCCTGTTTGGCCCAGTTTGCAAATTCCGCGGAAGATGAACAGGAATAGGGAGAACCAATGAGAGACTAGCTGGAGGTGTCTGGACGGGAAAATTTAACTCTCATTTCCCACCAGGAAGAGGAATTAACCAAAGGCTCAGCGTGCCATGCCGGAACCAGATTAGGGCCTGAAGCAATCCTGCGGTGTTGCGGCCAGCTCACAAGAAAGCGAGTTGAAGAAAGGAGCTCAGGGGCACTGTAATTCACAAACCTGCAGAGTTATAAATGACAGCTATCATCCAAAAATATACTGAAGTAAGGCTGCCAAGAGGACTTGAAAGCCGGGCAGAATTGCAGGAAACCGATTTCAGGAGGTAGACTGGAATTGCATTTAAAGCATAGGAAAAGAGGCAGAAGGTCGACAATGATGCACTTGGCCAAAAAGGGCGTATGCGTTTTTTCCTGAATATATTCAGGAAAAAACGCATACGCCCTTTTTGGCCAACCAAGCAAGCTTGCAAAGGAAATCTGCACTACAATGAAGTCTCACTTCCCCCCGTCAAAAGGGCCATCTGAAAAAAGTGTAAAATCCAGAAAGGCAGGACAGGCCATGGAGAACTGGGAGCCTTGTTATGCTGATGGGCGGGATGTAAATTGCCAACAGCCACTCGGGAGAAGTGTATGGTGTTTCCTGAAACATCTAAAAAACAAAGCAACAGAGCCTAGGGCACTTCCACTTATGGTCCTATAGCTTAGGGAAATTAAAATCAAAAAGACACAGCCACCCCAAAGTTTGGGATGGCTCTGTTTACAAGAAACTCGTTTACGGTGCAAGTTCAATATCGCATAAAGCGAAAAATGGATAAAGAAGTTGTGGTACTTACGTACAATGCAATATCACTCAGCAATGACATCTATGTCATCAGGCCCATAGCAGCATAATGAGTGGATTCAGGTATGATGATTCTAACTGAAATAAGTCACACAGAAAAAGAAATATCATAAGATATCACTAATACACGGAATGTAAACTTGGCTACACAGGAACTGAATTTCAAAACAGAACATGGTCCCAAATTTAGAAAACCAACTTATGCTTGCTTAAGGGGAAAGGTGAGTTGGGGTGCTGCATAAAACCAGAGATTGAAATGAGCACAGATAAAGTTCCTTAAGCCAAATATGTAATAGACAAGAGCTACTCCTTGCTCAACGAAATGGACTCAAAACCCCATATTAAACGCCTAATAATGTACCTGACTAGTAAGTATCTTAAAACCTATGGATTGCTATGTCTCTGAAAGTGAATCAATCGGGAGTACAGGGGCAAAAACGCAGCAGTGATAGGATTGGAGAGTTTTGGTGAGCAAATGAAGACCCTTTGAAGTCATATTGCATGGTACCCATTCCACGGGTCTCAACTCTCCAGGTTTAAGGGATTCTTCCTTCAGCTAAAACATGCATGTGGAACCCAGAGTATGATCAACCGTGTGATCGGGAGACGTGTTGAAATATGTCTCAGTTCTTGTCCCCTGGTACTCGGGTGCAACATTCCAGATGCTTTACTAACACTCTCCCGACTTGGAGAGTCAGTGCCTTTAACCTCCTGTTTGGCCCAGTTTGCAAATTCCGCGGAAGATGAACAGGAATAGGGAGAACCAATGAGAGACTAGCTGGAGGTGTCTGGACGGGAAAATTTAACTCTCATTTCCCACCAGGAATAGGAATTAAGCAAAGGCTCAGCGTGCCGTGCCAGAACCAGATTAGGGCCTGAAGCAATCCTGCGGTGTTGCGGCCAGCTCACAAGAAAGCGAGTTGAAGAAAGGAGCTCAGGGGCACTGTAATTCACAAACCTGCAGAGTTATAAATGACAGCTATCATCCAAAAATATACTGAAGTAAGGCTGCCAAGAGGACTTGAAAGCCGGGCAGAATTGCAGGAAACCGATTTCAGGAGGTTGACTGGAATTGCATTTAAAGCATAGGAAAAGAGGCAGAAGGTCGACAATGATGCACTTGGCCAAAAAGGGCGTATGCGTTTTTTCCTGAATATATTCAGGAAAAAACGCATACGCCCTTTTTGGCCAACCAAGCAAGCTTGCAAAGGAAATCTGCACTACAATGAAGTCTCACTTCCCCCCCCGTCAAAAGGGCCATCTGAAAAAAGTGTAAAATCCAGAAAGGCAGGACAGGCCATGGAGAACGGGGAGCCTTGTTATGCTGATGGGCGGGATGTAAATTGCCAACAGCCACTCGGGAGAAGTGTATGGTGTTTCCTGAAACATCTAAAAAACAAAGCAACAGAGCCTAGGGCACTTCCACTTATGGTCCTATAGCTTAGGGAAATTAAAATCAAAAAGACACAGCCACCCCAAAGTTTGGGATGGCTCTGTTTACAAGAAACTCGTTTACGGTACAAGTTCAATATCGCATAAAGCGAAAAATGGATAAAGAAGTTGTGGTACTTACGTACAATGCAATATCACTCAGCAATGACATCTATGTCATCAGGCCCATAGCAGCATAATGAGTGGATTCAGGTATGATGATTCTAACTGAAATAAGTCACACAGAAAAAGAAACATCATAAGATATCACTAATACACGGAATGTAAACTTGGCTACACAGGAACTGAATTTCAAAACAGAACATGGTCCCAAATTTAGAAAACCAACTTATGCTTGCTTAAGGGGAAAGGTGAGTTGGGGTGCTGCATAAAACCAGAGATTGAAATGAGCACAGATAAAGTTCCTTAAGCCAAATATGTAATAGACAAGAGCTACTCCTTGCTCAACGAAATGGACTCAAAACCCCATATTAAACGCCTAATAATGTACCTGACTAGTAAGTATCTTAAAACCTATGGATTGCTATGTCTCTGAAAGTGAATCAATCGTGAGTACAGGGGCAAAAACGCAGCAGTGATAGGATTGGAGAGTTTTGGTGAGCAAATGAAGACCCTTTGAAGTCATATTGCATGGTACCCATTCCACGGGTCTCAACTCTCCAGGTTTAAGGGATTCTTCCTTCAGCTAAAACATGCATGTGGAACCCAGAGTATGATCAACCGTGTGATCGGGAGACGTGTTGAAATATGTCTCAGTTCTCGTCCCCTGGTACTCGGGTGCAACATTCCAGATGCTTTACTAACACTCTCCCGACTTGGAGAGTCAGTGCCTTTAACCTCCTGTTTGGCCCAGTTTGCAAATTCCGCGGAAGATGAACAGGAATAGGGAGAACCAATGAGAGACTAGCTGGAGGTGTCTGGACGGGAAAATTTAACTCTCATTTCCCACCAGGAAGAGGAATTAACCAAAGGCTCAGCGTGCCATGCCGGAACCAGATTAGGGCCTGAAGCAATCCTGCGGTGTTGCGGCCAGCTCACAAGAAAGCGAGTTGAAGAAAGGAGCTCAGGGGCACTGTAATTCACAAACCTGCAGAGTTATAAATGACAGCTATCATCCAAAAATATACTGAAGTAAGGCTGCCAAGAGGACTTGAAAGCCGGGCAGAATTGCAGGAAACCGATTTCAGGAGGTAGACTGGAATTGCATTTAAAGCATAGGAAAAGAGGCAGAAGGTCGACAATGATGCACTTGGCCAAAAAGGGCGTATGCGTTTTTTCCTGAATATATTCAGGAAAAAACGCATACGCCCTTTTTGGCCAACCAAGCAAGCTTGCAAAGGAAATCTGCACTACAATGAAGTCTCACTTCCCCCCGTCAAAAGGGCCATCTGAAAAAAGTGTAAAATCCAGAAAGGCAGGACAGGCCATGGAGAACTGGGAGCCTTGTTATGCTGATGGGCGGGATGTAAATTGCCAACAGCCACTCGGGAGAAGTGTATGGTGTTTCCTGAAACATCTAAAAAACAAAGCAACAGAGCCTAGGGCACTTCCACTTATGGTCCTATAGCTTAGGGAAATTAAAATCAAAAAGACACAGCCACCCCAAAGTTTGGGATGGCTCTGTTTACAAGAAACTCGTTTACGGTACAAGTTCAATATCGCATAAAGCGAAAAATGGATAAAGAAGTTGTGGTAATTACGTACAATGCAATATCACTCAGCAATGACATCTATGTCATCAGGCCCATAGCAGCATAATGAGTGGATTCAGGTATGATGATTCTAACTGAAATAAGTCACACAGAAAAAGAAACATCATAAGATATCACTAATACACGGAATGTAAACTTGGCTACACAGGAACTGAATTTCAAAACAGAACATGGTCCCAAATTTAGAAAATCAACTTATGCTTGCTTAAGGGGAAAGGTGAGTTGGGGTGCTGCATAAAACCAGAGATTGAAATGAGCACAGATAAAGTTCCTTAAGCCAAATATGTAATAGACAAGAGCTACTCCTTGCTCAACGAAATGGACTCAAAACCCCATATTAAACGCCTAATAATGTACCTGACTAGTAAGTATCTTAAAACCTATGGATTGCTATGTCTCTGAAAGTGAATCAATCGTGAGTACAGGGGCAAAAACGCAGCTGTGATAGGATTGGAGAGTTTTGGTGAGCAAATGAAGACCCTTTGAAGTCATATTGCATGGTACCCATTCCACGGGTCTCAACTCTCCAGGTTTAAGGGATTCTTCCTTCAGCTAAAACATGCATGTGGAACCCAGAGTATGATCAACCGTGTGATCGGGAGACGTGTTGAAATATGTCTCAGTTCTCGTCCCCTGGTACTCGGGTGCAACATTCCAGATGCTTTACTAACACTCTCCCGACTTGGAGAGTCAGTGCCTTTAACCTCCTGTTTGGCCCAGTTTGCAAATTCCGCGGAAGATGAACAGGAATAGGGAGAACCAATGAGAGACTAGCTGGAGGTGTCTGGACGGGAAAATTTAACTCTCATTTCCCACCAGGAAGAGGAATTAACCAAAGGCTCAGCGTGCCATGCCGGAACCAGATTAGGGCCTGAAGCAATCCTGCGGTGTTGCGGCCAGCTCACAAGAAAGCGAGTTGAAGAAAGGAGCTCAGGGGCACTGTAATTCACAAACCTGCAGAGTTATAAATGACAGCTATCATCCAAAAATATACTGAAGTAAGGCTGCCAAGAGGACTTGAAAGCCGGGCAGAATTGCAGGAAACCGATTTCAGGAGGTAGACTGGAATTGCATTTAAAGCATAGGAAAAGAGGCAGAAGGTCGACAATGATGCACTTGGCCAAAAAGGGCGTATGCGTTTTTTCCTGAATATATTCAGGAAAAAAACGCATACGCCCTTTTTGGCCAACCAAGCAAGCTTGCAAAGGAAATCTGCACTACAATGAAGTCTCACTTCCCCCCGTCAAAAGGGCCATCTGAAAAAAGTGTAAAATCCAGAAAGGCAGGACAGGCCATGGAGAACTGGGAGCCTTGTTATGCTGATGGGCGGGATGTAAATTGCCAAAAGCCACTCGGGAGAAGTGTATGGTGTTTCCTGAAACATCTAAAAAACAAAGCAACAGAGCCTAGGGCACTTCCACTTATGGTCCTATAGCTTAGGGAAATTAAAATCAAAAAGACACAGCCACCCCAAAGTTTGGGATGGCTCTGTTTACAAGAAACTCGTTTACGGTACAAGTTCAATATCGCATAAAGCGAAAAATGGATAAAGAAGTTGTGGTACTTACGTACAATGCAATATCACTCAGCAATGACATCTATGTCATCAGGCCCATAGCAGCATAATGAGTGGATTCAGGTATGATGATTCTAACTGAAATAAGTCACACAGAAAAAGAAACATCATAAGATATCACTAATACACGGAATGTAAACTTGGCTACACAGGACCTGAATTTCAAAACAGAACATGGTCCCAAATTTAGAAAATCAACTTATGCTTGCTTAAGGGGAAAGGTGAGTTGGGGTGCTGCATAAAACCAGAGATTGAAATGAGCACAGATAAAGTTCCTTAAGCCAAATATGTAATAGACAAGAGCTACTCCTTGCTCAACGAAATGGACTCAAAACCCCATATTAAACGCCTAATAATGTACCTGACTAGTAAGTATCTTAAAACCTATGGATTGCTATGTCTCTGAAAGTGAATCAATCGGGAGTACAGGGGCAAAAACGCAGCAGTGATAGGATTGGAGAGTTTTGGTGAGCAAATGAAGACCCTTTGAAGTCATATTGCATGGTACCCATTCCACGGGTCTCAACTCTCCAGGTTTAAGGGATTCTTCCTTCAGCTAAAACATGCATGTGGAACCCAGAGTATGATCAACCGTGTGATCGGGAGACGTGTTGAAATATGTCTCAGTTCTCGTCCCCTGGTACTCGGGTGCAACATTCCAGATGCTTTACTAACACTCTCCCGACTTGGAGAGTCAGTGCCTTTAACCTCCTGTTTGGCCCAGTTTGCAAATTCCGCGGAAGATGAACAGGAATAGGGAGAACCAATGAGAGACTAGCTGGAGGTGTCTGGACGGGAAAATTTAACTCTCATTTCCCACCAGGAAGAGGAATTAAGCAAAGGCTCAGCGTGCCGTGCCAGAACCAGATTAGGTCCTGAAGCAATCCTGCGGTGTTGCGGCCAGCTCACAAGAAAGCGAGTTGAAGAAAGGAGCTCAGGGGCACTGTAATTCACAAACCTGCAGAGTTATAAATGACAGCTATCATCCAAAAATATACTGAAGTAAGGCTGCCAAGAGGACTTGAAAGCCGGGCAGAATTGCAGGAAACCGATTTCAGGAGGTAGACTGGAATTGCATTTAAAGCATAGGAAAAGAGGCAGAAGGTCGACAATGATGCACTTGGCCAAAAAGGGCGTATGCGTTTTTTCCTGAATATATTCAGGAAAAAACGCATACGCCCTTTTTGGCCAACCAAGCAAGCTTGCAAAGGAAATCTGCACTACAATGAAGTCTCACTTCCCCCCGTCAAAAGGGCCATCTGAAAAAAGTGTAAAATCCAGAAAGGCAGGACAGGCCATGGAGAACTGGGAGCCTTGTTATGCTGATGGGCGGGATGTAAATTGCCAACAGCCACTCGGGAGAAGTGTATGGTGTTTCCTGAAACATCTAAAAAACAAAGCAACAGAGCCTAGGGCACTTCCACTTATGGTCCTATAGCTTAGGGAAATTAAAATCAAAAAGACACAGCCACCCCAAAGTTTGGGATGGCTCTGTTTACAAGAAACTCGTTTACGGTACAAGTTCAATATCGCATAAAGCGAAAAATGGATAAAGAAGTTGTGGTAATTACGTACAATGCAATATCACTCAGCAATGACATCTATGTCATCAGGCCCATAGCAGCATAATGAGTGGATTCAGGTATGATGATTCTAACTGAAATAAGTCACACAGAAAAAGAAACATCATAAGATATCACTAATACACGGAATGTAAACTTGGCTACACAGGAACTGAATTTCAAAACAGAACATGGTCCCAAATTTAGAAAATCAACTTATGCTTGCTTAAGGGGAAAGGTGAGTTGGGGTGCTGCATAAAACCAGAGATTGAAATGAGCACAGATAAAGTTCCTTAAGCCAAATATGTAATAGACAAGAGCTACTCCTTGCTCAACGAAATGGACTCAAAACCCCATATTAAACGCCTAATAATGTACCTGACTAGTAAGTATCTTAAAACCTATGGATTGCTATGTCTCTGAAAGTGAATCAATCGTGAGTACAGGGGCAAAAACGCAGCAGTGATAGGATTGGAGAGTTTTGGTGAGCAAATGAAGACCCTTTGAAGTCATATTGCATGGTACCCATTCCACGGGTCTCAACTCTCCAGGTTTAAGGGATTCTTCCTTCAGCTAAAACATGCATGTGGAACCCAGAGTATGATCAACCGTGTGATCGGGAGACGTGTTGAAATATGTCTCAGTTCTCGTCCCCTGGTACTCGGGTGCAACATTCCAGATGCTTTACTAACACTCTCCCGACTTGGAGAGTCAGTGCCTTTAACCTCCTGTTTGGCCCAGTTTGCAAATTCCGCGGAAGATGAACAGGAATAGGGAGAACCAATGAGAGACTAGCTGGAGGTGTCTGGACGGGAAAATTTAACTCTCATTTCCCACCACGAAGAGGAATTAACCAAAGGCTCAGCGTGCCATGCCGGAACCAGATTAGGGCCTGAAGCAATCCTGCGGTGTTGCGGCCAGCTCACAAGAAAGCGAGTTGAAGAAAGGAGCTCAGGGGCACTGTAATTCACAAACCTGCAGAGTTATAAATGACAGCTATCATCCAAAAATATACTGAAGTAAGGCTGCCAAGAGGACTTGAAAGCCGGGCAGAATTGCAGGAAACCGATTTCAGGAGGTAGACTGGAATTGCATTTAAAGCATAGGAAAAGAGGCAGAAGGTCGACAATGATGCACTTGGCCAAAAAGGGCGTATGCGTTTTTTCCTGAATATATTCAGGAAAAAACGCATACGCCCTTTTTGGCCAACCAAGCAAGCTTGCAAAGGAAATCTGCACTACAATGAAGTCTCACTTCCCCCCGTCAAAAGGGCCATCTGAAAAAAGTGTAAAATCCAGAAAGGCAGGACAGGCCATGGAGAACTGGGAGCCTTGTTATGCTGATGGGCGGGATGTAAATTGCCAAAAGCCACTCGGGAGAAGTGTATGGTGTTTCCTGAAACATCTAAAAAACAAAGCAACAGAGCCTAGGGCACTTCCACTTATGGTCCTATAGCTTAGGGAAATTAAAATCAAAAAGACACAGCCACCCCAAAGTTTGGGATGGCTCTGTTTACAAGAAACTCGTTTACGGTACAAGTTCAATATCGCATAAAGCGAAAAATGGATAAAGAAGTTGTGGTACTTACGTACAATGCAATATCACTCAGCAATGACATCTATGTCATCAGGCCCATAGCAGCATAATGAGTGGATTCAGGTATGATGATTCTAACTGAAATAAGTCACACAGAAAAAGAAACATCATAAGATATCACTAATACACGGAATGTAAACTTGGCTACACAGGACCTGAATTTCAAAACAGAACATGGTCCCAAATTTAGAAAATCAACTTATGCTTGCTTAAGGGGAAAGGTGAGTTGGGGTGCTGCATAAAACCAGAGATTGAAATGAGCACAGATAAAGTTCCTTAAGCCAAATATGTAATAGACAAGAGCTACTCCTTGCTCAACGAAATGGACTCAAAACCCCATATTAAACGCCTAATAATGTACCTGACTAGTAAGTATCTTAAAACCTATGGATTGCTATGTCTCTGAAAGTGAATCAATCGTGAGTACAGGGGCAAAAACGCAGCAGTGATAGGATTGGAGAGTTTTGGTGAGCAAATGAAGACCCTTTGAAGTCATATTGCATGGTACCCATTCCACGGGTCTCAACTCTCCAGGTTTAAGGGATTCTTCCTTCAGCTAAAACATGCATGTGGAACCCAGAGTATGATCAACCGTGTGATCGGGAGACGTGTTGAAATATGTCTCAGTTCTCGTCCCCTGGTACTCGGGTGCAACATTCCAGATGCTTTACTAACACTCTCCCGACTTGGAGAGTCAGTGCCTTTAACCTCCTGTTTGGCCCAGTTTGCAAATTCCGCGGAAGATGAACAGGAATAGGGAGAACCAATGAGAGACTAGCTGGAGGTGTCTGGACGGGAAAATTTAACTCTCATTTCCCACCAGGAAGAGGAATTAAGCAAAGGCTCAGCGTGCCGTGCCAGAACCAGAATAGGGCCTGAAGCAATCCTGCGGTGTTGCGGCCAGCTCACAAGAAAGCGAGTTGAAGAAAGGAGCTCAGGGGCACTGTAATTCACAAACCTGCAGAGTTATAAATGACAGCTATCATCCAAAAATATACTGAAGTAAGGCTGCCAAGAGGACTTGAAAGCCGGGCAGAATTGCAGGAAACCGATTTCAGGAGGTTGACTGGAATTGCATTTAAAGCATAGGAAAAGAGGCAGAAGGTCGACAATGATGCACTTGGCCAAAAAGGGCGTATGCGTTTTTTCCTGAATATATTCAGGAAAAAACGCATACGCCCTTTTTGGCCAACCAAGCAAGCTTGCAAAGGAAATCTGCACTACAATGAAGTCTCACTTCCCCCCCCCGTCAAAAGGGCCATCTGAAAAAAGTGTAAAATCCAGAAAGGCAGGACAGGCCATGGAGAATGGGGAGCCTTGTTATGCTGATGGGCGGGATGTAAATTGCCAACAGCCACTCGGGAGAAGTGTATGGTGTTTCCTGAAACATCTAAAAAACAAAGCAACAGAGCCTAGGGCACTTCCACTTATGGTCCTATAGCTTAGGGAAATTAAAATCAAAAAGACACAGCCACCCCAAAGTTTGGGATGGCTCTGTTTACAAGAAACTCGTTTACGGTACAAGTTCAATATCGCATAAAGCGAAAAATGGATAAAGAAGTTGTGGTACTTACGTACAATGCAATATCACTCAGCAATGACATCTATGTCATCAGGCCCATAGCAGCATAATGAGTGGATTCAGGTATGATGATTCTAACTGAAATAAGTCACACAGAAAAAGAAACATCATAAGATATCACTAATACACGGAATGTAAACTTGGCTACACAGGAACTGAATTTCAAAACAGAACATGGTCCCAAATTTAGAAAATCAACTTATGCTTGCTTAAGGGGAAAGGTGAGTTGGGGTGCTGCATAAAACCAGAGATTGAAATGAGCACAGATAAAGTTCCTTAAGCCAAATATGTAATAGACAAGAGCTACTCCTTGCTCAACGAAATGGACTCAAAACCCCATATTAAACACCTAATAATGTACCTGACTAGTAAGTATCTTAAAACCTATGGATTGCTATGTCTCTGAAAGTGAATCAATCGTGAGTACAGGGGCAAAAACGCAGCAGTGATAGGATTGGAGAGTTTTGGTGAGCAAATGAAGACCCTTTGAAGTCATATTGCATGGTACCCATTCCACGGGTCTCAACTCTCCAGGTTTAAGGGATTCTTCCTTCAGCTAAAACATGCATGTGGAACCCAGAGTATGATCAACCGTGTGATCGGGAGACGTGTTGAAATATGTCTCAGTTCTCGTCCCCTGGTACTCGGGTGCAACATTCCAGATGCTTTACTAACACTCTCCCGACTTGGAGAGTCAGTGCCTTTAACCTCCTGTTTGGCCCAGTTTGCAAATTCCGCGGAAGATGAACAGGAATAGGGAGAACCAATGAGAGACTAGCTGGAGGTGTCTGGACGGGAAAATTTAACTCTCATTTCCCACCACGAAGAGGAATTAACCAAAGGCTCAGCGTGCCATGCCGGAACCAGATTAGGGCCTGAAGCAATCCTGCGGTGTTGCGGCCAGCTCACAAGAAAGCGAGTTGAAGAAAGGAGCTCAGGGGCACTGTAATTCACAAACCTGCAGAGTTATAAATGACAGCTATCATCCAAAAATATACTGAAGTAAGGCTGCCAAGAGGACTTGAAAGCCGGGCAGAATTGCAGGAAACCGATTTCAGGAGGTAGACTGGAATTGCATTTAAAGCATAGGAAAAGAGGCAGAAGGTCGACAATGATGCACTTGGCCAAAAAGGGCGTATGCGTTTTTTCCTGAATATATTCAGGAAAAAACGCATACGCCCTTTTTGGCCAACCAAGCAAGCTTGCAAAGGAAATCTGCACTACAATGAAGTCTCACTTCCCCCCGTCAAAAGGGCCATCTGAAAAAAGTGTAAAATCCAGAAAGGCAGGACAGGCCATGGAGAACTGGGAGCCTTGTTATGCTGATGGGCGGGATGTAAATTGCCAAAAGCCACTCGGGAGAAGTGTATGGTGTTTCCTGAAACATCTAAAAAACAAAGCAACAGAGCCTAGGGCACTTCCACTTATGGTCCTATAGCTTAGGGAAATTAAAATCAAAAAGACACAGCCACCCCAAAGTTTGGGATGGCTCTGTTTACAAGAAACTCGTTTACGGTACAAGTTCAATATCGCATAAAGCGAAAAATGGATAAAGAAGTTGTGGTACTTACGTACAATGCAATATCACTCAGCAATGACATCTATGTCATCAGGCCCATAGCAGCATAATGAGTGGATTCAGGTATGATGATTCTAACTGAAATAAGTCACACAGAAAAAGAAACATCATAAGATATCACTAATACACGGAATGTAAACTTGGCTACACAGGACCTGAATTTCAAAACAGAACATGGTCCCAAATTTAGAAAATCAACTTATGCTTGCTTAAGGGGAAAGGTGAGTTGGGGTGCTGCATAAAACCAGAGATTGAAATGAGCACAGATAAAGTTCCTTAAGCCAAATATGTAATAGACAAGAGCTACTCCTTGCTCAACGAAATGGACTCAAAACCCCATATTAAACGCCTAATAATGTACCTGACTAGTAAGTATCTTAAAACCTATGGATTGCTATGTCTCTGAAAGTGAATCAATCGTGAGTACAGGGGCAAAAACGCAGCAGTGATAGGATTGGAGAGTTTTGGTGAGCAAATGAAGACCCTTTGAAGTCATATTGCATGGTACCCATTCCACGGGTCTCAACTCTCCAGGTTTAAGGGATTCTTCCTTCAGCTAAAACATGCATGTGGAACCCAGAGTATGATCAACCGTGTGATCGGGAGACGTGTTGAAATATGTCTCAGTTCTCGTCCCCTGGTACTCGGGTGCAACATTCCAGATGCTTTACTAACACTCTCCCGACTTGGAGAGTCAGTGCCTTTAACCTCCTGTTTGGCCCAGTTTGCAAATTCCGCGGAAGATGAACAGGAATAGGGAGAACCAATGAGAGACTAGCTGGAGGTGTCTGGACGGGAAAATTTAACTCTCATTTCCCACCAGGAAGAGGAATTAAGCAAAGGCTCAGCGTGCCGTGCCAGAACCAGAATAGGGCCTGAAGCAATCCTGCGGTGTTGCGGCCAGCTCACAAGAAAGCGAGTTGAAGAAAGGAGCTCAGGGGCACTGTAATTCACAAACCTGCAGAGTTATAAATGACAGCTATCATCCAAAAATATACTGAAGTAAGGCTGCCAAGAGGACTTGAAAGCCGGGCAGAATTGCAGGAAACCGATTTCAGGAGGTTGACTGGAATTGCATTTAAAGCATAGGAAAAGAGGCAGAAGGTCGACAATGATGCACTTGGCCAAAAAGGGCGTATGCGTTTTTTCCTGAATATATTCAGGAAAAAACGCATACGCCCTTTTTGGCCAACCAAGCAAGCTTGCAAAGGAAATCTGCACTACAATGAAGTCTCACTTCCCCCCCCCGTCAAAAGGGCCATCTGAAAAAAGTGTAAAATCCAGAAAGGCAGGACAGGCCATGGAGAACGGGGAGCCTTGTTATGCTGATGGGCGGGATGTAAATTGCCAACAGCCACTCGGGAGAAGTGTATGGTGTTTCCTGAAACATCTAAAAAACAAAGCAACAGAGCCTAGGGCACTTCCACTTATGGTCCTATAGCTTAGGGAAATTAAAATCAAAAAGACACAGCCACCCCAAAGTTTGGGATGGCTCTGTTTACAAGAAACTCGTTTACGGTACAAGTTCAATATCGCATAAAGCGAAAAATGGATAAAGAAGTTGTGGTACTTACGTACAATGCAATATCACTCAGCAATGACATCTATGTCATCAGGCCCATAGCAGCATAATGAGTGGATTCAGGTATGATGATTCTAACTGAAATAAGTCACACAGAAAAAGAAACATCATAAGATATCACTAATACACGGAATGTAAACTTGGCTACACAGGAACTGAATTTCAAAACAGAACATGGTCCCAAATTTAGAAAATCAACTTATGCTTGCTTAAGGGGAAAGGTGAGTTGGGGTGCTGCATAAAACCAGAGATTGAAATGAGCACAGATAAAGTTCCTTAAGCCAAATATGTAATAGACAAGAGCTACTCCTTGCTCAACGAAATGGACTCAAAACCCCATATTAAACACCTAATAATGTACCTGACTAGTAAGTATCTTAAAACCTATGGATTGCTATGTCTCTGAAAGTGAATCAATCGTGAGTACAGGGGCAAAAACGCAGCAGTGATAGGATTGGAGAGTTTTGGTGAGCAAATGAAGACCCTTTGAAGTCATATTGCATGGTACCCATTCCACGGGTCTCAACTCTCCAGGTTTAAGGGATTCTTCCTTCAGCTAAAACATGCATGTGGAACCCAGAGTATGATCAACCGTGTGATCGGGAGACGTGTTGAAATATGTCTCAGTTCTCGTCCCCTGGTACTCGGGTGCAACATTCCAGATGCTTTACTAACACTCTCCCGACTTGGAGAGTCAGTGCCTTTAACCTCCTGTTTGGCCCAGTTTGCAAATTCCGCGGAAGATGAACAGGAATAGGGAGAACCAATGAGAGACTAGCTGGAGGTGTCTGGACGGGAAAATTTAACTCTCATTTCCCACCAGGAAGAGGAATTAACCAAAGGCTCAGCGTACCATGCCGGAACCAGATTAGGGCCTGAAGCAATCCTGCGGTGTTGCGGCCAGCTCACAAGAAAGCGAGTTGAAGAAAGGAGCTCAGGGGCACTGTAATTCACAAACCTGCAGAGTTATAAATGACAGCTATCATCCAAAAATATACTGAAGTAAGGCTGCCAAGAGGACTTGAAAGCCGGGCAGAATTGCAGGAAACCGATTTCAGGAGGTAGACTGGAATTGCATTTAAAGCATAGGAAAAGAGGCAGAAGGTCGACAATGATGCACTTGGCCAAAAAGGGCGTATGCGTTTTTTCCTGAATATATTCAGGAAAAAACGCATACGCCCTTTCTGGCCAACCAAGCAAGCTTGCAAAGGAAATCTGCACTACAATGAAGTCTCACTTCCCCCCGTCAAAAGGGCCATCTGAAAAAAGTGTAAAATCCAGAAAGGCAGGACAGGCCATGGAGAACTGGGAGCCTTGTTATGCTGATGGGCGGGATGTAAATTGCCAACAGCCACTCGGGAGAAGTGTATGGTGTTTCCTGAAACATCTAAAAAACAAAGCAACAGAGCCTAGGGCATTTCCACTTATGGTCCTATAGCTTAGGGAAATTAAAATCAAAAAGACACAGCCACCCCAAAGTTTGGGATGGCTCTGTTTACAAGAAACTCGTTTACGGTACAAGTTCAATATCGCATAAAGCGAAAAATGGATAAAGAAGTTGTGGTAATTACGTACAATGCAATATCACTCAGCAATGACATCTATGTCATCAGGCCCATAGCAGCATAATGAGTGGATTCAGGTATGATGATTCTAACTGAAATAAGTCACACAGAAAAAGAAACATCATAAGATATCACTAATACACGGAATGTAAACTTGGCTACACAGGAACTGAATTTCAAAACAGAACATGGTCCCAAATTTAGAAAATCAACTTATGCTTGCTTAAGGGGAAAGGTGAGTTGGGGTGCTGCATAAAACCAGAGATTGAAATGAGCACAGATAAAGTTCCTTAAGCCAAATATGTAATAGACAAGAGCTACTCCTTGCTCAACGAAATGGACTCAAAACCCCATATTAAACGCCTAATAATGTACCTGACTAGTAAGTATCTTAAAACCTATGGATTGCTATGTCTCTGAAAGTGAATCAATCGTGAGTACAGGGGCAAAAACGCAGCAGTGATAGGATTGGAGAGTTTTGGTGAGCAAATGAAGACCCTTTGAAGTCATATTGCATGGTACCCATTCCACGGGTCTCAACTCTCCAGGTTTAAGGGATTCTTCCTTCAGCTAAAACATGCATGTGGAACCCAGAGTATGATCAACCGTGTGATCGGGAGACGTGTTGAAATATGTCTCAGTTCTCGTCCCCTGGTACTCGGGTGCAACATTCCAGATGCTTTACTAACACTCTCCCGACTTGGAGAGTCAGTGCCTTTAACCTCCTGTTTGGCCCAGTTTGCAAATTCCGCGGAAGATGAACAGGAATAGGGAGAACCAATGAGAGACTAGCTGGAGGTGTCTGGACGGGAAAATTTAACTCTCATTTCCCACCAGGAAGAGGAATTAACCAAAGGCTCAGCGTGCCATGCCGGAACCAGATTAGGGCCTGAAGCAATCCTGCGGTGTTGCGGCCAGCTCACAAGAAAGCGAGTTGAAGAAAGGAGCTCAGGGGCACTGTAATTCACAAACCTGCAGAGTTATAAATGACAGCTATCATCCAAAAATATACTGAAGTAAGGCTGCCAAGAGGACTTGAAAGCCGGGCAGAATTGCAGGAAACCGATTTCAGGAGGTTGACTGGAATTGCATTTAAAGCATAGGAAAAGAGGCAGAAGGTCGACAATGATGCACTTGGCCAAAAAGGGCGTATGCGTTTTTTCCTGAATATATTCAGGAAAAAACGCATACGCCCTTTTTGGCCAACCAAGCAAGCTTGCAAAGGAAATCTGCACTACAATGAAGTCTCACTTCCCCCCCGTCAAAAGGGCCATCTGAAAAAAGTGTAAAATCCAGAAAGGCAGGACAGGCCATGGAGAACTGGGAGCCTTGTTATGCTGATGGGCGGGATGTAAATTGCCAACAGCCACTCGGGAGAAGTGTATGGTGTTTCCTGAAACATCTAAAAAACAAAGCAACAGAGCCTAGGGCACTTCCACTTATGGTCCTATAGCTTAGGGAAATTAAAATCAAAAAGACACAGCCACCCCAAAGTTTGGGATGGCTCTGTTTACAAGAAACTCGTTTACGGTACAAGTTCAATATCGCATAAAGCGAAAAATGGATAAAGAAGTTGTGGTACTTACGTACAATGCAATATCACTCAGCAATGACATCTATGTCATCAGGCCCATAGCAGCATGATGAGTGGATTCAGGTATGATGATTCTAACTGAAATAAGTCACACAGAAAAAGAAACATCATAAGATATCACTAATACACGGAATGTAAACTTGGCTACACAGGAACTGAATTTCAAAACAGAACATGGTCCCAAATTTAGAAAACCAACTTATGCTTGCTTAAGGGGAAAGGTGAGTTGGGGTGCTGCATAAAACCAGAGATTGAAATGAGCACAGATAAAGTTCCTTAAGCCAAATATGTAATAGACAAGAGCTACTCCTTGCTCAACGAAATGGACTCAAAACCCCATATTAAACGCCTAATAATGTACCTGACTAGTAAGTATCTTAAAACCTATGGATTGCTATGTCTCTGAAAGTGAATCAATCGGGAGTACAGGGGCAAAAACGCAGCAGTGATAGGATTGGAGAGTTTTGGTGAGCAAATGAAGACCCTTTGAAGTCATATTGCATGGTACCCATTCCACGGGTCTCAACTCTCCAGGTTTAAGGGATTCTTCCTTCAGCTAAAACATGCATGTGGAACCCAGAGTATGATCAACCGTGTGATCGGGAGACGTGTTGAAATATGTCTCAGTTCTCGTCCCCTGGTACTCGGGTGCAACATTCCAGATGCTTTACTAACACTCTCCCGACTTGGAGAGTCAGTGCCTTTAACCTCCTCTTTGGCCCAGTTTGCAAATTCCACGGAAGATGAACAGGAATAGGGAGAACCAATGAGAGACTAGCTGGAGGTGTCTGGACGGGAAAATTTAACTCTCATTTCCCACCAGGAAGAGGAATTAACCAAAGGCTCAGTGTGCCATGCCGGAACCAGATTAGGGCCTGAAGCAATCCTGCGGTGTTGCGGCCAGCTCACAAGAAAGCGAGTTGAAGAAAGGAGCTCAGGGGCACTGTAATTCACAAACCTGCAGAGTTATAAATGACAGCTATCATCCAAAAATATACTGAAGTAAGGCTGCCAAGAGGACTTGAAAGCCGGGCAGAATTGCAGGAAACCGATTTCAGGAGGTAGACTGGAATTGCATTTAAAGCATAGGAAAAGAGGCAGAAGGTCGACAATGATGCACTTGGCCAAAAAGGGCGTATGCGTTTTTTCCTGAATATATTCAGGAAAAAACGCATACGCCCTTTTTGGCCAACCAAGCAAGCTTGCAAAGGAAATCTGCACTACAATGAAGTCTCACTTCCCCCCCGTCAAAAGGGCCATCTGAAAAAAGTGTAAAATCCAGAAAGGCAGGACAGGCTATGGAGAACTGGGAGCCTTGTTATGCTGATGGGCGGGATGTAAATTGCCAACAGCCACTCGGGAGAAGTGTATGGTGTTTCCTGAAACATCTAAAAAACAAAGCAACAGAGCCTAGGGCACTTCCACTTATGGTCCTATAGCTTAGGGAAATTAAAATCAAAAAGACACAGCCACCCCAAAGTTTGGGATGGCTCTGTTTACAAGAAACTCGTTTACGGTACAAGTTCAATATCGCATAAAGCGAAAAATGGATAAAGAAGTTGTGGTACTTACGTACAATGCAATATCACTCAGCAATGACATCTATGTCATCAGGCCCATAGCAGCATGATGAGTGGATTCAGGTATGATGATTCTAACTGAAATAAGTCACACAGAAAAAGAAACATCATAAGATATCACTAATACACGGAATGTAAACTTGGCTACACAGGAACTGAATTTCAAAACAGAACATGGTCCCAAATTTAGAAAATCAACTTATGCTTGCTTAAGGGGAAAGGTGAGTTGGGGTGCTGCATAAAACCAGAGATTGAAATGAGCACAGATAAAGTTCCTTAAGCCAAATATGTAATAGACAAGAGCTACTCCTTGCTCAACGAAATGGACTCAAAACCCCATATTAAACGCCTAATAATGTACCTGACTAGTAAGTATCTTAAAACCTATGGATTGCTATGTCTCTGAAAGTGAATCAATCGTGAGTACAGGGGCAAAAACGCAGCAGTGATAGGATTGGAGAGTTTTGGTGAGCAAATGAAGACCCTTTGAAGTCATATTGCATGGTACCCATTCCACGGGTCTCAACTCTCCAGGTTTAAGGGATTCTTCCTTCAGCTAAAACATGCATGTGGAACCCAGAGTATGATCAACCGTGTGATCGGGAGACGTGTTGAAATATGTCTCAGTTCTCGTCCCCTGGTACTCGGGTGCAACATTCCAGATGCTTTACTAACACTCTCCCGACTTGGAGAGTCAGTGCCTTTAACCTCCTGTTTGGCCCAGTTTGCAAATTCCGCGGAAGATGAACAGGAATAGGGAGAACCAATGAGAGACTAGCTGGAGGTGTCTGGACGGGAAAATTTAACTCTCATTTCCCACCAGGAAGAGGAATTAAGCAAAGGCTCAGCGTGCCGTGCCGGAACCAGATTAGGGCCTGAAGCAATCCTGCAGTGTTGCGGCCAGCTCACAAGAAAGCGAGTTGAAGAAAGGAGCTCAGGGGCACTGTAATTCACAAACCTGCAGAGTTATAAATGACAGCTATCATCCAAAAATATACTGAAGTAAGGCTGCCAAGAGGACTTGAAAGCCGGGCAGAATTGCAGGAAACCGATTTCAGGAGGTAGACTGGAATTGCATTTAAAGCATAGGAAAAGAGGCAGAAGGTCGACAATGATGCACTTGGCCAAAAAGGGCGTATGCGTTTTTTCCTGAATATATTCAGGAAAAAACGCATACGCCCTTTTTGGCCAACCAAGCAAGCTTGCAAAGGAAATCTGCACTACAATGAAGTCTCACTTCCCCCCGTCAAAAGGGCCATCTGAAAAAAGTGTAAAATCCAGAAAGGCAGGACAGGCCATGGAGAACTGGGAGCCTTGTTATGCTGATGGGCGGGATGTAAATTGCCAATAGCCACTCGGGAGAAGTGTATGGTGTTTCCTGAAACATCTAAAAAACAAAGCAACAGAGCCTAGGGCACTTCCACTTATGGTCCTATAGCTTAGGGAAATTAAAATCAAAAAGACACAGCCACCCCAAAGTTTGGGATGGCTCTGTTTACAAGAAACTCGTTTACGGTACAAGTTCAATATCGCATAAAGCGAAAAATGGATAAAGAAGTTGTGGTACTTACGTACAATGCAATATCACTCAGCAATGACATCTATGTCATCAGGCCCATAGCAGCATAATGAGTGGATTCAGGTATGATGATTCTAACTGAAATAAGTCACACAGAAAAAGAAACATCATAAGATATCACTAATACACGGAATGTAAACTTGGCTACACAGGAACTGAATTTCAAAACAGAACATGGTCCCAAATTTAGAAAATCAACTTATGCTTGCTTAAGGGGAAAGGTGAGTTGGGGTGCTGCATAAAACCAGAGATTGAAATGAGCACAGATAAAGTTCCTTAAGCCAAATATGTAATAGACAAGAGCTACTCCTTGCTCAACGAAATGGACTCAAAACCCCATATTAAACGCCTAATAATGTACCTGACTAGTAAGTATCTTAAAACCTATGGATTGCTATGTCTCTGAAAGTGAATCAATCGTGAGTACAGGGGCAAAAACGCAGCAGTGATAGGATTGGAGAGTTTTGGTGAGCAAATGAAGACCCTTTGAAGTCATATTGCATGGTACCCATTCCACGGGTCTCAACTCTCCAGGTTTAAGGGATTCTTCCTTCAGCTAAAACATGCATGTGGAACCCAGAGTATGATCAACCGTGTGATCGGGAGACGTGTTGAAATATGTCTCAGTTCTCGTCCCCTGGTACTCGGGTGCAACATTCCAGATGCTTTACTAACACTCTCCCGACTTGGAGAGTCAGTGCCTTTAACCTCCTGTTTGGCCCAGTTTGCAAATTCCGCGGAAGATGAACAGGAATAGGGAGAACCAATGAGAGACTAGCTGGAGGTGTCTGGACGGGAAAATTTAACTCTCATTTCCCACCAGGAAGAGGAATTAACCAAAGGCTCAGCGTGCCATGCCGGAACCAGATTAGGGCCTGAAGCAATCCTGCGGTGTTGCGGCCAGCTCACAAGAAAGCGAGTTGAAGAAAGGAGCTCAGGGGCACTGTAATTCACAAACCTGCAGAGTTATAAATGACAGCTATCATCCAAAAATATACTGAAGTAAGGCTGCCAAGAGGACTTGAAAGCCGGGCAGAATTGCAGGAAACCGATTTCAGGAGGTAGACTGGAATTGCATTTAAAGCATAGGAAAAGAGGCAGAAGGTCGACAATGATGCACTTGGCCAAAAAGGGCGTATGCGTTTTTTCCTGAATATATTCAGGAAAAAACGCATACGCCCTTTTTGGCCAAGCAAGCAAGCTTGCAAAGGAAATCTGCACTACAATGAAGTCTCACTTCCCCCCCTGTCAAAAGGGCCATCTGAAAAAAGTGTAAAATCCAGAAAGGCAGGACAGGCCATGGAGAACTGGGAGCCTTGTTATGCTGATGGGCGGGATGTAAATTGCCAACAGCCACTCGGGAGAAGTGTATGGTGCTTCCTGAAACATCTAAAAAACAAAGCAACAGAGCCTAGGGCACTTCCACTTATGGTCCTATAGCTTAGGGAAATTAAAATCAAAAAGACACAGCCACCCCAAAGTTTGGGATGGCTCTGTTTACAAGAAACTCGTTTACGGTACAAGTACAATATCGCATAAAGCGAAAAATGGATAAAGAAGTTGTGGTACTTACGTACAATGCAATATCACTCAGCAATGACATCTATGTCATCAGGCCCATAGCAGCATGATGAGTGGATTCAGGTATGATGATTCTAACTGAAATAAGTCACACAGAAAAGAAACATCATAAGATATCACTAATACACGGAATGTAAACTTGGCTACACAGGAACTGAATTTCAAAACAGAACATGGTCCCAAATTTAGAAAACCAACTTATGCTTGCTTAAGGGGAAAGGTGAGTTGGGGTGCTGCATAAAACCAGAGATTGAAATGAGCACAGATAAAGTTCCTTAAGCCAAATATGTAATAGACAAGAGCTACTCCTTGCTCAACGAAATGGACTCAAAACCCCATATTAAACGCCTAATAATGTACCTGACTAGTAAGTATCTTAAAACCTATGGATTGCTATGTCTCTGAAAGTGAATCAATCGTGAGTACAGGGGCAAAAACGCAGCAGTGATAGGATTGGAGAGTTTTGGTGAGCAAATGAAGACCCTTTGAAGTCATATTGCATGGTACCCATTCCACGGGTCTCAACTCTCCAGGTTTAAGGGATTCTTCCTTCAGCTAAAACATGCATGTGGAACCCAGAGTATGATCAACCGTGTGATCGGGAGACGTGTTGAAATATGTCTCAGTTCTCGTCCCCTGGTACTCGGGTGCAACATTCCAGATGCTTTACTAACACTCTCCCGACTTGGAGAGTCAGTGCCTTTAACCTCCTTTTTGGCCCAGTTTGCAAATTCCGCGGAAGATGAACAGGAATAGGGAGAACCAATGAGAGACTAGCTGGAGGTGTCTGGACGGGAAAATTTAACTCTCATTTCCCACCAGGAAGAGGAATTAACCAAAGGCTCAGCGTGCCATGCCGGAACCAGATTAGGGCCTGAAGCAATCCTGCGGTGTTGCGGCCAGCTCACAAGAAAGCGAGTTGAAGAAAGGAGCTCAGGGGCACTGTAATTCACAAACCTGCAGAGTTATAAATGACAGCTATCATCCAAAAATATACTGAAGTAAGGCTGCCAAGAGGACTTGAAAGCCGGGCAGAATTGCAGGAAACCGATTTCAGGAGGTAGACTGGAATTGCATTTAAAGCATAGGAAAAGAGGCAGAAGGTCGACAATGATGCACTTGGCCAAAAAGGGCGTATGCGTTTTTTCCTGAATATATTCAGGAAAAAACGCATACGCCCTTTTTGGCCAACCAAGCAAGCTTGCAAAGGAAATCTGCACTACAATGAAGTCTCACTTCCCCCCGTCAAAAGGGCCATCTGAAAAAAGTGTAAAATCCAGAAAGGCAGGACAGGCCATGGAGAACTGGGAGCCTTGTTATGCTGATGGGCGGGATGTAAATTGCCAACAGCCACTCGGGAGAAGTGTATGGTGTTTCCTGAAACATCTAAAAAACAAAGCAACAGAGCCTAGGGCACTTCCACTTATGGTCCTATAGCTTAGGGAAATTAAAATCAAAAAGACACAGCCACCCCAAAGTTTGGGATGGCTCTGTTTACAAGAAACTCGTTTACGGTGCAAGTTCAATATCGCATAAAGCGAAAAATGGATAAAGAAGTTGTGGTAATTACGTACAATGCAATATCACTCAGCAATGACATCTATGTCATCAGGCCCATAGCAGCATAATGAGTGGATTCAGGTATGATGATTCTAACTGAAATAAGTCACACAGAAAAAGAAACATCATAAGATATCACTAATACACGGAATGTAAACTTGGCTACACAGGAACTGAATTTCAAAACAGAACATGGTCCCAAATTTAGAAAACCAACTTATGCTTGCTTAAGGGGAAAGGTGAGTTGGGGTGCTGCATAAAACCAGAGATTGAAATGAGCACAGATAAAGTTCCTTAAGCCAAATATGTAATAGACAAGAGCTACTCCTTGCTCAACGAAATGGACTCAAAACCCCATATTAAACGCCTAATAATGTACCTGACTAGTAAGTATCTTAAAACCTATGGATTGCTATGTCTCTGAAAGTGAATCAATCGGGAGTACAGGGGCAAAAACGCAGCAGTGATAGGATTGGAGAGTTTTGGTGAGCAAATGAAGACCCTTTGAAGTCATATTGCATGGTACCCATTCCACGGGTCTCAACTCTCCAGGTTTAAGGGATTCTTCCTTCAGCTAAAACATGCATGTGGAACCCAGAGTATGATCAACCGTGTGATCGGGAGACGTGTTGAAATATGTCTCAGTTCTTGTCCCCTGGTACTCGGGTGCAACATTCCAGATGCTTTACTAACACTCTCCCGACTTGGAGAGTCAGTGCCTTTAACCTCCTGTTTGGCCCAGTTTGCAAATTCCGCGGAAGATGAACAGGAATAGGGAGAACCAATGAGAGACTAGCTGGAGGTGTCTGGACGGGAATATTTAACTCTCATTTCCCACCAGGAAGAGGAATTAACCAAAGGCTCAGCGTGCCGTGCCGGAACCAGATTAGGGCCTGAAGCAATCCTGCGGTGTTGCGGCCAGCTCACAAGAAAGCGAGTTGAAGAAAGGAGCTCAGGGGCACTGTAATTCACAAACCTGCAGAGTTATAAATGACAGCTATCATCCAAAAATATACTGAAGTAAGGCTGCCAAGAGGACTTGAAAGCCGGGCAGAATTGCAGGAAACCGATTTCAGGAGGTTGACTGGAATTGCATTTAAAGCATAGGAAAAGAGGCAGAAGGTCGACAATGATGCACTTGGCCAAAAAGGGCGTATGCGTTTTTTCCTGAATATATTCAGGAAAAAACGCATACGCCCTTTTTGGCCAACCAAGCAAGCTTGCAAAGGAAATCTGCACTACAATGAAGTCTCACTTCCCCCCCCCCCCCCGTCAAAAGGGCCATCTGAAAAAAGTGTAAAATCCAGAAAGGCAGGACAGGCCATGGAGAACTTGGGAGCCTTGTTATGCTGATGGGCGGGATGTAAATTGCCAACAGCCACTCGGGAGAAGTGTATGGTGTTTCCTGAAACATCTAAAAAACAAAGCAACAGAGCCTAGGGCACTTCCACTTATGGTCCTATAGCTTAGGGAAATTAAAATCAAAAAGACACAGCCACCCAAAGTTTGGGATGGCTCTGTTTACAAGAAACTCGTTTACGGTACAAGTTCAATATCGCATAAAGCGAAAAATGGATAAAGAAGTTGTGGTACTTACGTACAATGCAATATCACTCAGCAATGACATCTATGTCATCAGGCCCATAGCAGCATAATGAGTGGATTCAGGTATGATGATTCTAACTGAAATAAGTCACACAGAAAAAGAAACATCATAAGATATCACTAATACACGGAATGTAAACTTGGCTACACAGGAACTGAATTTCAAAGCAGAACATGGTCCCAAATTTAGAAATCAACTTATGCTTGCTTAAGGGGAAAGGTGAGTTGGGGTGCTGCATAAAACCAGAGATTGAAATGAGCACAGATAAAGTTCCTTAAGCCAAATATGTAATAGACAAGAGCTACTCCTTGCTCAACGAAATGGACTCAAAACCCCATATTAAACGCCTAATAATGTACCTGACTAGTAAGTATCTTAAAACCTATGGATTGCTATGTCTCTGAAAGTGAATCAATCGTGAGTACAGGGGCAAAAACGCAGCAGTGATAGGATTGGAGAGTTTTGGTGAGCAAATGAAGACCCTTTGAAGTCATATTGCATGGTACCCATTCCACGGGTCTCAACTCTCCAGGTTTAAGGGATTCTTCCTTCAGCTAAAACATGCATGTGGAACCCAGAGTATGATCAACCGTGTGATCGGGAGACGTGTTGAAATATGTCTCAGTTCTCGTCCCCTGGTACTCGGGTGCAACATTCCAGATGCTTTACTAACACTCTCCCGACTTGGAGAGTCAGTGCCTTTAACCTCCTGTTTGGCCAGTTTGCAAATTCCGCGGAAGATGAACAGGAATAGGGAGAACCAATGAGAGACTAGCTGGAGGTGTCTGGACGGGAAAATTTAACTCTCATTTCCCACCAGAAGAGGAATTAACCAAAGGCTCAGCGTGCCATGCCGGAACCAGATTAGGGCCTGAAGCAATCCTGCGGTGTTGCGGCCAGCTCACAAGAAAGCGAGTTGAAGAAAGGAGCTCAGGGGCACTGTAATTCACAAACCTGCAGAGTTATAAATGACAGCTATCATCCAAAAATATACTGAAGTAAGGCTGCCAAGAGGACTTGAAAGCCGGGCAGAATTGCAGGAAACCGATTTCAGGAGGTAGACTGGAATTGCATTTAAAGCATAGGAAAAGAGGCAGAAGGTCGACAATGATGCACTTGGCCAAAAAGGGCGTATGCGTTTTTTCCTGAATATATTCAGGAAAAAACGCATACGCCCTTTTTGGCCAACCAAGCAAGCTTGCAAAGGAAATCTGCACTACAATGAAGTCTCACTTCCCCCCGTCAAAAGGGCCATCTGAAAAAAGTGTAAAATCCAGAAAGGCAGGACAGGCCATGGAGAACTGGGAGCCTTGTTATGCTGATGGGCGGGATGTAAATTGCCAACAGCCACTCGGGAGAAGTGTATGGTGTTTCCTGAAACATCTAAAAAACAAAGCAACAGAGCCTAGGGCACTTCCACTTATGGTCCTATAGCTTAGGGAAATTAAAATCAAAAAGACACAGCCACCCCAAAGTTTGGGATGGCTCTGTTTACAAGAAACTCGTTTACAGTACAAGTTCAATATCACATAAAGCGAAAAATGGATAAAGAAGTTGTGGTAATTACGTACAATGCAATATCACTCAGCAATGACATCTATGTCATCAGGCCCATAGCAGCATAATGAGTGGATTCAGGTATGATGATTCTAACTGAAATAAGTCACACAGAAAAAGAAACATCATAAGATATCACTAATACACGGAATGTAAACTTGGCTACACAGGAACTGAATTTCAAAACAGAACATGGTCCCAAATTTAGAAAATCAACTTATGCTTGCTTAAGGGGAAAGGTGAGTTGGGGTGCTGCATAAAACCAGAGATTGAAATGAGCACAGATAAAGTTCCTTAAGCCAAATATGTAATAGACAAGAGCTACTCCTTGCTCAACGAAATGGACTCAAAACCCCATATTAAACGCCTAATAATGTACCTGACTAGTAAGTATCTTAAAACCTATGGATTGCTATGTCTCTGAAAGTGAATCAATCGTGAGTACAGGGGCAAAAACGCAGCAGTGATAGGATTGGAGAGTTTTGGTGAGCAAATGAAGACCCTTTGAAGTCATATTGCATGGTACCCATTCCACGGGTCTCAACTCTCCAGGTTTAAGGGATTCTTCCTTCAGCTAAAACATGCATGTGGAACCCAGAGTATGATCAACCGTGTGATCGGGAGACGTGTTGAAATATGTCTCAGTTCTCGTCCCCTGGTACTCGGGTGCAACATTCCAGATGCTTTACTAACACTCTCCCGACTTGGAGAGTCAGTGCCTTTAACCTCCTCTTTGGCCCAGTTTGCAAATTCCGCGGAAGATGAACAGGAATAGGGAGAACCAATGAGAGACTAGCTGGAGGTGTCTGGACGGGAAAATTTAACTCTCATTTCCCACCAGGAAGAGGAATTAACCAAAGGCTCAGCGTGCCATGCCGGAACCAGATTAGGGCCTGAAGCAATCCTGCGGTGTTGCGGCCAGCTCACAAGAAAGCGAGTTGAAGAAAGGAGCTCAGGGGCACTGTAATTCACAAACCTGCAGAGTTATAAATGACAGCTATCATCCAAAAATATACTGAAGTAAGGCTGCCAAGAGGACTTGAAAGCCGGGCAGAATTGCAGGAAACCGATTTCAGGAGGTTGACTGGAATTGCATTTAAAGCATAGGAAAAGAGGCAGAAGGTCGACAATGATGCACTTGGCCAAAAAGGGCGTATGCGTTTTTTCCTGAATATATTCAGGAAAAAACGCATACGCCCTTTTTGGCCAACCAAGCAAGCTTGCAAAGGAAATCTGCACTACAATGAAGTCTCACTTCCCCCCCGTCAAAAGGGCCATCTGAAAAAAGTGTAAAATCCAGAAAGGCAGGACAGGCCATGGAGAACTGGGAGCCTTGTTATGCTGATGGGCGGGATGTAAATTGCCAACAGCCACTCGGGAGAAGTGTATGGTGCTTCCTGAAACATCTAAAAAACAAAGCAACAGAGCCTAGGGCACTTCCACTTATGGTCCTATAGCTTAGGGAAATTAAAATCAAAAAGACACAGCCACCCCAAAGTTTGGGATGGCTCTGTTTACAAGAAACTCGTTTACGGTACAAGTACAATATCGCATAAAGCGAAAAATGGATAAAGAAGTTGTGGTACTTACGTACAATGCAATATCACTCAGCAATGACATCTATGTCATCAGGCCCATAGCAGCATGATGAGTGGATTCAGGTATGATGATTCTAACTGAAATAAGTCACACAGAAAAAGAAACATCATAAGATATCACTAATACACGGAATGTAAACTTGGCTACACAGGAACTGAATTTCAAAACAGAACATGGTCCCAAATTTAGAAAACCAACTTATGCTTGCTTAAGGGGAAAGGTGAGTTGGGGTGCTGCATAAAACCAGAGATTGAAATGAGCACAGATAAAGTTCCTTAAGCCAAATATGTAATAGACAAGAGCTACTCCTTGCTCAACGAAATGGACTCAAAACCCCATATTAAACGCCTAATAATGTACCTGACTAGTAAGTATCTTAAAACCTATGGATTGCTATGTCTCTGAAAGTGAATCAATCGTGAGTACAGGGGCAAAAACGCAGCAGTGATAGGATTGGAGAGTTTTGGTGAGCAAATGAAGACCCTTTGAAGTCATATTGCATGGTACCCATTCCACGGGTCTCAACTCTCCAGGTTTAAGGGATTCTTCCTTCAGCTAAAACATGCATGTGGAACCCAGAGTATGATCAACCGTGTGATCGGGAGACGTGTTGAAATATGTCTCAGTTCTCGTCCCCTGGTACTCGGGTGCAACATTCCAGATGCTTTACTAACACTCTCCCGACTTGGAGAGTCAGTGCCTTTAACCTCCTGTTTGGCCCAGTTTGCAAATTCCGCGGAAGATGAACAGGAATAGGGAGAACCAATGAGAGACTAGCTGGAGGTGTCTGGACGGGAAAATTTAACTCTCATTTCCCACCAGGAAGAGGAATTAACCAAAGGCTCAGCGTGCCATGCCGGAACCAGATTAGGGCCTGAAGCAATCCTGCGGTGTTGCGGCCAGCTCACAAGAAAGCGAGTTGAAGAAAGGAGCTCAGGGGCACTGTAATTCACAAACCTGCAGAGTTATAAATGACAGCTATCATCCAAAAATATACTGAAGTAAGGCTGTCAAGAGGACTTGAAAGCCGGGCAGAATTACAGGAAACCGATTTCAGGAGGTTGACTGGAATTGCATTTAAAGCATAGGAAAAGAGGCAGAAGGTCGACAATGATGCACTTGGCCAAAAAGGGCGTATGCGTTTTTTCCTGAATATATTCAGGAAAAAACGCATACGCCCTTTTTGGCCAACCAAGCAAGCTTGCAAAGGAAATCTGCACTACAATGAAGTCTCACTTCCCCCCCGTCAAAAGGGCCATCTGAAAAAAGTGTAAAATCCAGAAAGGCAGGACAGGCCATGGAGAACTGGGAGCCTTGTTATGCTGATGGGCGGGATGTAAATTGCCAACAGCCACTCGGAAGAAGTGTATGGTGTTTCCTGAAACATCTAAAAAACAAAGCAACAGAGCCTAGGGCACTTCCACTTATGGTCCTATAGCTTAGGGAAATTAAAATCAAAAAGACACAGCCACCCCAAAGTTTGGGATGGCTCTGTTTACAAGAAACTCGTTTATGGTACAAGTTCAATATCGCATAAAGCGAAAAATGGATAAAGAAGTTGTGGTACTTACGTACAATGCAATATCACTCAGCAATGACATCTATGTCATCAGGCCCATAGCAGCATAATGAGTGGATTCAGGTATGATGATTCTAACTGAAATAAGTCACACAGAAAAAGAAACATCATAAGATATCACTAATACACGGAATGTAAACTTGGCTACACAGGAACTGAATTTCAAAACAGAACATGGTCCCAAATTTAGAAAACCAACTTATGCTTGCTTAAGGGGAAAGGTGAGTTGGGGTGCTGCATAAAACCAGAGATTGAAATGAGCACAGATAAAGTTCCTTAAGCCAAATATGTAATAGACAAGAGCTACTCCTTGCTCAACGAAATGGACTCAAAACCCCATATTAAACGCCTAATAATGTACCTGACTAGTAAGTATCTTAAAACCTATGGATTGCTATGTCTCTGAAAGTGAATCAATCGTGAGTACAGGGGCAAAAACGCAGCAGTGATAGGATTGGAGAGTTTTGGTGAGCAAATGAAGACCCTTTGAAGTCATATTGCATGGTACCCATTCCACGGGTCTCAACTCTCCAGGTTTAAGGGATTCTTCCTTCAGCTAAAACATGCATGTGGAACCCAGAGTATGATCAACCGTGTGATCGGGAGACGTGTTGAAATATGTCTCAGTTCTCGTCCCCTGGTACTCGGGTGCAACATTCCAGATGCTTTACTAACACTCTCCCGACTTGGAGAGTCAGTGCCTTTAACCTCCTGTTTGGCCCAGTTTGCAAATTCCGCGGAAGATGAACAGGAATAGGGAGAACCAATGAGAGACTAGCTGGAGGTGTCTGGACGGGAAAATTTAACTCTCATTTCCCACCAGGAAGAGGAATTAACCAAAGGCTCAGCGTGCCATGCCGGAACCAGATTAGGGCCTGAAGCAATCCTGCGGTGTTGCGGCCAGCTCACAAGAAAGCGAGTTGAAGAAAGGAGCTCAGGGGCACTGTAATTCACAAACCTGCAGAGTTATAAATGACAGCTATCATCCAAAAATATACTGAAGTAAGGCTGCCAAGAGGACTTGAAAGCCGGGCAGAATTGCAGGAAACCGATTTCAGGAGGTAGACTGGAATTGCATTTAAAGCATAGGAAAAGAGGCAGAAGGTCGACAATGATGCACTTGGCCAAAAAGGGCGTATGCGTTTTTTCCTGAATATATTCAGGAAAAAACGCATACGCCCTTTTTGGCCAACCAAGCAAGCTTGCAAAGGAAATCTGCACTACAATGAAGTCTCACTTCCCCCCGTCAAAAGGGCCATCTGAAAAAAGTGTAAAATCCAGAAAGGCAGGACAGGCCATGGAGAACTGGGAGCCTTGTTATGCTGATGGGCGGGATGTAAATTGCCAACAGCCACTCGGGAGAAGTGTATGGTGTTTCCTGAAACATCTAAAAAACAAAGCAACAGAGCCTAGGGCACTTCCACTTATGGTCCTATAGCTTAGGGAAATTAAAATCAAAAAGACACAGCCACCCCAAAGTTTGGGATGGCTCTGTTTACAAGAAACTCGTTTACGGTGCAAGTTCAATATCGCATAAAGCGAAAAATGGATAAAGAAGTTGTGGTAATTACGTACAATGCAATATCACTCAGCAATGACATCTATGTCATCAGGCCCATAGCAGCATAATGAGTGGATTCAGGTATGATGATTCTAACTGAAATAAGTCACACAGAAAAAGAAACATCATAAGATATCACTAATACACGGAATGTAAACTTGGCTACACAGGAACTGAATTTCAAAACAGAACATGGTCCCAAATTTAGAAAACCAACTTATGCTTGCTTAAGGGGAAAGGTGAGTTGGGGTGCTGCATAAAACCAGAGATTGAAATGAGCACAGATAAAGTTCCTTAAGCCAAATATGTAATAGACAAGAGCTACTCCTTGCTCAACGAAATGGACTCAAAACCCCATATTAAACGCCTAATAATGTACCTGACTAGTAAGTATCTTAAAACCTATGGATTGCTATGTCTCTGAAAGTGAATCAATCGGGAGTACAGGGGCAAAAACGCAGCAGTGATAGGATTGGAGAGTTTTGGTGAGCAAATGAAGACCCTTTGAAGTCATATTGCATGGTACCCATTCCACGGGTCTCAACTCTCCAGGTTTAAGGGATTCTTCCTTCAGCTAAAACATGCATGTGGAACCCAGAGTATGATCAACCGTGTGATCGGGAGACGTGTTGAAATATGTCTCAGTTCTTGTCCCCTGGTACTCGGGTGCAACATTCCAGATGCTTTACTAACACTCTCCCGACTTGGAGAGTCAGTGCCTTTAACCTCCTGTTTGGCCCAGTTTGCAAATTCCGCGGAAGATGAACAGGAATAGGGAGAACCAATGAGAGACTAGCTGGAGGTGTCTGGACGGGAATATTTAACTCTCATTTCCCACCAGGAAGAGGAATTAACCAAAGGCTCAGCGTGCCGTGCCGGAACCAGATTAGGGCCTGAAGCAATCCTGCGGTGTTGCGGCCAGCTCACAAGAAAGCGAGTTGAAGAAAGGAGCTCAGGGGCACTGTAATTCACAAACCTGCAGAGTTATAAATGACAGCTATCATCCAAAAATATACTGAAGTAAGGCTGCCAAGAGGACTTGAAAGCCGGGCAGAATTGCAGGAAACCGATTTCAGGAGGTTGACTGGAATTGCATTTAAAGCATAGGAAAAGAGGCAGAAGGTCGACAATGATGCACTTGGCCAAAAAGGGCGTATGCGTTTTTTCCTGAATATATTCAGGAAAAAACGCATACGCCCTTTTTGGCCAACCAAGCAAGCTTGCAAAGGAAATCTGCACTACAATGAAGTCTCACTTCCCCCCCCCCCCCCGTCAAAAGGGCCATCTGAAAAAAGTGTAAAATCCAGAAAGGCAGGACAGGCCATGGAGAACTGGGAGCCTTGTTATGCTGATGGGCGGGATGTAAATTGCCAACAGCCACTCGGGAGAAGTGTATGGTGTTTCCTGAAACATCTAAAAAACAAAGCAACAGAGCCTAGGGCACTTCCACTTATGGTCCTATAGCTTAGGGAAATTAAAATCAAAAAGACACAGCCACCCCAAAGTTTGGGATGGCTCTGTTTACAAGAAACTCGTTTACGGTACAAGTTCAATATCGCATAAAGCGAAAAATGGATAAAGAAGTTGTGGTACTTACGTACAATGCAATATCACTCAGCAATGACATCTATGTCATCAGGCCCATAGCAGCATAATGAGTGGATTCAGGTATGATGATTCTAACTGAAATAAGTCACACAGAAAAAGAAACATCATAAGATATCACTAATACACGGAATGTAAACTTGGCTACACAGGAACTGAATTTCAAAGCAGAACATGGTCCCAAATTTAGAAAATCAACTTATGCTTGCTTAAGGGGAAAGGTGAGTTGGGGTGCTGCATAAAACCAGAGATTGAAATGAGCACAGATAAAGTTCCTTAAGCCAAATATGTAATAGACAAGAGCTACTCCTTGCTCAACGAAATGGACTCAAAACCCCATATTAAACGCCTAATAATGTACCTGACTAGTAAGTATCTTAAAACCTATGGATTGCTATGTCTCTGAAAGTGAATCAATCGTGAGTACAGGGGCAAAAACGCAGCAGTGATAGGATTGGAGAGTTTTGGTGAGCAAATGAAGACCCTTTGAAGTCATATTGCATGGTACCCATTCCACGGGTCTCAACTCTCCAGGTTTAAGGGATTCTTCCTTCAGCTAAAACATGCATGTGGAACCCAGAGTATGATCAACCGTGTGATCGGGAGACGTGTTGAAATATGTCTCAGTTCTCGTCCCCTGGTACTCGGGTGCAACATTCCAGATGCTTTACTAACACTCTCCCGACTTGGAGAGTCAGTGCCTTTAACCTCCTGTTTGGCCCAGTTTGCAAATTCCGCGGAAGATGAACAGGAATAGGGAGAACCAATGAGAGACTAGCTGGAGGTGTCTGGACGGGAAAATTTAACTCTCATTTCCCACCAGGAAGAGGAATTAACCAAAGGCTCAGCGTGCCATGCCGGAACCAGATTAGGGCCTGAAGCAATCCTGCGGTGTTGCGGCCAGCTCACAAGAAAGCGAGTTGAAGAAAGGAGCTCAGGGGCACTGTAATTCACAAACCTGCAGAGTTATAAATGACAGCTATCATCCAAAAATATACTGAAGTAAGGCTGCCAAGAGGACTTGAAAGCCGGGCAGAATTGCAGGAAACCGATTTCAGGAGGTAGACTGGAATTGCATTTAAAGCATAGGAAAAGAGGCAGAAGGTCGACAATGATGCACTTGGCCAAAAAGGGCGTATGCGTTTTTTCCTGAATATATTCAGGAAAAAACGCATACGCCCTTTTTGGCCAACCAAGCAAGCTTGCAAAGGAAATCTGCACTACAATGAAGTCTCACTTCCCCCCGTCAAAAGGGCCATCTGAAAAAAGTGTAAAATCCAGAAAGGCAGGACAGGCCATGGAGAACTGGGAGCCTTGTTATGCTGATGGGCGGGATGTAAATTGCCAACAGCCACTCGGGAGAAGTGTATGGTGTTTCCTGAAACATCTAAAAAACAAAGCAACAGAGCCTAGGGCACTTCCACTTATGGTCCTATAGCTTAGGGAAATTAAAATCAAAAAGACACAGCCACCCCAAAGTTTGGGATGGCTCTGTTTACAAGAAACTCGTTTACAGTACAAGTTCAATATCACATAAAGCGAAAAATGGATAAAGAAGTTGTGGTAATTACGTACAATGCAATATCACTCAGCAATGACATCTATGTCATCAGGCCCATAGCAGCATAATGAGTGGATTCAGGTATGATGATTCTAACTGAAATAAGTCACACAGAAAAAGAAACATCATAAGATATCACTAATACACGGAATGTAAACTTGGCTACACAGGAACTGAATTTCAAAACAGAACATGGTCCCAAATTTAGAAAATCAACTTATGCTTGCTTAAGGGGAAAGGTGAGTTGGGGTGCTGCATAAAACCAGAGATTGAAATGAGCACAGATAAAGTTCCTTAAGCCAAATATGTAATAGACAAGAGCTACTCCTTGCTCAACGAAATGGACTCAAAACCCCATATTAAACGCCTAATAATGTACCTGACTAGTAAGTATCTTAAAACCTATGGATTGCTATGTCTCTGAAAGTGAATCAATCGTGAGTACAGGGGCAAAAACGCAGCAGTGATAGGATTGGAGAGTTTTGGTGAGCAAATGAAGACCCTTTGAAGTCATATTGCATGGTACCCATTCCACGGGTCTCAACTCTCCAGGTTTAAGGGATTCTTCCTTCAGCTAAAACATGCATGTGGAACCCAGAGTATGATCAACCGTGTGATCGGGAGACGTGTTGAAATATGTCTCAGTTCTCGTCCCCTGGTACTCGGGTGCAACATTCCAGATGCTTTACTAACACTCTCCCGACTTGGAGAGTCAGTGCCTTTAACCTCCTCTTTGGCCCAGTTTGCAAATTCCGCGGAAGATGAACAGGAATAGGGAGAACCAATGAGAGACTAGCTGGAGGTGTCTGGACGGGAAAATTTAACTCTCATTTCCCACCAGGAAGAGGAATTAACCAAAGGCTCAGCGTGCCATGCCGGAACCAGATTAGGGCCTGAAGCAATCCTGCGGTGTTGCGGCCAGCTCACAAGAAAGCGAGTTGAAGAAAGGAGCTCAGGGGCACTGTAATTCACAAACCTGCAGAGTTATAAATGACAGCTATCATCCAAAAATATACTGAAGTAAGGCTGCCAAGAGGACTTGAAAGCCGGGCAGAATTGCAGGAAACCGATTTCAGGAGGTTGACTGGAATTGCATTTAAAGCATAGGAAAAGAGGCAGAAGGTCGACAATGATGCACTTGGCCAAAAAGGGCGTATGCGTTTTTTCCTGAATATATTCAGGAAAAAACGCATACGCCCTTTTTGGCCAACCAAGCAAGCTTGCAAAGGAAATCTGCACTACAATGAAGTCTCACTTCCCCCCCGTCAAAAGGGCCATCTGAAAAAAGTGTAAAATCCAGAAAGGCAGGACAGGCCATGGAGAACTGGGAGCCTTGTTATGCTGATGGGCGGGATGTAAATTGCCAACAGCCACTCGGGAGAAGTGTATGGTGCTTCCTGAAACATCTAAAAAACAAAGCAACAGAGCCTAGGGCACTTCCACTTATGGTCCTATAGCTTAGGGAAATTAAAATCAAAAAGACACAGCCACCCCAAAGTTTGGGATGGCTCTGTTTACAAGAAACTCGTTTACGGTACAAGTACAATATCGCATAAAGCGAAAAATGGATAAAGAAGTTGTGGTACTTACGTACAATGCAATATCACTCAGCAATGACATCTATGTCATCAGGCCCATAGCAGCATGATGAGTGGATTCAGGTATGATGATTCTAACTGAAATAAGTCACACAGAAAAAGAAACATCATAAGATATCACTAATACACGGAATGTAAACTTGGCTACACAGGAACTGAATTTCAAAACAGAACATGGTCCCAAATTTAGAAAACCAACTTATGCTTGCTTAAGGGGAAAGGTGAGTTGGGGTGCTGCATAAAACCAGAGATTGAAATGAGCACAGATAAAGTTCCTTAAGCCAAATATGTAATAGACAAGAGCTACTCCTTGCTCAACGAAATGGACTCAAAACCCCATATTAAACGCCTAATAATGTACCTGACTAGTAAGTATCTTAAAACCTATGGATTGCTATGTCTCTGAAAGTGAATCAATCGTGAGTACAGGGGCAAAAACGCAGCAGTGATAGGATTGGAGAGTTTTGGTGAGCAAATGAAGACCCTTTGAAGTCATATTGCATGGTACCCATTCCACGGGTCTCAACTCTCCAGGTTTAAGGGATTCTTCCTTCAGCTAAAACATGCATGTGGAACCCAGAGTATGATCAACCGTGTGATCGGGAGACGTGTTGAAATATGTCTCAGTTCTCGTCCCCTGGTACTCGGGTGCAACATTCCAGATGCTTTACTAACACTCTCCCGACTTGGAGAGTCAGTGCCTTTAACCTCCTGTTTGGCCCAGTTTGCAAATTCCGCGGAAGATGAACAGGAATAGGGAGAACCAATGAGAGACTAGCTGGAGGTGTCTGGACGGGAAAATTTAACTCTCATTTCCCACCAGGAAGAGGAATTAACCAAAGGCTCAGCGTGCCATGCCGGAACCAGATTAGGGCCTGAAGCAATCCTGCGGTGTTGCGGCCAGCTCACAAGAAAGCGAGTTGAAGAAAGGAGCTCAGGGGCACTGTAATTCACAAACCTGCAGAGTTATAAATGACAGCTATCATCCAAAAATATACTGAAGTAAGGCTGTCAAGAGGACTTGAAAGCCGGGCAGAATTACAGGAAACCGATTTCAGGAGGTTGACTGGAATTGCATTTAAAGCATAGGAAAAGAGGCAGAAGGTCGACAATGATGCACTTGGCCAAAAAGGGCGTATGCGTTTTTTCCTGAATATATTCAGGAAAAAACGCATACGCCCTTTTTGGCCAACCAAGCAAGCTTGCAAAGGAAATCTGCACTACAATGAAGTCTCACTTCCCCCCCGTCAAAAGGGCCATCTGAAAAAAGTGTAAAATCCAGAAAGGCAGGACAGGCCATGGAGAACTGGGAGCCTTGTTATGCTGATGGGCGGGATGTAAATTGCCAACAGCCACTCGGGAGAAGTGTATGGTGTTTCCTGAAACATCTAAAAAACAAAGCAACAGAGCCTAGGGCACTTCCACTTATGGTCCTATAGCTTAGGGAAATTAAAATCAAAAAGACACAGCCACCCCAAAGTTTGGGATGGCTCTGTTTACAAGAAACTCGTTTATGGTACAAGTTCAATATCGCATAAAGCGAAAAATGGATAAAGAAGTTGTGGTACTTACGTACAATGCAATATCACTCAGCAATGACATCTATGTCATCAGGCCCATAGCAGCATAATGAGTGGATTCAGGTATGATGATTCTAACTGAAATAAGTCACACAGAAAAAGAAACATCATAAGATATCACTAATACACGGAATGTAAACTTGGCTACACAGGAACTGAATTTCAAAACAGAACATGGTCCCAAATTTAGAAAACCAACTTATGCTTGCTTAAGGGGAAAGGTGAGTTGGGGTGCTGCATAAAACCAGAGATTGAAATGAGCACAGATAAAGTTCCTTAAGCCAAATATGTAATAGACAAGAGCTACTCCTTGCTCAACGAAATGGACTCAAAACCCCATATTAAACGCCTAATAATGTACCTGACTAGTAAGTATCTTAAAACCTATGGATTGCTATGTCTCTGAAAGTGAATCAATCGTGAGTACAGGGGCAAAAACGCAGCAGTGATAGGATTGGAGAGTTTTGGTGAGCAAATGAAGACCCTTTGAAGTCATATTGCATGGTACCCATTCCACGGGTCTCAACTCTCCAGGTTTAAGGGATTCTTCCTTCAGCTAAAACATGCATGTGGAACCCAGAGTATGATCAACCGTGTGATCGGGAGACGTGTTGAAATATGTCTCAGTTCTCGTCCCCTGGTACTCGGGTGCAACATTCCAGATGCTTTACTAACACTCTCCCGACTTGGAGAGTCAGTGCCTTTAACCTCCTGTTTGGCCCAGTTTGCAAATTCCGCGGAAGATGAACAGGAATAGGGAGAACCAATGAGAGACTAGCTGGAGGTGTCTGGACGGGAAAATTTAACTCTCATTTCCCACCAGGAAGAGGAATTAACCAAAGGCTCAGCGTGCCATGCCGGAACCAGATTAGGGCCTGAAGCAATCCTGCGGTGTTGCGGCCAGCTCACAAGAAAGCGAGTTGAAGAAAGGAGCTCAGGGGCACTGTAATTCACAAACCTGCAGAGTTATAAATGACAGCTATCATCCAAAAATATACTGAAGTAAGGCTGCCAAGAGGACTTGAAAGCCGGGCAGAATTGCAGGAAACCGATTTCAGGAGGTTGACTGGAATTGCATTTAAAGCATAGGAAAAGAGGCAGAAGGTCGACAATGATGCACTTGGCCAAAAAGGGCGTATGCGTTTTTTCCTGAATATATTCAGGAAAAAACGCATACGCCCTTTTTGGCCAACCAAGCAAGCTTGCAAAGGAAATCTGCACTGCAATGAAGTATCACTTCCCCCCCGTCAAAAGGGCCATCTGAAAAAAGTGTAAAATCCAGAAAGGCAGGACAGGCCATGGAGAACTGGGAGCCTTGTTATGCTGATGGGCGGGATGTAAATTGCCAACAGCCACTCGGGAGAAGTGTATGGTGTTTCCTGAAACATCTAAAAAACAAAGCAACAGAGCCTAGGGCACTTCCACTTATGGTCCTATAGCTTAGGGAAATTAAAATCAAAAAGACACAGCCACCCCAAAGTTTGGGATGGCTCTGTTTACAAGAAACTCGTTTACGGTACAAGTTCAATATCGCATAAAGCGAAAAATGGATAAAGAAGTTGTGGTACTTACGTACAATGCAATATCACTCAGCAATGACATCTATGTCATCAGGCCCATAGCAGCATAATGAGTGGATTCAGGTATGATGATTCTAACTGAAATAAGTCACACAGAAAAAGAAACATCATAAGATATCACTAATACACGGAATGTAAACTTGGCTACACAGGAACTGAATTTCAAAACAGAACATGGTCCCAAATTTAGAAAACCAACTTATGCTTGCTTAAGGGGAAAGGTGAGTTGGGGTGCTGCATAAAACCAGAGATTGAAATGAGCACAGATAAAGTTCCTTAAGCCAAATATGTAATAGACAAGAGCTACTCCTTGCTCAACGAAATGGACTCAAAACCCCATATTAAACGCCTAATAATGTACCTGACTAGTAAGTATCTTAAAACCTATGGATTGCTATGTCTCTGAAAGTGAATCAATCGTGAGTACAGGGGCAAAAACGCAGCAGTGATAGGATTGGAGAGTTTTGGTGAGCAAATGAAGACCCTTTGAAGTCATATTGCATGGTACCCATTCCACGGGTCTCAACTCTCCAGGTTTAAGGGATTCTTCCTTCAGCTAAAACATGCATGTGGAACCCAGAGTATGATCAACCGTGTGATCGGGAGACGTGTTGAAATATGTCTCAGTTCTCGTCCCCTGGTACTCGGGTGCAACATTCCAGATGCTTTACTAACACTCTCCCGACTTGGAGAGTCAGTGCCTTTAACCTCCTGTTTGGCCCAGTTTGCAAATTCCGCGGAAGATGAACAGGAATAGGGAGAACCAATGAGAGACTAGCTGGAGGTGTCTGGACGGGAAAATTTAACTCTCATTTCCCACCAGGAAGAGGAATTAACCAAAGGCTCAGCGTGCCATGCCGGAACCAGATTAGGGCCTGAAGCAATCCTGCGGTGTTGCGGCCAGCTCACAAGAAAGCGAGTTGAAGAAAGGAGCTCAGGGGCACTGTAATTCACAAACCTGCAGAGTTATAAATGACAGCTATCATCCAAAAATATACTGAAGTAAGGCTGCCAGGAGGACTTGAAAGACGGGCAGAATTGCAGGAAACCTATTTCAGGAGGTTGACTGGAATTGCATTTAAAGCATAGGAAAAGAGGCAGAAGGTCGACAATGATGCACTTGGCCAAAAAGGGCGTATGCGTTTTTTCCTGAATATATTCAGGAAAAAACGCATACGCCCTTTTTGGCCAACCAAGCAAGCTTGCAAAGGAAATCTGCACTACAATGAAGTCTCACTTCCCCCCGTCAAAAGGGCCATCTGAAAAAAGTGTAAAATCCAGAAAGGCAGGACAGGCCATGGAGAACTGGGAGCCTTGTTATGCTGATGGGCGGGATGTAAATTGCCAACAGCCACTTGGGTGAAGTGTATGGTGTTTCCTGAAACATCTAAAAAACAAAGCAACAGAGCCTAGGGCACTTCCACTTATGGTCCTATAGCTTAGGGAAATTAAAATCAAAAAGACAGAGCCACCCCAAAGTTTGGGATGGCTCTGTTTACAAGAAACTCGTTTACGGTACAAGTTCAATATCGCATAAAGCGGAAAATGGATAAAGAATTTGTGGTACTTACGTACAATGCAATATCACTCAGCAATGACATCTATGTCATCAGGCCCATAGCAGCATAATGAGTGGATTCAGGTATGATGATTCTAACTGAAATAAGTCACACAGAAAAAGAAACATCATAAGATATCACTAATACACGGAATGTAAACTTGGCTACACAGAAACTGAATTTCAAAACAGAACATGGTCCCAAATTTAGAAAATCAACTTATGCTTGCTTAAGGGGAAAGGTGAGTTGGGGTGCTGCATAAAACCAGAGATTGAAATGAGCACAGATAAAGTTCCTTAAGCCAAATATGTAATAGACAAGAGCTACTCCTTGCTCAACGAAATGGACTCAAAACCCCATATTAAACGCCTAATAATGTACCTGACTAGTAAGTATCTTAAAACCTATGGATTGCTATGTCTCTGAAAGTGAATCAATCGTGAGTACAGGGGCAAAAACGCAGCAGTGATAGGATTGGAGAGTTTTGGTGAGCAAATGAAGACCCTTTGAAGTCATATTGCATGGTACCCATTCCACGGGTCTCAACTCTCCAGGTTTAAGGGATTCTTCCTTCAGCTAAAACATGCATGTGGAACCCAGAGTATGTTCAACCGTGTGATCGGGAGACGTGTTGAAATATGTCTCAGTTCTCGTCCCCTGGTACTCGGGTGCAACATTCCAGATGCTTTACTAACACTCTCCCGACTTGGAGAGTCAGTGCCTTTAACCTCCTGTTTGGCCCAGTTTGCAAATTCCGCGGAAGATGAACAGGAATAGGGAGAACCAATGAGAGACTAGCTGGAGGTGTCTGGACGGGAAAATTTAACTCTCATTTCCCACCAGGAAGAGGAATTAACCAAAGGCTCAGCGTGCCATGCCGGAACCAGATTAGGGCCTGAAGCAATCCTGCGGTGTTGCGGCCAGCTCACAAGAAAGCGAGTTGAAGAAAGGAGCTCAGGGGCACTGTAATTCACAAACCTGCAGAGTTATAAATGACAGCTATCATCCAAAAATATACTGAAGTAAGGCTGCCAAGAGGACTTGAAAGCCGGGCAGAATTGCAGGAAACCGATTTCAGGAGGTAGACTGGAATTGCATTTAAGGCATAGGAAAAGAGGCAGAAGGTCGACAATGATGCACTTGGCCAAAAAGGGCGTATGCGTTTTTTCCTGAATATATTCAGGAAAAAACGCATACGCCCTTTTTGGCCAACCAAGCAAGCTTGCAAAGGAAATCTGCACTACAATGAAGTCTCACTTCCCCCCCGTCAAAAGGGCCATCTGAAAAAAGTGTAAAATCCAGAAAGGCAGGACAGGCCATGGAGAACTGGGAGCCTTGTTATGCTGATGGGCGGGATGTAAATTGCCAACAGCCACTCGGGAGAAGTGTATGGTGTTTCCTGAAACATCTAAAAAACAAAGCAACAGAGCCTAGGGCACTTCCACTTATGGTCCTATAGCTTAGGGAAATTAAAATAAAAAAGACACAGCCACCCCAAAGTTTGGGATGGCTCTGTTTACAAGAAACTCGTTTACGGTACAAGTTCAATATCGCATAAAGCGAAAAATGGATAAAGAAGTTGTGGTACTTACGTACAATGCAATATCACTCAGCAATGACATCTATGTCATCAGGCCCATAGCAGCATAATGAGTGGATTCAGGTATGATGATTCTAACTGAAATAAGTCACACAGAAAAAGAAACATCATAAGATATCACTAATACACGGAATGTAAACTTGGCTACACAGGAACTGAATTTCAAAACAGAACATGGTCCCAAATTTAGAAAATCAACTTATGCTTGCTTAAGGGGAAAGGTGAGTTGGGGTGCTGCATAAAACCAGAGATTGAAATGAGCACAGATAAAGTTCCTTAAGCCAAATATGTAATAGACAAGAGCTACTCCTTGCTCAACGAAATGGACTCAAAACCCCATATTAAACGCCTAATAATGTACCTGACTAGTAAGTATCTTAAAACCTATGGATTGCTATGTCTCTGAAAGTGAATCAATCGTGAGTACAGGGGCAAAAACGCAGCAGTGATAGGATTGGAGAGTTTTGGTGAGCAAATGAAGACCCTTTGAAGTCATATTGCATGGTACCCATTCCACGGGTCTCAACTCTCCAGGTTTAAGGGATTCTTCCTTCAGCTAAAACATGCATGTGGAACCCAGAGTATGTTCAACCGTGTGATCGGGAGACGTGTTGAAATATGTCTCAGTTCTCGTCCCCTGGTACTCGGGTGCAACATTCCAGATGCTTTACTAACACTCTCCCGACTTGGAGAGTCAGTGCCTTTAACCTCCTGTTTGGCCCAGTTTGCAAATTCCGCGGAAGATGAACAGGAATAGGGAGAACCAATGAGAGACTAGCTGGAGGTGTCTGGACGGGAAAATTTAACTCTCATTTCCCACCAGGAAGAGGAATTAACCAAAGGCTCAGCGTGCCATGCCGGAACCAGATTAGGGCCTGAAGCAATCCTGCGGTGTTGCGGCCAGCTCACAAGAAAGCGAGTTGAAGAAAGGAGCTCAGGGGCACTGTAATTCACAAACCTGCAGAGTTATAAATGACAGCTATCATCCAAAAATATACTGAAGTAAGGCTGCCAAGAGGACTTGAAAGCCGGGCAGAATTGCAGGAAACCGATTTCAGGAGGTAGACTGGAATTGCATTTAAGGCATAGGAAAAGAGGCAGAAGGTCGACAATGATGCACTTGGCCAAAAAGGGCGTATGCGTTTTTTCCTGAATATATTCAGGAAAAAACGCATACGCCCTTTTTGGCCAACCAAGCAAGCTTGCAAAGGAAATCTGCACTACAATGAAGTCTCACTTCCCCCCCGTCAAAAGGGCCATCTGAAAAAAGTGTAAAATCCAGAAAGGCAGGACAGGCCATGGAGAACTGGGAGCCTTGTTATGCTGATGGGCGGGATGTAAATTGCCAACAGCCACTCGGGAGAAGTGTATGGTGTTTCCTGAAACATCTAAAAAACAAAGCAACAGAGCCTAGGGCACTTCCACTTATGGTCCTATAGCTTAGGGAAATTAAAATCAAAAAGACACAGCCACCCCAAAGTTTGGGATGGCTCTGTTTACAAGAAACTCGTTTACGGTACAAGTTCAATATCGCATAAAGCGAAAAATGGATAAAGAAGTTGTGGTACTTACGTACAATGCAATATCACTCAGCAATGACATCTATGTCATCAGGCCCATAGCAGCATAATGAGTGGATTCAGGTATGATGATTCTAACTGAAATAAGTCACACAGAAAAAGAAACATCATAAGATATCACTAATACACGGAATGTAAACTTGGCTACACAGGAACTGAATTTCAAAACAGAACATGGTCCCAAATTTAGAAAACCAACTTATGCTTGCTTAAGGGGAAAGGTGAGTTGGGGTGCTGCATAAAACCAGAGATTGAAATGAGCACAGATAAAGTTCCTTAAGCCAAATATGGAATAGACAAGAGCTACTCCTTGCTCAACGAAATGGACTCAAAACCCCATATTAAACGCCTAATAATGTACCTGACTAGTAAGTATCTTAAAACCTATGGATTGCTATGTCTCTGAAAGTGAATCAATCGTGAGTACAGGGGCAAAAACGCAGCAGTGATAGGATTGGAGAGTTTTGGTGAGCAAATGAAGACCCTTTGAAGTCATATTGCATGGTACCCATTCCACGGGTCTCAACTCTCCAGGTTTAAGGGATTCTTCCTTCAGCTAAAACATGCATGTGGAACCCAGAGTATGATCAACCGTGTGATCGGGAGACGTGTTGAAATATGTCTCAGTTCTCGTCCCCTGGTACTCGGGTGCAACATTCCAGATGCTTTACTAACACTCTCCCGACTTGGAGAGTCAGTGCCTTTAACCTCCTGTTTGGCCCAGTTTGCAAATTCCGCGGAAGATGAACAGGAATAGGGAGAACCAATGAGAGACTAGCTGGAGGTGTCTGGACGGGAAAATTTAACTCTCATTTCCCACCAGGAAGAGGAATTAACCAAAGGCTCAGCGTGCCATGCCGGAACCAGATTAGGGCCTGAAGCAATCCTGCGGTGTTGCGGCCAGCTCACAAGAAAGCGAGTTGAAGAAAGGAGCTCAGGGGCACTGTAATTCACAAACCTGCAGAGTTATAAATGACAGCTATCATCCAAAAATATACTGAAGTAAGGCTGCCAAGAGGACTTGAAAGCCGGGCAGAATTGCAGGAAACCGATTTCAGGAGGTTGACTGGAATTGCATTTAAAGCATAGGAAAAGAGGCAGAAGGTCGACAATGATGCACTTGGCCAAAAAGGGCGTATGCGTTTTTTCCTGAATATATTCAGGAAAAAACGCATACGCCCTTTTTGGCCAACCAAGCAAGCTTGCAAAGGAAATCTGCACTACAATGAAGTCTCACTTCCCCCCCGTCAAAAGGGCCATCTGAAAAAAGTGTAAAATCCAGAAAGGCAGGACAGGCCATGGAGAACTGGGAGCCTTGTTATGCTGATGGGCGGGATGTAAATTGCCAACAGCCACTCGGGAGAAGTGTATGGTGTTTCCTGAAACATCTAAAAAACAAAGCAACAGAGCCTAGGGCACTTCCACTTATGGTCCTATAGCTTAGGGAAATTAAAATCAAAAAGACACAGCCACCCCAAAGTTTGGGATGGCTCTGTTTACAAGAAACTCGTTTACGGTACAAGTTCAATATCGCATAAAGCGAAAAATGGATAAAGAAGTTGTGCTACTTACGTACAATGCAATATCACTCAGCAATGACATCTATGTCATCAGGCCCATAGCAGCATAATGAGTGGATTCAGGTATGATGATTCTAACTGAAATAAGTCACACAGAAAAAGAAACATCATAAGATATCACTAATACACGGAATGTAAACTTGGCTACACAGGAACTGAATTTCAAAACAGAACATGGTCCCAAATTTAGAAAACCAACTTATGCTTGCTTAAGGGGAAAGGTGAGTTGGGGTGCTGCATAAAACCAGAGATTGAAATGAGCACAGATAAAGTTCCTTAAGCCAAATATGTAATAGACAAGAGCTACTCCTTGCTCAACGAAATGGACTCAAAACCCCATATTAAACGCCTAATAATGTACCTGACTAGTAAGTATCTTAAAACCTATGGATTGCTATGTCTCTGAAAGTGAATCAATCGTGAGTACAGGGGCAAAAACGCAGCAGTGATAGGATTGGAGAGTTTTGGTGAGCAAATGAAGACCCTTTGAAGTCATATTGCATGGTACCCATTCCACGGGTCTCAACTCTCCAGGTTTAAGGGATTCTTCCTTCAGCTAAAACATGCATGTGGAACCCAGAGTATGATCAACCGTGTGATCGGGAGACGTGTTGAAATATGTCTCAGTTCTCGTCCCCTGGTACTCGGGTGCAACATTCCAGATGCTTTACTAACACTCTCCCGACTTGGAGAGTCAGTGCCTTTAACCTCCTGTTTGGCCCAGTTTGCAAATTCCGCGGAAGATGAACAGGAATAGGGAGAACCAATGAGAGACTAGCTGGAGGTGTCTGGACGGGAAAATTTAACTCTCATTTCCCACCAGGAAGAGGAATTAACCAAAGGCTCAGCGTGCCATGCCGGAACCAGATTAGGGCCTGAAGCAATCCTGCGGTGTTGCGGCCAGCTCACAAGAAAGCGAGTTGAAGAAAGGAGCTCAGGGGCACTGTAATTCACAAACCTGCAGAGTTATAAATGACAGCTATCATCCAAAAATATACTGAAGTAAGGCTGCCAGGAGGACTTGAAAGCCGGGCAGAATTGCAGGAAACCAATTTCAGGAGGTTGACTGGAATTGCATTTAAAGCATAGGAAAAGAGGCAGAAGGTCGACAATGATGCACTTGGCCAAAAAGGGCGTATGCGTTTTTTCCTGAATATATTCAGGAAAAAACGCATACGCCCTTTTTGGCCAACCAAGCAAGCTTGCAAAGGAAATCTGCACTACAATGAAGTCTCACTTCCCCCCGTCAAAAGGGCCATCTGAAAAAAGTGTAAAATCCAGAAAGGCAGGACAGGCCATGGAGAACTGGGAGCCTTGTTATGCTGATGGGCGGGATGTACATTGCCAAAAGCCAATCGGGAGAAGTGTATGGTGATTCCTGAAACATCTAAAAAACAAAGCAACAGAGCCTAGGGCACTTCCACTTATGGTCCTATAGCTTAGGGAAATTAAAATCAAAAAGACACAGCCACCCCAAAGTTTGGGATGGCTCTGTTTACAAGAAACTCGTTTACGGTACAAGTTCAATATCGCATAAAGCGAAAAATGGATAAAGAAGTTGTGCTACTTACGTACAATGCAATATCACTCAGCAATGACATCTATGTCATCAGGCCCATAGCAGCATGATGAGTGGATTCAGGTATGATGATTCTAACTGAAATAAGTCACACAGAAAAAGAAACATCATAAGATATCACTAATACACGGAATGTAAACTTGGCTACACAGGAACTGAATTTCAAAACAGAACATGGTCCCAAATTTAGAAAATCAACTTATGCTTGCTTAAGGGGAAAGGTGAGTTGGGGTGCTGCATAAAACCAGAGATTGAAATGAGCACAGATAAAGTTCCTTAAGCCAAATATGTAATAGACAAGAGCTACTCCTTGCTCAACGAAATGGACTCAAAACCCCATATTAAACGCCTAATAATGTACCTGACTAGTAAGTATCTTAAAACCTATGGATTGCTATGTCTCTGAAAGTGAATCAATCGTGAGTACAGGGGCAAAAACGCAGCAGTGATAGGATTGGAGAGTTTTGGTGAGCAAATGAAGACCCTTTGAAGTCATATTGCATGGTACCCATTCCACGGGTCTCAACTCTCCAGGTTTAAGGGATTCTTCCTTCAGCTAAAACATGCATGTGGAACCCAGAGTATGATCAACCGTGTGATCGGGAGACGTGTTGAAATATGTCTCAGTTCTCGTCCCCTGGTACTCGGGTGCAACATTCCAGATGCTTTACTAACACTCTCCCGACTTGGAGAGTCAGTGCCTTTAACATCCTGTTTGGCCCAGTTTGCAAATTCCACGGAAGATGAACAGGAATAGGGAGAACCAATGAGAGACTAGCTGGAGGTGTCTGGACGGGAAAATTTAACTCTCATTTCCCACCAGGAAGAGGAATTAACCAAAGGCTCAGCGTGCCATGCCGGAACCAGATTAGGGCCTGAAGCAATCCTGCGGTGTTGCGGCCAGCTCACAAGAAAGCGAGTTGAAGAAAGGAGCTCAGGGGCACTGTAATTCACAAACCTGCAGAGTTATAAATGACAGCTATCATCCAAAAATATACTGAAGTAAGGCTGCCAAGAGGACTTGAAAGCCGGGCAGAATTGCAGGAAACCGATTTCAGGAGGTAGACTGGAATTGCATTTAAAGCATAGGAAAAGAGGCAGAAGGTCGACAATGATGCACTTGGCCAAAAAGGGCGTATGCGTTTTTTCCTGAATATATTCAGGAAAAAACGCATACGCCCTTTTTGGCCAACCAAGCAAGCTTGCAAAGGAAATCTGCACTACAATGAAGTCTCACTTCCCCCCGGTCAAAAGGGCCATCTGAAAAAAGTGTAAAATCCAGAAAGGCAGGACAGGCCATGGAGAACTGGGAGCCTTGTTATGCTGATGGGCGGGATGTACATTGCCAAAAGCCAATCGGGAGAAGTGTATGGTGATTCCTGAAACATCTAAAAAACAAAGCAACAGAGCCTAGGGCACTTCCACTTATGGTCCTATAGCTTAGGGAAATTAAAATCAAAAAGACACAGCCACCCCAAAGTTTGGGATGGCTCTGTTTACAAGAAACTCGTTTACGGTACAAGTTCAATATCGCATAAAGCGAAAAATGGATAAAGAAGTTGTGGTACTTACGTACAATGCAATATCACTCAGCAATGACATCTATGTCATCAGGCCCATAGCAGCATAATGAGTGGATTCAGGTATGATGATTCTAACTGAAATAAGTCACACAGAAAAAGAAACATCATAAGATATCACTAATACACGGAATGTAAACTTGGCTACACAGGAACTGAATTTCAAAACAGAACATGGTCCCAAATTTAGAAAATCAACTTATGCTTGCTTAAGGGGAAAGGTGAGTTGGGGTGCTGCATAAAACCAGAGATTGAAATGAGCACAGATAAAGTTCCTTAAGCCAAATATGTAATAGACAAGAGCTACTCCTTGCTCAACGAAATGGACTCAAAACCCCATATTAAACGCCTAATAATGTACCTGACTAGTAAGTATCTTAAAACCTATGGATTGCTATGTCTCTGAAAGTGAATCAATCGTGAGTACAGGGGCAAAAACGCAGCAGTGATAGGATTGGAGAGTTTTGGTGAGCAAATGAAGACCCTTTGAAGTCATATTGCATGGTACCCATTCCACGGGTCTCAACTCTCCAGGTTTAAGGGATTCTTCCTTCAGCTAAAACATGCATGTGGAACCCAGAGTATGATCAACCGTGTGATCGGGAGACGTGTTGAAATATGTCTCAGTTCTCGTCCCCTGGTACTCGGGTGCAACATTCCAGATGCTTTACTAACACTCTCCCGACTTGGAGAGTCAGTGCCTTTAACCTCCTGTTTGGCCCAGTTTGCAAATTCCGCGGAAGATGAACAGGAATAGGGAGAACCAATGAGAGACTAGCTGGAGGTGTCTGGACGGGAAAATTTAACTCTCATTTCCCACCAGGAAGAGGAATTAACCAAAGGCTCAGCGTGCCATGCCGGAACCAGATTAGGGCCTGAAGCAATCCTGCGGTGTTGCGGCCAGCTCACAAGAAAGCGAGTTGAAGAAAGGAGCTCAGGGGCACTGTAATTCACAAACCTGCAGAGTTATAAATGACAGCTATCATCCAAAAATATACTGAAGTAAGGCTGCCAAGAGGACTTGAAAGCCGGGCAGAATTGCAGGAAACCGATTTCAGGAGGTAGACTGGAATTGCATTTAAGGCATAGGAAAAGAGGCAGAAGGTCGACAATGATGCACTTGGCCAAAAAGGGCGTATGCGTTTTTTCCTGAATATATTCAGGAAAAAACGCATACGCCCTTTTTGGCCAACCAAGCAAGCTTGCAAAGGAAATCTGCACTACAATGAAGTCTCACTTCCCCCCCGTCAAAAGGGCCATCTGAAAAAAGTGTAAAATCCAGAAAGGCAGGACAGGCCATGGAGAACTGGGAGCCTTGTTATGCTGATGGGCGGGATGTAAATTGCCAACAGCCACTCGGGAGAAGTGTATGGTGTTTCCTGAAACATCTAAAAAACAAAGCAACAGAGCCTAGGGCACTTCCACTTATGGTCCTATAGCTTAGGGAAATTAAAATCAAAAAGACACAGCCACCCCAAAGTTTGGGATGGCTCTGTTTACAAGAAACTCGTTTACGGTACAAGTTCAATATCGCATAAAGCGAAAAATGGATAAAGAAGTTGTGGTACTTACGTACAATGCAATATCACTCAGCAATGACATCTATGTCATCAGGCCCATAGCAGCATAATGAGTGGATTCAGGTATGATGATTCTAACTGAAATAAGTCACACAGAAAAAGAAACATCATAAGATATCACTAATACACGGAATGTAAACTTGGCTACACAGGAACTGAATTTCAAAACAGAACATGGTCCCAAATTTAGAAAATCAACTTATGCTTGCTTAAGGGGAAAGGTGAGTTGGGGTGCTGCATAAAACCAGAGATTGAAATGAGCACAGATAAAGTTCCTTAAGCCAAATATGTAATAGACAAGAGCTACTCCTTGCTCAACGAAATGGACTCAAAACCCCATATTAAACGCCTAATAATGTACCTGACTAGTAAGTATCTTAAAACCTATGGATTGCTATGTCTCTGAAAGTGAATCAATCGTGAGTACAGGGGCAAAAACGCAGCAGTGATAGGATTGGAGAGTTTTGGTGAGCAAATGAAGACCCTTTGAAGTCATATTGCATGGTACCCATTCCACGGGTCTCAACTCTCCAGGTTTAAGGGATTCTTCCTTCAGCTAAAACATGCATGTGGAACCCAGAGTATGTTCAACCGTGTGATCGGGAGACGTGTTGAAATATGTCTCAGTTCTCGTCCCCTGGTACTCGGGTGCAACATTCCAGATGCTTTACTAACACTCTCCCGACTTGGAGAGTCAGTGCCTTTAACCTCCTGTTTGGCCCAGTTTGCAAATTCCGCGGAAGATGAACAGGAATAGGGAGAACCAATGAGAGACTAGCTGGAGGTGTCTGGACGGGAAAATTTAACTCTCATTTCCCACCAGGAAGAGGAATTAACCAAAGGCTCAGCGTGCCATGCCGGAACCAGATTAGGGCCTGAAGCAATCCTGCGGTGTTGCGGCCAGCTCACAAGAAAGCGAGTTGAAGAAAGGAGCTCAGGGGCACTGTAATTCACAAACCTGCAGAGTTATAAATGACAGCTATCATCCAAAAATATACTGAAGTAAGGCTGCCAAGAGGACTTGAAAGCCGGGCAGAATTGCAGGAAACCGATTTCAGGAGGTAGACTGGAATTGCATTTAAAGCATAGGAAAAGAGGCAGAAGGTCGACAATGATGCACTTGGCCAAAAAGGGCGTATGCGTTTTTTCCTGAATATATTCAGGAAAAAACGCATACGCCCTTTTTGGCCAACCAAGCAAGCTTGCAAAGGAAATCTGCACTACAATGAAGTCTCACTTCCCCCCCGTCAAAAGGGCCATCTGAAAAAAGTGTAAAATCCAGAAAGGCAGGACAGGCCATGGAGAACTGGGAGCCTTGTTATGCTGATGGGCGGGATGTAAATTGCCAACAGCCACTCGGGAGAAGTGTATGGTGTTTCCTGAAACATCTAAAAAACAAAGCAACAGAGCCTAGGGCACTTCCACTTATGGTCCTATAGCTTAGGGAAATTAAAATCAAAAAGACACAGCCACCCCAAAGTTTGGGATGGCTCTGTTTACAAGAAACTCGTTTACGGTACAAGTTCAATATCGCATAAAGCGGAAAATGGATAAAGAAGTTGTGGTACTTACGTACAATGCAATATCACTCAGCAATGACATCTATGTCATCAGGCCCATAGCAGCATAATGAGTGGATTCAGGTATGATGATTCTAACTGAAATAAGTCACACAGAAAAAGAAATATCATAAGATATCACTAATACACGGAATGTAAACTTGGCTACACAGGAACTGAATTTCAAAACAGAACATGGTCCCAAATTTAGAAAATCAACTTATGCTTGCTTAAGGGGAAAGGTGAGTTGGGGTGCTGCATAAAACCAGAGATTGAAATGAGCACAGATAAAGTTCCTTAAGCCAAATATGTAATAGACAAGAGCTACTCCTTGCTCAACGAAATGGACTCAAAACCCCATATTAAACGCCTAATAATGTACCTGACTAGTAAGTATCTTAAAACCTATGGATTGCTATGTCTCTGAAAGTGAATCAATCGTGAGTACAGGGGCAAAAACGCAGCAGTGATAGGATTGGAGAGTTTTGGTGAGCAAATGAAGACCCTTTGAAGTCATATTGCATGGTACCCATTCCACGGGTCTCAACTCTCCAGGTTTAAGGGATTCTTCCTTCAGCTAAAACATGCATGTGGAACCCAGAGTATGATCAACCGTGTGATCGGGAGACGTGTTGAAATATGTCTCAGTTCTCGTCCCCTGGTACTCGGGTGCAACATTCCAGATGCTTTACTAACACTCTCCCGACTTGGAGAGTCAGTGCCTTTAACCTCCTGTTTGGCCCAGTTTGCAAATTCCACGGAAGATGAACAGGAATAGGGAGAACCAATGAGAGACTAGCTGGAGGTGTCTGGACGGGAAAATTTAACTCTCATTTCCCACCAGGAATAGGAATTAACCAAAGGCTCAGCGTGCCATGCCGGAACCAGATTAGGGCCTGAAGCAATCCTGCGGTGTTGCGGCCAGCTCACAAGAAAGCGAGTTGAAGAAAGGAGCTCAGGGGCACTGTAATTCACAAACCTGCAGAGTTATAAATGACAGCTATCATCCAAAAATATACTGAAGTAAGGCTGCCAAGAGGACTTGAAAGCCGGGCAGAATTGCAGGAAACCGATTTCAGGAGGTAGACTGGAATAGCATTGAAGGCATAGGAAAAGAGGCAGAAGGTCGACAATGATGCACTTGGCCAAAAAGGGCGTATGCGTTTTTTCCTGAATATATTCAGGAAAAAACGCATACGCCCTTTTTGGCCAACCAAGCAAGCTTGCAAAGGAAATCTGCACTACAATGAAGTCTCACTTCCCCCCCGTCAAAAGGGCCATCTGAAAAAAGTGTAAAATCCAGAAAGGCAGGACAGGCCATGGAGAACTGGGAGCCTTGTTATGCTGATGGGCGGGATGTAAATTGCCAACAGCCACTCGGGAGAAGTGTATGGTGTTTCCTGAAACATCTAAAAAACAAAGCAACAGAGCCTAGGGCACTTCCACTTATGGTCCTATAGCTTAGGGAAATTAAAATCAAAAAGACACAGCCACCCCAAAGTTTGGGATGGCTCTGTTTACAAGAAACTCGTTTACGGTACAAGTTCAATATCGCATAAAGCGAAAAATGGATAAAGAAGTTGTGGTACTTACGTACAATGCAATATCACTCAGCAATGACATCTATGTCATCAGGCCCATAGCAGCATGATGAGTGGATTCAGGTATGATGATTCTAACTGAAATAAGTCACACAGAAAAAGAAACATCATAAGATATCACTAATACACGGAATGTAAACTTGGCTACACAGGAACTGAATTTCAAAACAGAACATGGTCCCAAATTTAGAAAATCAACTTATGCTTGCTTAAGGGGAAAGGTGAGTTGGGGTGCTGCATAAAACCAGAGATTGAAATGAGCACAGATAAAGTTCCTTAAGCCAAATATGTAATAGACAAGAGCTACTCCTTGCTCAACGAAATGGACTCAAAACCCCATATTAAACGCCTAATAATGTACCTGACTAGTAAGTATCTTAAAACCTATGGATTGCTATGTCTCTGAAAGTGAATCAATCGTGAGTACAGGGGCAAAAACGCAGCAGTGATAGGATTGGAGAGTTTTGGTGAGCAAATGAAGACCCTTTGAAGTCATATTGCATGGTACCCATTCCACGGGTCTCAACTCTCCAGGTTTAAGGGATTCTTCCTTCAGCTAAAACATGCATGTGGAACCCAGAGTATGATCAACCGTGTGATCGGGAGACGTGTTGAAATATGTCTCAGTTCTCGTCCCCTGGTACTCGGGTGCAACATTCCAGATGCTTTACTAACACTCTCCCGACTTGGAGAGTCAGTGCCTTTAACCTCCTGTTTGGCCCAGTTTGCAAATTCCACGGAAGATGAACAGGAATAGGGAGAACCAATGAGAGACTAGCTGGAGGTGTCTGGACGGGAAAATTTAACTCTCATTTCCCACCAGGAAGAGGAATTAACCAAAGGCTCAGCGTGCCATGCCGGAACCAGATTAGGGCCTGAAGCAATCCTGCGGTGTTGCGGCCAGCTCACAAGAAAGTGAGTTGAAGAAAGGAGCTCAGGGGCACTGTAATTCACAAACCTGCAGAGTTATAAATGACAGCTATCATCCAAAAATATACTGAAGTTAGGCTGCCAAGAGGACTTGAAAGCCGGGCAGAATTGCAGGAAACCGATTTCAGGAGGTAGACTGGAATTGCATTTAAAGCATAGGAAAAGAGGCAGAAGGTCGACAATGATGCACTTGGCCAAAAAGGGCGTATGCGTTTTTTCCTGAATATATTCAGGAAAAAACGCATACGCCCTTTTTGGCCAACCAAGCAAGCTTGCAAAGGAAATCTGCACTACAATGAAGTCTCACTTCCCCCCGGTCAAAAGGGCCATCTGAAAAAAGTGTAAAATCCAGAAAGGCAGGACAGGCCATGGAGAACTGGGAGCCTTGTTATGCTGATGGGCGGGATGTACATTGCCAAAAGCCAATCGGGAGAAGTGTATGGTGATTCCTGAAACATCTAAAAAACAAAGCAACAGAGCCTAGGGCACTTCCACTTATGGTCCTATAGCTTAGGGAAATTAAAATCAAAAAGACACAGCCACCCCAAAGTTTGGGATGGCTCTGTTTACAAGAAACTCGTTTACGGTACAAGTTCAATATCGCATAAAGCGAAAAATGGATAAAGAAGTTGTGGTACTTACGTACAATGCAATATCACTCAGCAATGACATCTATGTCATCAGGCCCATAGCAGCATAATGAGTGGATTCAGGTATGATGATTCTAACTGAAATAAGTCACACAGAAAAAGAAACATCATAAGATATCACTAATACACGGAATGTAAACTTGGCTACACAGGAACTGAATTTCAAAACAGAACATGGTCCCAAATTTAGAAAATCAACTTATGCTTGCTTAAGGGGAAAGGTGAGTTGGGGTGCTGCATAAAACCAGAGATTGAAATGAGCACAGATAAAGTTCCTTAAGCCAAATATGTAATAGACAAGAGCTACTCCTTGCTCAACGAAATGGACTCAAAACCCCATATTAAACGCCTAATAATGTACCTGACTAGTAAGTATCTTAAAACCTATGGATTGCTATGTCTCTGAAAGTGAATCAATCGTGAGTACAGGGGCAAAAACGCAGCAGTGATAGGATTGGAGAGTTTTGGTGAGCAAATGAAGACCCTTTGAAGTCATATTGCATGGTACCCATTCCACGGGTCTCAACTCTCCAGGTTTAAGGGATTCTTCCTTCAGCTAAAACATGCATGTGGAACCCAGAGTATGATCAACCGTGTGATCGGGAGACGTGTTGAAATATGTCTCAGTTCTCGTCCCCTGGTACTCGGGTGCAACATTCCAGATGCTTTACTAACACTCTCCCGACTTGGAGAGTCAGTGCCTTTAACCTCCTGTTTGGCCCAGTTTGCAAATTCCGCGGAAGATGAACAGGAATAGGGAGAACCAATGAGAGACTAGCTGGAGGTGTCTGGACGGGAAAATTTAACTCTCATTTCCCACCAGGAAGAGGAATTAACCAAAGGCTCAGCGTGCCATGCCGGAACCAGATTAGGGCCTGAAGCAATCCTGCGGTGTTGCGGCCAGCTCACAAGAAAGCGAGTTGAAGAAAGGAGCTCAGGGGCACTGTAATTCACAAACCTGCAGAGTTATAAATGACAGCTATCATCCAAAAATATACTGAAGTAAGGCTGCCAAGAGGACTTGAAAGCCGGGCAGAATTGCAGGAAACCAATTTCAGGAGGTTGACTGGAATTGCATTTAAAGCATAGGAAAAGAGGCAGAAGGTCGACAATGATGCACTTGGCCAAAAAGGGCGTATGCGTTTTTTCCTGAATATATTCAGGAAAAAACTCATATGCCCTTTTTGGCCAACCAAGCAAGCTTGCAAAGGAAATCTGCACTACAATGAAGTCTCACATCCCCCCCGTCAAAAGGGCCATCTGAAAAAAGTGTAAAATTCAGAAAGGCAGGACAGGCCATGGAGAACTGGGAGCCTTGTTATGCTGATGGGCGGGATGTAAATTGCCAACAGCCACTCGGGAGAAGTGTATGGTGTTTCCTGAAACATCTAAAAAACAAAGCAACAGAGCCTAGGGCACTTCCACTTATGGTCCTATAGCTTAGGGAAATTAAAATCAAAAAGACACAGCCACCCCAAAGTTTGGGATGGCTCTGTTTACAAGAAACTCGTTTACGGTACAAGTTCAATATCGCATAAAGCGAAAAATGGATAAAGAAGTTGTGGTACTTACGTACAATGCAATATCACTCAGCAATGACATCTATGTCATCAGGCCCATAGCAGCATAATGAGTGGATTCAGGTATGATGATTCTAACTGAAATAATTCACACAGAAAAAGAAACATCATAAGATATCACTAATACACGGAATGTAAACTTGGCTACACAGGAACTGAATTTCAAAACAGAACATGGTCCCAAATTTAGAAAACCAACTTATGCTTGCTTAAGGGGAAAGGTGAGTTGGGGTGCTGCATAAAACCAGAGATTGAAATGAGCACAGATAAAGTTCCTTAAGCCAAATATGTAATAGACAAGAGCTACTCCTTGCTCAACGAAATGGACTCAAAACCCCATATTAAACGCCTAATAATGTACCTGACTAGTAAGTATCTTAAAACCTATGGATTGCTATGTCTCTGAAAGTGAATCAATCGTGAGTACAGGGGCAAAAACGCAGCAGTGATAGGATTGGAGAGTTTTGGTGAGCAAATGAAGACCCTTTGAAGTCATATTGCATGGTACCCATTCCACGGGTCTCAACTCTCCAGGTTTAAGGGATTCTTCCTTCAGCTAAAACATGCATGTGGAACCCAGAGTATGATCAACCGTGTGATCGGGAGACGTGTTGAAATATGTCTCAGTTCTCGTCCCCTGGTACTCGGGTGCAACATTCCAGATGCTTTACTAACACTCTCCCGACTTGGAGAGTCAGTGCCTTTAACCTCCTGTTTGGCCCAGTTTGCAAATTCCGCGGAAGATGAACAGGAATAGGGAGAACCAATGAGAGACTAGCTGGAGGTGTCTGGACGGGAAAATTTAACTCTCATTTCCCACCAGGAATAGGAATTAACCAAAGGCTCAGCGTGCCATGCCGGAACCAGATTAGGGCCTGAAGCAATCCTGCGGTGTTGCGGCCAGCTCACAAGAAAGCGAGTTGAAGAAAGGAGCTCAGGGGCACTGTAATTCACAAACCTGCAGAGTTATAAATGACAGCTATCATCCAAAAATATACTGAAGTAAGGCTGCCAAGAGGACTTGAAAGCCGGGCAGAATTGCAGGAAACCGATTTCAGGAGGTAGACTGGAATTGCATTTAAGGCATAGGAAAAGAGGCAGAAGGTCGACAATGATGCACTTGGCCAAAAAGGGCGTATGCGTTTTTTCCTGAATATATTCAGGAAAAAACGCATACGCCCTTTTTGGCCAACCAAGCAAGCTTGCAAAGGAAATCTGCACTACAATGAAGTCTCACTTCCCCCCCGTCAAAAGGGCCATCTGAAAAAAGTGTAAAATCCAGAAAGGCAGGACAGGCCATGGAGAACTGGGAGCCTTGTTATGCTGATGGGCGGGATGTAAATTGCCAACAGCCACTCGGGAGAAGTGTATGGTGTTTCCTGAAACATCTAAAAAACAAAGCAACAGAGCCTAGGGCACTTCCACTTATGGTCCTATAGCTTAGGGAAATTAAAATCAAAAAGACACAGCCACCCCAAAGTTTGGGATGGCTCTGTTTACAAGAAACTCGTTTACGGTACAAGTTCAATATCGCATAAAGCGAAAAATGGATAAAGAAGTTGTGGTACTTACGTACAATGCAATATCACTCAGCAATGACATCTATGTCATCAGGCCCATAGCAGCATAATGAGTGGATTCAGGTATGATGATTCTAACTGAAATAAGTCACACAGAAAAAGAAACATCATAAGATATCACTAATACACGGAATGTAAACTTGGCTACACAGAAACTGAATTTCAAAACAGAACATGGTCCCAAATTTAGAAAATCAACTTATGCTTGCTTAAGGGGAAAGGTGAGTTGGGGTGCTGCATAAAACCAGAGATTGAAATGAGCACAGATAAAGTTCCTTAAGCCAAATATGTAATAGACAAGAGCTACTCCTTGCTCAACGAAATGGACTCAAAACCCCATATTAAACGCCTAATAATGTACCTGACTAGTAAGTATCTTAAAACCTATGGATTGCTATGTCTCTGAAAGTGAATCAATCGTGAGTACAGGGGCAAAAACGCAGCAGTGATAGGATTGGAGAGTTTTGGTGAGCAAATGAAGACCCTTTGAAGTCATATTGCATGGTACCCATTCCACGGGTCTCAACTCTCCAGGTTTAAGGGATTCTTCCTTCAGCTAAAACATGCATGTGGAACCCAGAGTATGTTCAACCGTGTGATCGGGAGACGTGTTGAAATATGTCTCAGTTCTCGTCCCCTGGTACTCGGGTGCAACATTCCAGATGCTTTACTAACACTCTCCCGACTTGGAGAGTCAGTGCCTTTAACCTCCTGTTTGGCCCAGTTTGCAAATTCCGCGGAAGATGAACAGGAATAGGGAGAACCAATGAGAGACTAGCTGGAGGTGTCTGGACGGGAAAATTTAACTCTCATTTCCCACCAGGAAGAGGAATTAACCAAAGGCTCAGCGTGCCATGCCGGAACCAGATTAGGGCCTGAAGCAATCCTGCGGTGTTGCGGCCAGCTCACAAGAAAGCGAGTTGAAGAAAGGAGCTCAGGGGCACTGTAATTCACAAACCTGCAGAGTTATAAATGACAGCTATCATCCAAAAATATACTGAAGTAAGGCTGCCAAGAGGACTTGAAAGCCGGGCAGAATTGCAGGAAACCGATTTCAGGAGGTAGACTGGAATTGCATTTAAAGCATAGGAAAAGAGGCAGAAGGTCGACAATGATGCACTTGGCCAAAAAGTGCGTATGCGTTTTTTCCTGAATATATTCAGGAAAAAACGCATACGCACTTTTTGGCCAACCAAGCAAGCTTGCAAAGGAAATCTGCACTACAATGAAGTCTCACTTCCCCCCCGTCAAAAGGGCCATCTGAAAAAAGTGTAAAATCCAGAAAGGCAGGACAGGCCATGGAGAACTGGGAGCCTTGTTATGCTGATGGGCGGGATGTAAATTGCCAACAGCCACTTGGGAGAAGTGTATGGTGTTTCCTGAAACATCTAAAAAACAAAGCAACAGAGCCTAGGGCACTTCCACTTATGGTCCTATAGCTTAGGGAAATTAAAATCAAAAAGACACAGCCACCCCAAAGTTTGGGATGGCTCTGTTTACAAGAAACTCGTTTACGGTACAAGTTCAATATCGCATAAAGCGAAAAATGGATAAAGAAGTTGTGGTACTTACGTACAATGCAATATCACTCAGCAATGACATCTATGTCATCAGGCCCATAGCAGCATAATGAGTGGATTCAGGTATGATGATTCTAACTGAAATAAGTCACACAGAAAAAGAAACATCATAAGATATCACTAATACACGGAATGTAAACTTGGCTACACAGAAACTGAATTTCAAAACAGAACATGGTCCCAAATTTAGAAAATCAACTTATGCTTGCTTAAGGGGAAAGGTGAGTTGGGGTGCTGCATAAAACCAGAGATTGAAATGAGCACAGATAAAGTTCCTTAAGCCAAATATGTAATAGACAAGAGCTACTCCTTGCTCAACGAAATGGACTCAAAACCCCATATTAAACGCCTAATAATGTACCTGACTAGTAAGTATCTTAAAACCTATGGATTGCTATGTCTCTGAAAGTGAATCAATCGTGAGTACAGGGGCAAAAACGCAGCAGTGATAGGATTGGAGAGTTTTGGTGAGCAAATGAAGACCCTTTGAAGTCATATTGCATGGTACCCATTCCACGGGTCTCAACTCTCCAGGTTTAAGGGATTCTTCCTTCAGCTAAAACATGCATGTGGAACCCAGAGTATGTTCAACCGTGTGATCGGGAGACGTGTTGAAATATGTCTCAGTTCTCGTCCCCTGGTACTCGGGTGCAACATTCCAGATGCTTTACTAACACTCTCCCGACTTGGAGAGTCAGTGCCTTTAACCTCCTGTTTGGCCCAGTTTGCAAATTCCGCGGAAGATGAACAGGAATAGGGAGAACCAATGAGAGACTAGCTGGAGGTGTCTGGACGAGAAAATTTAACTCTCATTTCCCACCAGGAAGAGGAATTAACCAAAGGCTCAGCGTGCCATGCCGGAACCAGATTAGGGCCTGAAGCAATCCTGCGGTGTTGCGGCCAGCTCACAAGAAAGCGAGTTGAAGAAAGGAGCTCAGGGGCACTGTAATTCACAAACCTGCAGAGTTATAAATGACAGCTATCATCCAAAAATATACTGAAGTAAGGCTGCCAAGAGGACTTGAAAGCCGGGCAGAATTGCAGGAAACCGATTTCAGGAGGTAGACTGGAATTGCATTTAAAGCATAGGAAAAGAGGCAGAAGGTCGACAATGACGCACTTGGCCAAAAAGTGCGTATGCGTTTTTTCCTGAATATATTCAGGAAAAAACGCATACGCACTTTTTGGCCAACCAAGCAAGCTTGCAAAGGAAATCTGCACTACAATGAAGTCTCACTTCCCCCCCGTCAAAAGGGCCATCTGAAAAAAGTGTAAAATCCAGAAAGGCAGGACAGGCCATGGAGAACTGGGAGCCTTGTTATGCTGATGGGCGGGATGTAAATTGCCAACAGCCACTCGGGAGAAGTGTATGGTGTTTCCTGAAACATCTAAAAAACAAAGCAACAGAGCCTAGGGCACTTCCACTTATGGTCCTATAGCTTAGGGAAATTAAAATCAAAAAGACACAGCCACCCCAAAGTTTGGGATGGCTCTGTTTACAAGAAACTCGTTTACGGTACAAGTTCAATATCGCATAAAGCGAAAAATGGATAAAGAAGTTGTGGTACTTACGTACAATGCAATATCACTCAGCAATGACATCTATGTCATCAGGCCCATAGCAGCATAATGAGTGGATTCAGGTATGATGATTCTAACTGAAATAAGTCACACAGAAAAAGAAACATCATAAGATATCACTAATACACGGAATGTAAACTTGGCTACACAGAAACTGAATTTCAAAACAGAACATGGTCCCAAATTTAGAAAATCAACTTATGCTTGCTTAAGGGGAAAGGTGAGTTGGGGTGCTGCATAAAACCAGAGATTGAAATGAGCACAGATAAAGTTCCTTAAGCCAAATATGTAATAGACAAGAGCTACTCCTTGCTCAACGAAATGGACTCAAAACCCCATATTAAACGCCTAATAATGTACCTGACTAGTAAGTATCTTAAAACCTATGGATTGCTATGTCTCTGAAAGTGAATCAATCGTGAGTACAGGGGCAAAAACGCAGCAGTGATAGGATTGGAGAGTTTTGGTGAGCAAATGAAGACCCTTTGAAGTCATATTGCATGGTACCCATTCCACGGGTCTCAACTCTCCAGGTTTAAGGGATTCTTCCTTCAGCTAAAACATGCATGTGGAACCCAGAGTATGATCAACCGTGTGATTGGGGGACGTGTTCAAATATGTCTCAGTTTTCGTCCGCTGGTACTCAGGTGCAACATTCCAGACGCTTTACTAACACTCTCCCGACTTGGAGAGTCAGTGCCTTTAACCTCCTGCTTGGCCCAGTTTGCAAATTCTGCGGAAGATGAACAGGGATAGGGAGGACCAATGAGAGCCTAGCTGGAGGTGTCTGGACGGGCAAATTTAACTCTCATTTCCCACCAGGAAGAGCAACTAAGCAAAGGCTCAGCGTGCCGTGCCGGAACCAGATTAGGGCCTGAAGCAATCGTGCGGTGTTGCGGCCAGCTCACAAGAAAGCGAGTTGAAGAAAGGAGCTCAGGGGCACTGTAATTCACAAACCTGCAGAGTTATAAATGACAGCTATCGTCCAAAAATATACTGAAGTAAGGCTGCCAAGAGGACTTGAAAGCGGGGCAGAATTGCAGGAAACCGATTTCAGGAGGTAGACTGGAATTGCATTTAAAGCATAGGAAAAGAGGCAGAACGTCGACAATGATGCACTTGGCCAAAAAGGGCGTATGCGTTTTTTCCTGAATATATTCAGGAAAAAACGCATACGCCCTTTTTGGCCAACCAAGCAAGCTTGCAAAGGAAATCTGCACTACAATGAAGTCTCACTTCCCCCCGGTCAAAAGGGCCATCTGAAAAAAGTGTAAAATCTAGAAAGGCAGAACAGGCCATGCAGAACTGGGAGCCTTGTTATGCTGATGGGCGGGATGTAAATTGCCAACAGCCACTCGGGAGAAGTGTATGGTGTTTCCTGAAACATCTAAAAAACAAAGCAACAGAGCCTAGGGCACTTCCACTTATAGTCCTATAGCTTAGGGAAATTAAAATCAAAAAGACACAGCCACCCCAATGTTTGGGACCTCTCTGTTTACAAGAACCTCATTTACGGTAGAAGTTCAATATCGCAGAAAGTGAAAAATGGATAAAGAAGTTGTGGTAGTTACGTACAATGCAATATCACTCAGCAATGAAATCTATGTCATCAGGCCCGTAGCAGCATAGACTGGATTCAGGTATGATGATTCTCACTGAAATAAGTCACACAGAAAAAGAAACATCATAAGATATCACTAATACACGGATTGTAAACTTGGCTACACAGGAACTGGATTACAAAACAGAACAGGGTCTCAAATTTAGAAAACCAACTTATGCTTGCTTAAGGGTAAAGGTGAGTTGGGGTGCTACATAAAACCAGAGATTGAAATGAGCACAGATAAAGTTCCTTAAGCCAAATATGGAATAGACAAGAGCTACTCCTTGCTCAACGAAATGGACTCAACACCCCATATTAAACGCCTAAAAATGTACCTGACTAGTAACTATCTTAAAACCTATGGATTGCTATGTCTCCGAAAGAGAATCAAGCGTGTGTACAGGGGCATAAACGCAGCAGTGATAGGATTGGAGAGGTTCGGTGAGCAAATGAAGACCCTTTGAAGTCATATTGCATGGTACCCATTCCACGGGTCACAACTCTCCAGGTTTAAGGGATTCTTCCTTCAGCTGAAACATGCATGTGGAACCCAGAGTATGATCAACCGTGTGATTGGGAGATGTGTTCAAATATGTCTCAGTTTTCGTCCGCTGGTACTCAGGTGCAACATTCCAGACGCTTTACTAACACTCTCCCGACTTGGAGAGTCAGTGCCTTTAACCTCCTGCTTAGCCCAGTTTGCAATTTCTGAGGAAGATGAACAGGGATAGGGAGGACAAATGAGAGACTAGCTGGAGGTGTCTGGATGGGCAAATTTAACTCTCATTTCCCACCAAGAAGAGGAATTAACCAAAGGCTCAGCGTGTCGTGCCGGAACCAGATTAGGGCCTGAAGCAATCCTGTGGTGTTGCGGCCAGCTCACAAGAAAGTGAGTTGAAGAAAGGTGCTCAGGGACACTGTAATTCACAAACCTGCAGAGTTATAAATGACAGCTATCGTCCAAAAATATACTGAAGTAAGCCTGCCAAGACGACTTGAAAGCGGGGCAGAATTGCAGGAAACCGATTTCAGGAGGTACACTGGAATTGCATTTAAAGCATAGGAAAAGAGGCAGAACGTCCACAATGATGCCCTTGGCCAAAAAGGGCGTATGCGTTTTTTCCTGAATATATTCAGGAAAAAAGGCATACGCACTTTTTGGCCAACCAAGCAAGCTTGCAAAGGAAATCTGCACTACATTGAAGTCTCACTTCCCTCCCGGTCAAAAGGACCATCTGAAAAAAGTGTAAAATCCAGAAAGGCAGGACAGGCCATGGAGAACTGGGAGCCTTGTTATGCTGATGGGCGGGATGTAAATTGCCAACAATCACTGGGGAGAAGTGTATGGTGTTTCCTGAAACATCTAAAAAACAAAGCAACAGAGCCTAGGGCACTTCCACTTATGGTCCTATAGCTTAGGGAAATTAAAATCAAAAAGACACAGCCACCCCAAAGTTTGGGATGGCTCTGTTTACAAGAACCTCGTTTACGGTACAAGTTCAAAATCGCAGAAAGCGAAAAATGGATAAAGAATTTGTGGTACTTACGTACAATGCAATATCACTCAGCAATGAAATCTATGTCATCATTCCCGTAGCAGCATAATGAGTGGATTCAGGTATGATGATTCTAACTGAAATAAGTCACACAGAAAAAGAAACGTCATAAGATATCACTAATACACGGAATGTAAACTTGGCTACACAGGAACTGGATTACAAAACAGAACAGGGTCTCAAATTTAGAAAACCAACTTATGCTTGTTTAAGGGGAAAGGTGAGTTGGGGTGCTGCATAAAACCAGAGATTGAAATGAGCACAGATAAAGTTCCTTAAGCCAAATATGGAATAGACAAGAGCTACTCCTTGCTCAACGAAATGGACTCAACACCCCATATTAAACGCCTAAGAATGTACCTGACTAGTAAGTATCTTAAAACCTATGGATTGCTATGTCTCCGAAACAGAATCAAGCGTGTGTACAGGGGCATAAACGCAGCAGTGATAGGATTGGAGAGGTTCGGTGAGCAAATGAAGACCCTTTGAAGTCATATTGCATGGTACCCATTCCACGGGTCTCAACTCTCCAGCTTTAAGGGATTCTTCCTTCAGCTGAAACATGCATGTGGAACCCAGAGTATGATCAACCGTGTGATTGGGAGACGTGTTCTAATATGTCTCAGTTTTCGACCGCTGGTACTCAGGTGCAACATTCCAGATGCTTTACTAACACTCTCCCAACTTGGAGAGTCAGTGCCTTTAACCTCCTGCTTGGCCCAGTTTGCAATTTCTGCGGAAGATGAACAGGGATAGGGAGGACCAATGAGAGACTAGCTGGAGGTGTCTGGACGGGCAAATTTAACTCTCATTTCCCACCAGGAAGAGCAATTAAGCAAAGGCTCAGCGTGCCGTGCCGGAACCAGATTATGGCCTGAAGCAATCGTGTGGTGTTGCGGCCAGCTCACAAGAAAGCGAGTTGAAGAAAGGAGCTCAGGGGCACTGTAATTCACAAACCTGCAGAGTTATAAATGACAGCTATCGTCCAAAAATATACTGAAGTAAGGCTGCCACGAGGACTTGAAAGCGGGGCAGAATTGCAGGAAACCAATTTCAGGAGGTAGACTGGAATTGCATTTAAAGCATAGGAAAAGAGGCAGAACGTCGACAATGATGCACTTGGCTAAAAAGGGCGTATGCGTTTTTTCCTGAATATATTCAGCAAAAAACGCATACGCACTTTTTGGCCAACCAAGCAAGCTTGCAAAGGAAATCTGCACTACAATGAAGTCTCACTTCCCCCAGGTCAAAAGGGCCATCTGAAAAAAGTGTAAAATCCAGAAAGGCAGGACCGGCCATGGAGAACTGGGAGCCTTGTTATGCTGATGGGCGGGATGTAAATTGCCAACAGCCACTCAGGAGAAGTGTATGGTGTTTCCTGAAACATCTAAAAAACAAAGCAACAGAGCCTAGGGCACTTCCACTTATGGTCCTATAGCTTAGGGAAATTAAAATCAAAAAGACACAGCCACCCCAAAGTTTGGGATGGCTCTGTTTACAAGAACCTCATTTACGGTACAAGTTCAATATCGCAGAAAGCAAAAAATGGATAAAGAATTTGTGGTACTTACGTACAATGCAATATCACTCAACAATGAAATCTATGTCATCATTCCCGTAGCAGCATAATGAGTGGATTCAGGTATGATGATTCTAACTGAAATAAGTCACACAGAAAAAGAAACGTCATAAGATATCACTAATACACGGAATGTAAACTTGGCTACACAGGAACTGGATTACAAAACAGAACGGGGTCCCAAATTTAGAAAACCAACTTATGCTTGTTTAAGGGGAAAGGTGAGTTGGGGTACTGCATAAAACCAGAGATTGAAATGAGCACAGATAAAGTTCCTTAAGCCAAATATGGAATAGACAAGAGCTACTCCTTGCTCAACGAAATGGACTCAACACCCCATATTAAACGCCTAAGAATGTACCTGACTAGTAAGTATCTTAAAACCTATGGATTGCTATGTCTCCGAAACAGAATCAAGCGTGTGTACAGGGGCATAAACGCAGCAGTGATAGGATTGGAGAGGTTCGGTGAGCAAATGAAGACCCTTTGAAGTCATATTGCATGGTACCCATTCCACGGGTCTCAACTCTCCAGCTTTAAGGGATTCTTCCTTCAGCTGAAACATGCATGTGGAACCCAGAGTATGATCAACCGTGTGATTGGGAGACGTGTTCAAATATGTCTCAGTTTTCGACCGCTGGTACTCAGGTGCAACATTCCAGATGCTTTACTAACACTCTCCCAACTTGGAGAGTCAGTGCCTTTAACCTCCTGCTTGGCCCAGTTTGCAATTTCTGAGGAAGATGAACAGGGATAGGGAGGACCAATGAGAGACTAGCTGGAGGTGTCTGGACGGGCAAATTTAACTCTCATTTCCCACCAGGAAGAGCAATTAAGCAAAGGCTCAGCGTGCCGTGCCGGAACCAGATTAGGGCCTGAAGCAATCGTGCGGTGTTGCGGCCAGCTCACAAGAAAGCGAGTTGAAGAAAGGAGCTCAGGGGCACTGTAATTCACAAACCTGCAGAGTTATAAATGACAGCTATCGTCCAAAAATATACTGAAGTAAGGCTGCCACGAGGACTTGAAAGCGGGGCAGAATTGCAGGAAACCAATTTCAGGAGGTAGACTGGAATTGCATTTAAAGCATAGGAAAAGAGGCAGAACGTCGACAATGATGCACTTGGCCAAAAAGGGCGTATGCGTTTTTTCCTGAATATATTCAGGAAAAAACGCATACGCCGTTTTTGGCCAACCAAGCAAGCTTGCAAAGGAAATCTGCACTACAATGAAGTCTCACTTCCCCCAGGTCAAAAGGGCCATCTGAAAAAAGTGTAAAATCCAGAAAGGCAGGACCGGCCATGGAGAACAGGGAGCCTTGTTATGCTGATGGGCGGGATGTAAATTGCCAACAGCCACTCGGGAGAAGTGTATGGTGTTTCCTGAAACATCTAAAAAACAAAGCAACAGAGCCTAGGGCACTTCCACTTATGGTCCTATAGCTTAGGGAAATTAAAATCAAAAAGACACAGCCACCCCAAAGTTTGGGACCTCTCTGTTTACAAGAACCTCATTTACGGTAGAAGTTCAATATCGCAGAAAGTGAAAAATGGATAAAGAGGTTGTGGTATTTACGTACAATGCAATATCACTCAGCAATGAAATCTATGTCATCAGGCCCGTAGCAGCATAGACTGGATTCAGGTATGATGATTCTCACGGAAATAAGTCACACAGAAAAAGAAACATCATAAGATATCACTAATACACGGAATGTAAACTTGGCTACACGGGAACTGGATTACAAAACAGAAGAGGGTCTCAAATTTAGAAAACCAACTTACGCTTGCTTAAGGGGAAAGGTGAGTTGGGGTGCTACATAAAACCAGAGATTGAAATGAGCACAGATAAATTTCCTTAAGCCAAATATGGAATAGACAAGAGCTACTCCTTGCTCAACGAAATGGACTCAACACCCCATATTAAATGCCTAAGAATGTACCTGACTAGTAAGTATCTTAAAACCTATGGATTGCTATGTCTCCGAAAGAGAACCAAGCGTGTGTACAGGGACATAAATGCAGCAGTGATAGGATTGCAGAGGTTCGGTGAGCAAATGAAGACCCTTTGAAGTCACATTGCATGGTACCCATTCCACGGGTCTCAACTCTCCAGGTTTAAGGGATTCTTCCTTCAGCTGAAACATGCATGTGGAACCCAGAGTATGATCAACCGTGTGATCGGGAGACGTGTTCAAATATGTCTCAGTTCTCGTACCCTGTTACTCGGGTGCAACATTCCAAACGCTTTATTAACACTCTCCCGAATTGGAAAGTCAGTGCCTTTAATCTCCTGTTTGGACCAGTTTGCAATTTCTGCGGAAGATGAACAGGAATAGGGAGAACCAATGAGAGACTAGCTGGAGGTGTCTGGACGGGCAAATTTAACTCTCATTTCCCACCAGGAAGAGGAATTAACCAAAGGCTCAGCATGCCGTGCCGGAACCAGATTAGGGCCCGAAGCAATCCTGCGGTGTTGCGGCCAGCTCACAAGAAAGCGAGTTGAAGATAGGAGCTCAGTGGCACTGTAATTCACAAACTTGCAGAGTTATAAATGACAGCTATCGTCCAAAAATATACTGAAGTAAGCCTGCCATGACGACTTGAAAGCGGGGCAGAATTGCAGGAAACCGATTTCAGGAGGTAGACTGGAATTGCATTTAAAGCATAGGAAAAGAGGCAGAACGTCCACAATGATGCACTTGGCTAAAAAGGGCGTATGCGTTTTTTCCTGAATATATTCAGGAAAAAACGCATACGCACTTTTTGGCCAACCAAGCAAGCTTGCAAAGGAAATCTGCACTACAATGAAGTCTCACTTCCCTCCCGGTCAAAAGGATCATCTGAAAAAAGTGTAAAATCCAGAAAGGCAGTACAGGCCATGGAGAACTGGGAGCCTTGTTATGCTGATGGGCGGGATGTAAATTGCCAACAGTCACTGGGGAGAAGTGTATGGTGTTTCCTGAAACATCTAAAAAACAAAGCAACAGAGCCTAGGGCACTTCCACTTATTGTCATATAGCTTAGGGAAATTAAAATCAAAAAGACACAGCCACCCCAAAGTTTGGGACGGCTCTGTTTACAAGAACCTCGTTTACGGTACAAGTTCAATATCGCAGAAATCGAAAAATGGATAAAGAAGTTGTGGTACTTACGTACAATGCAATATCACTCAGCAATGAAATCTATGTCATCATTCCCGTAGCAGCATAATGAGTGGATTCAGGTATGATGATTCTAACTGAAATAAGTCACACAGAAAAAGAAACGTCATAAGATATCACTAATACACGGAATGTAAACTTGGCTACAAAGGCACTGAATTACAAAACAGAAGAGGGTCTCAAATTTAGAAAACCAACTTATGCTTGCTTAAGGGGAAAGGTGAGTTGGGGTGCTGCATAAAACCAGAGATTGAAATGAGCACAGATAAAGTTCCTTAAGCCAAATATGTAATATACAAGAGCTACACCTTGCTCAACGAAATGGACTCAACACCCCATATTAAACGCCTAAGAATGTACCTGACTAGTAAGTATCTTAAAACCTATGGATTGCTATGTCTCCGAAAGAGAACCAAGCGTGTGTACAGGGGCATAAACGCAGCAGTGATAGGATTGGAGAGGTTCGGTGAGCAAATGAAGACATTTTGAAGTCACATTGCATGGTACCCATTCCACGGGTCTCAACTCTCCAGGTTTAAGGGATTCTTCCTTCAGCTAAACCATGCATGTGGAACCCAGAGTATGATCAACCGTGTGATCGGGAGACGTGTTCAAATATTTCTCAGTTCTCGTACCCTGTTATTCGGGTGCAACATTCCAAACGCTCTATTAACACTCTCCCGAATTGGAAAGTCAGTGCCTTTAATCTCTTGTTTGGCCCAGTTTGCAATTTCTGCGGAAGATGAACAGGAATAGGGAGAACCAATGAGAGACTAGCTGGAGGTCTCTGGACGGGCAAATTTAACTCTCATTTCCCACCAGGAAGAGGAATTAACCAAAGGCTCAGCATGCCGTGCCGGAACCAGATTAGGGCCCTAAGCAATGCTGCGGTGTTGCGGCCAGCTCACAAGAAAGCGAGTTGAAGATAGGAGCTCAGTGGCACTGTAATTCACAAACCTGCAGAGTTATAAATGACAGCAATCGTCCAAAAATATACTGAAGTAACGCTGCCAAGAGGACTTGAAAGCGGGGCAGAAATGCAGGAAACCGATTTCAGAAGTTAGACTGGAATTGCATTTAAAGCATAGGAAAAGAGGCAGAACGTCGACAATAATGTACTTGGCCAAAAAGTGCGTATGCGTTGTTTCCTGAATATATTCAGGAAAAAACGCATACGCCCTTTTTGGCCAACCAAGCAAGCTTGCAAAGGAAATCTGCACTACATTAAAGTCTCACTTCCCCCTGGTCAAAAGGACCATCTGAAAAAAGTGTAAAATCCAGAAAGGCAGGAAAGGCAATGGAGAACTGGGAGCCTTGCTATGCTGATGGGCGGGATGTAAATTGCCAACAGCCACTAGGGAGAAGTGTATGGTGTTTCCTGAAACATCTAAAAAACAAAGCAACAGAGCCTAGGGCACTTACACTTATGGTCCTATAGCTTAGGGAAATTAAAATCAAAAACACACAGCCACCCCAAAGTTTGGGACGGCTCTGTTTACAAGAACCTCGTTTATGGTACAAGTTCAATATCACAGAAAGTGAAAAATGGATAAAGAAGTTGTGGTACTTACATACAATGCAATATCACTCAGCAATGAAATCTATGTCATCAGGCCTGTAGCAGAAAATGACTGGGTTAAGGTATGATTATTCTAACTGAAATAAGTCAAACAGAAAAAGAAACATCATAAGATATCACTAATACACGGAATGTAAACTTGGCTACATAGGAACTGGATTACAAAACAGAACAAGGTCTCAAATTTAGAAAACCAACTTATGCTTGCTTAAGGGGAAAGGTGAGTTGGGGAGCTGCATAAAACCAGAGATTGAAATGAGCACAGATAAAGTTCCTTAAGTCAAATATGGAATAGACAAGAGCTACTCCTTGCTCAATGAAATGGACTCAACACCCCATATTAAACGCCTAAGAATGTACCTGACTAGTAAGTATCTTAAAACCTATGGATTGCTATGTCTCCAAAAGAGAATCAAGCGTGTGTACAAGGGCATAAACGCAGCAGTGATAGGATTGGAGAGGTTCGGTGAGCAAATGAAGACCCTTTGAAGTCATATTGCATGGTACTCATTCCACGGGTCTCAACTCTCCAGCTTTAAGGGATTCTTCCTTCAGCTAAAACATACATGTGGAAACCAGGTTATGATAAACCATGTGATCGGGAGACGTGTTCAAATATGTCTCAGTTTTCATCCCCTGGTACTCGGGTGCAACATTCCAGACGCTTTACTAACACTCTCCCGACTTGGAGAGTCAATGCCTTTAACCTTCTGTTTGCCCCAGTTTGCAATTTCTGCAGAAGATGAACAGGAATAGGGAGAACCAATGAGAGACTAGCTGGAGGTGTTTGGACGGGCAAATTTAACTCTCATTTCCCACCAGGAAGAGGAATTAACCAAAGGCTCAGCATACCGTGCCGGAACCAGATTAGGGCCTGAAGCAATCGTGTGGTGTTGCGGCCAGCTCACAAGAAAGTGAGTTGAAGAAAGCAGCTCAGGGGCACTGTAATTCACAAACCTGCAGAGTTATAAATGACAGCTATCGTCCAAAAATATACTGAAGTAACGCTGCCAAGAGGACTTGAATGCGGGGCAGAATTGCAGGAAACCGATTTCAGGAGGTAGACTGGAATTGCATTTAAAGCATAGGAAAAGAGGCAGAACGTCCACAATGATGCACTTGGCCAAAAAGGGCGTATGCGTTTTTTCCTGAATATATTCAGGAAACAACGCATACGCACTTTTTGGCCAACCAAGCAAGCTTGCAAAGGAAATCTGCACTACAATGAAGTCTCACATTCCCCCTGTCAAAAGGGCCATCTGAAAAAAGTGTAAAATGCAGAAAGGCAGGACAGGCCATGGAGAACTGGGAGCCTTGTTATGCTGATGGGCGGGATGAAAATTGCCAACAGCCACTCAGGAGAAGTGTATGGTGTTTCCTGAAACATCTAAAAAACCAAACAACAGAGCCTAGGGCACTTCCACTTATAGTCCTATAGCTTAGGGAAATTAAAATCAAAAAGACACAGCCACCCCAAAGTTTGGGACCTCTCTGTTTACAAGAACCTCATTTACAGTAGAAGTTCAATATCGCAGAAATTGAAAAATGGATAAAGAAGTTTTGGTACTTACGTACAATGCAATATCACTCAGCAATGAAATCTATGTCATCAGGCCCATAGCAGCATAATGAGTGGATTCAGGTGTGATGATTCTAACTGAAATAAGTCACACAGAAAAAGAAACATCATAAGATATCACTAATACACGGAATGTAAACTTGGCTACACAGGAATTGGATTACAAAACAGAACAGGGTCTCAAATTTAGAAAGCCAACTTATGCTTGCTTAAGGGGAAAGGTGAGTTGGGGTGCTGCATAAAACCAGAGATTGAAATGAGCACAGATAAAGTTCCTTAAGCCAAATATATAATAGACAAGAGCTACTCCTTGCTCAACGAAATGGACTCAACACCCCATATTAAACGCCTAAGAATGTACCTGACTAGTAAGTATCTTAAAAGCTATGGATCGCTATGTCTCCGAAAGAGAAGCAAGCATGTGTACAGGGGCATAAACGCAGCAGTGATAGGATTGGAGAGGTTCGGTGAGCAAATGAAGACCCTTTGAAGTCATATTGCATAGTACCCATTCCACGGGTCTCAACTCTCCAGGTTTAAGGGATTCTTCCTTCAGCTAAAGCATGCATGTGGAACCCAGAGTATGATCAACCGTGTGATCGGGAGACGTGTTCCAATATGTCTCAGTTCTCGTCCCCTGGTACTCGGGTGCAACATTCCAGACGCTTTACTAACACTCTCCCGACTTGGAGAGTCAGTCCCTTTAACCTCCTGTTTGGACCAGTTTGCAATTTCTGCGGAAGATGAACAGGAATAAGGAGAACCAATGAGAGACTAGCTGGAGGTGTCTGGACGGGAAAATTTAACTCTCATTTCCCACCAGGAAGAGGAATTAACCAAAGGCTCAGCGTGAGGTGCCGGAACCAGATTAGGGCCTGAAGCAATCGTGCGGTGTTGCGGCCAGCTCACAACAAAGCGAGTTGAAGAAAGGACCTCAGGGGCACTGTAATTCACAGACCTGCAGAGTTATAAATGACAGCTATCGTCCAAAAATATACTGAAGTAAGGCTGCCAAGAGGACTTGAAAGCGGGGCAGAATTGCAGGAAACCGATTTCAGGAGGTAGACTGGAATTGCACTTAAAGCATAGGAAAAGAGGCAGAACTTCGACAATGATGCACTGGGACAAAAAGGGCGTATGCGTTTTTTCCTGAATATATGCAGGAAAAAACGCATACGCCCTTTTTGGCCAACCAAGCAAGCTTGCAAAGGAAATCTGCACTACAATGAAGTCTCACTTCCCCCTGGTCAAAAGGGCCATCTGAAAAAAGTGTAAAATCCAGAAAGGCAGGACAGGCCATGGAGAACTGGGAGCCTTGTTATGCTGATGGGCGGAATGTAAATTGCCAACAGCCACTGGGGAGAAGTGTATGGTGTTTCCTGAAACATCTAAAAAACAAAGCAACAGAGCCTAGGGCACTTCCACATATGGTCCTATAGCTTAGGGAAATTAAAATAAAAAAGACACAGCCACCCCTAAGTTTGGAACGGCTCTGTTTACAAGAATCTCGTTTACGGTACAAGTTCAATATCGCAGAAAGTGAAAAATGGATAAAGCAGTTGTGGTACTTACGTACAATGCAATATCACTCAGCAATGAAATCTATGTCATCATTCCCGTAGCAGCATAGAGTGGATTCAGGTATGATGATTCTATCTGAAATAAGTCACACAGAAAAAGAAACATCATAAGATATCACTAATACACGGAATGTAAACTTGGCTACACAGGAACAGGATTACAAAAGAGAACAGGGTCTCAAATTTAGAAAACCAACTTATGCTTTCTTAGGGGAAAGGTGAGTTGTGGTGCTGCATAAAACCAGAGATTGAAATGAGCACAGATAAGGTTCCTTAAGCCAAACATGTAATAGACAAGAGCTACTCCTTGCTCAACGAAATGGACTCAACACCCCATATTAAACGCCTAAGAATGTACCACACTAGTAAGTATCTTAAATCCTATGGATTGCTATGTCTCCAAAAGAGAAGCAAGCGTGTGTACAAGGGCATAAACGCAGCAGTGATAGGATTGGAGAGGTTCGGTGAGCAAATGAAGACCTTTGAAGTCATATTGCATGGTACCCATTCCACGGGTCTGAACTCTCCACGTTTAAGGGATTCTTCCTTCAGCTAAAGCATGCATGTGGAACCCAGAGTATGATCAACCGTGTGATCGGTAGACGTGTTCCAATATGCCTCAGTTCTCATCCCCTGGTACTCGGGTGCAACATTCCAGACGCTTTACTAACACTCTCCCGACTTGGAGAGTCAGTGCCTTTAACCTCCTGTTTGGCCCAGTTTGCAATTTCTGCGGAAGATGAACAGGAATAGGGAGAACCAATGAGAGACTAGCTGGAGGTGTCTGGACGGGCAAATTTAACTCTCATTTCCCACCAGGAAGAGGAATTAACCAAAGGCTCAGCGTGCCGTGCCGGAACCAGATTAGGGCCTGAAGCAATCCTGCTGTGTTGCGGCCAGCTCACAAGAAAGCGAGTTGAAGAAAGGAGCTCAGGGACACTGTAATTCACAAACCTGCAGATTTATAAATGACAGCTATCGTCCAAAAATATACTGAAGTAAGGCTACCAAGAGGACTTGAAAGCGGGGCAGAATTGCAGGAAACCGATTTCAGGAGGTAGACTGGAATTACATTTAAAGCATAGGAAAAGAGGCAGAACGTCGACAATGATGCAGTTGGCCAAAAAGGGCGTATGCGTTTTTTCCTGAATATATTCAGGAAAAAACGCATACGCCCCTTTTGGCCAACCAAGCAAGCTTGCAAAGGAAATCTGCACTACAATGAAGTCTCACTATCCCCCGGTCAAAAGGGCCAACTGAAAAAAGTGTAAAATCCAGAAAGGCAGGACAGGCCATGGAGAACTGGGAGCCTTGTTATGCTGATGGGCGGGATGTAAATTGCCAACAGCCACTCGGGAGAAGTGTATGGTGTTTCCTGAAACATCTAAAAAACAAAGCAACAGAGCCTAGGGCACTTGCACTTATGGTCCTATAGCTTACGGAAATTAAAATCAAAAAGACACAGCCACCCCAAAGTTTGGGACCTCTCTGTTTACAAGAACCTCATTTACAGTAGAAGTTCAATATCGCAGAAATTGAAAAATGGATAAAGAAGTTGTGGTACTCACGTACAATGCAATATCACTCAGCAATGAAATCTATGCCATCTGGCCCATAGCAGCATAATGAGTGGATTCAGGTATGTTGATTCTCACTGAAATAAGTCACACAGAAAAAGAAACATCATAAGATATCACTAATACACGGAATGTAAACTTGGCTACACAGGAAGTGGATTACAAAACAGAAGAGGGTCTCAAATTTAGAAAACCAACTTATGCTTGTTTAAGGGGAAAGGTGAGTTGGGGTGCTGCATAAAACCAGAGATTGAAATGAGCACAGATAATGTTCCTTAAGCCAAATATGGAATAGACAAGAGCTACTCCTTGCTCAACGAAATGGATTCAAAACCCCATATTAAACGCCTAAGAATGTACCTGACTAGTAAGTATCTTAAAACCTATGGATTGCTATGTCTCTGAAAGAAAATCAAGCGTGAGTACCGGGGCATAAACGCAGCAGTGATAGGATTGGAGAGGTTCGGTGAGCAAATGAAGACCCTTTGAAGTCATATTGCATGGTACCCATTCCACGGGTCTCAACTCTCCAGGTTTAAGGGATTCTTCCTTCAGCTAAAACATGTATGTGGAACCCAGAGTATGATCAACCATGTGATCGGGAGACGTGTTCAAATATGTCTCAGTTTTCGACCGCTGGTACTCAGGTGCAACATTCCAGATGCTTTACTAACGCTCTCCCGACTTGGAGAGTCAGTGCCTTAAACCTCCTGCTTGGCCCAGTTTGCAATTTCTGCGTAAAGATGAACAGGGATAGGGAGGACCAATGAGAGACTAGCTGGAGGTGTCTGGACGGGCAAATTTAACTCTCATTTCCCACCAGGAAGAGCAATTAAGCAAAGGCTCAGCGTGCCGTGCCGGAACCAGATTAGGGCCTGAAGCAATCGTGCGGTGTTGCGGCCAGCTCACAAGAAAGCGAGTTGAAGAAAGGAGCTCAGGGGCACTGTAATTCACAAACCTGCAGAGTTATAAATGACAGCTATCGTCCAAAAATATACTGAAGTAAGGCTGCCACGAGGACTTGAAAGCGGGGCAGAATTGCAGGAAACCAATTTCAGGAGGTAGACTGGAATTGCATTTAAAGCATAGGAAAAGAGGCAGAACGTAGACAATGATGCACTTGGCCAAAAAGGGCGTATGCGTTTTTTCCTGAATATATTCAGGAAAAAACGCATACGCCCTTTTTGGCCAAACAAGCAAGCTTGCAAAGGAAATCTGCACTACAATGAAGTCTCACTTCCCCTTGGTCAAAAGGGCCATCTGAAAAAAGTGTAAAATCCAGAAAGGCAGGACAGGCCATGGAGAACTGGGAGCCTTGTTATGCTGATGGGTGGGATGTAAATTGCCAACAGCCACTTGGGAGAAGTGTATGGTATTTCCTGAAACATCTAAAAAACAAAGCAACAGAGCCTAGGGCACTTCCACTTATGGTCCTATAGCTTAGGGAAATTAAAATAAAAAAGACACAGCCACCCCAAAGTTTGGGACGGCTCTGTTTACAAGAACCTCGTTTACGGTACAAGTTCAAAATCGCAGAAAGCGAAAAATGGAGAAAGAATTTGTGGTACTTACGTACAATGCAATATCACTCAGCAATGAAATCTATGTCATCATTCCCGTAGCAGCATAATGAGTGGATTCAGGTATGATGATTCTAACTGAAATAAGTCACACAGAAAAAGAAACATCATAAGATATCACTAATACACGGAATGTAAACTTGGCTACACAGGAACAGGATTACAAAAGAGAACAGGGTCTCAAATTTAGAAAACCAACTTATGCTTTCTTAGGGGAAAGGTGAGTTGTGGTGCTGCATAAAACCAGAGATTGAAATGAGCACAGATAAGGTTCCTTAAGCCAAACATGTAATAGACAAGAGCTACTCCTTGCTCAACGAAATGGACTCAACACCCCATATTAAACGCCTAAGAATGTACCACACTAGTAAGTATCTTAAATCCTATGGATTGCTATGTCTCCAAAAGAGAAGCAAGCGTGTGTACAAGGGCATAAACGCAGCAGTGATAGGATTGGAGAGGTTCGGTGAGCAAATGAAGACCTTTGAAGTCATATTGCATGGTACCCATTCCACGGGTCTCAACTCTCCACGTTTAAGGGATTCTTCCTTCAGCTAAAGCATGCATGTGGAACCCAGAGTATGATCAACCGTGTGATCGGTAGACGTGTTCCAATATGCCTCAGTTCTCATCCCCTGGTACTCGGGTGCAACATTCCAGACGCTTTACTAACACTCTCCCGACTTGGAGAGTCAGTGCCTTTAACCTCCTGTTTGGCCCAGTTTGCAATTTCTGCGGAAGATGAACAGGAATAGGGAGAACCAATGAGAGACTAGCTGGAGGTGTCTGGACGGGCAAATTTAACTCTCATTTCCCACCAGGAAGAGGAATTAACCAAAGGCTCAGCGTGCCGTGCCGGAACCAGATTAGGGCCTGAAGCAATCCTGCTGTGTTGCGGCCAGCTCACAAGAAAGCGAGTTGAAGAAAGGAGCTCAGGGGCACTGTAATTCACAAACCTGCAGAGTTATAAATGACAGCTATCGTCCAAAAATATACTGAAGTAAGGCTGCCAAGAGGACTTGAAAGCGGGGCAGAATTGCAGGAAACCGATTTCAGGAGGTAGACTGGAATTACATTTAAAGCATAGGAAAAGAGGCAGAACGTCGACAATGATGCACTTGGCCAAAAAGGGCGTATGCGTTTTTTCCTGAATATATTCAGGAAAAAACGCATACGCCCCTTTTGGCCAACCAAGCAAGCTTGCAAAGGAAATCTGCACTACAATGAAGTCTCACTATCCCCCGGTCAAAAGGGCCAACTGAAAAAAGTGTAAAATCCAGAAAGGCAGGACAGGCCATGGAGAACTGGGAGCCTTGTTATGCTGATGGGCGGGATGTAAATTGCCAACAGCCACTCGGGAGAAGTGTATGGTGTTTCCTGAAACATCTAAAAAACAAAGCAACAGAGCCTAGGGCACTTGCACTTATGGTCCTATAGCTTACGGAAATTAAAATCAAAAAGACACAGCCACCCCAAAGTTTGGGACCTCTCTGTTTACAAGAACCTCATTTACAGTAGAAGTTCAATATCGCAGAAATTGAAAAATGGATAAAGAAGTTGTGGTACTCACGTACAATGCAATATCACTCAGCAATGAAATCTATGCCATCTGGCCCATAGCAGCATAATGAGTGGATTCAGGTATGTTGATTCTCACTGAAATAAGTCACACAGAAAATGAAACATCATAAGATATCACTAATACACGGAATGTAAACTTGGCTACACAGGAAGTGGATTACAAAACAGAAGAGGGTCTCAAATTTAGAAAACCAACTTATGCTTGTTTAAGGGGAAAGGTGAGTTGGGGTGCTGCATAAAACCAGAGATTGAAATGAGCACAGATAAAGTTCCTTAAGCCAAATATGGAATAGACAAGAGCTACTCCTTGCTCAACGAAATGGATTCAAAACCCCATATTAAACGCCTAATAATGTACCTGACTAGTAAGTATCTTAAAACCTATGGATTGCTATGTCTCTGAAAGAAAATCAAGCGTGAGTACCGGGGCATAAACGCAGCAGTGATAGGATTGGAGAGGTTCGGTGAGCAAATGAAGACCCTTTGAAGTCATATTGCATGGTACCCATTCCACGGGTCTCAACTCTCCAGGTTTAAGGGATTCTTCCTTCAGCTAAACCATGCATGTGGAACCCAGAGTATGATCAACCGTGTGATCGGGAGACGTGTTCAAATATGTCTCAGTTCTCGTACCCTGTTATTCGGGTGCAACATTCCAAACGCTCTATTAACACTCTCCCGAATTGGAAAGTCAGTGCCTTTAATCTCCTGTTTGGCCCAGTTTGCAATTTCTGCGGAAGATGAACAGGAATAGGGAGAACCAATGAGAGACTAGCTGGAGGTCTCTGGACGGGCAAATTTAACTCTCATTTCCCACCAGGAAGAGGAATTAACCAAAGGCTCAGCATGCCGTGCCGGAACCAGATTAGGGCCCGAAGCAATCCTGCGGTGTTGCGGCCAGCTCACAAGAAAGCGAGTTGAAGATAGGAGCTCAGTGGCACTGTAATTCACAAACCTGCAGAGTTATAAATGACAGCAATCGTCCAAAAATATACTGAAGTAACGCTGCCAAGAGGACTTGAAAGCGGGGCAGAATTGCAGGAAACCGATTTCAGAAGGTAGACTGGAATTGCATTTAAAGCATAGGAAAAGAGGCAGAACGTCGACAATGATGTACTTGGCCAAAAAGTGCGTATGCGTTGTTTCCTGAATGTATTCAGGAAAAAACGCATACGCCCTTTTTGGCCAACCAAGCAAGCTTGCAAAGGAAATCTGCACTACATTAAAGTCTCACTTCCCCCCTGGTCAAAAGGACCATCTGAAAAAAGTGTAAAATCCAGAAAGGCAGGAAAGGCAATGGAGAACTGGGAGCCTTGCTATGCTGGTGGGCGGGATGTAAATTGCCAACAGCCACTAGGGAGAAGTGTATGGTGTTTCCTGAAACATCTAAAAAACAAAGCAACAGAGCCTAGGGCACTTACACTTATGGTCCTATAGCTTAGGGAAATTAAAATCAAAAACACACAGCCACCCCAAAGTTTGGGACGGCTCTGTTTACAAGAACCTCGTTTATGGTACAAGTTCAATATCACAGAAAGTGAAAAATGGATAAAGAAGTTGTGGTACTTACATACAATGCAATATCACTCAGCAATGAAATCTATGTCATCAGGCCTGTAGCAGAAAATGACTGGGTTAAGGTATTATGATTCTAACTGAAATAAGTCAAACAGAAAAAGAAACATCATAAGATATCACTAATACACGGAATGTAAACTTGGGTACACAGGAACTGGATTACAAAACAGAACAAGGTCTCAAATTTAGAAAACCAACTTATGCTTGCTTAAGGGGAAAGGTGAGTTGGGGAGCTGCATAAAACCAGAGATTGAAATGAGCACAGATAAAGTTCCTTAAGCCAAATATGTAACAGAGAAGAGCTACTCCTTGCTCAACCAAATGGACTCAAAACCCCATATTAAACGCCTAAGAATGTACCTGACTAGTAAGTATCTTAAAACCTATGGTTTGCTATGTCTCTGAAAGAGAATCAAGCGTGAGTACCGGGGCATAAACGCAGCAGTGATAGGATTGGAGAGGTTCGGTGAGCAAATGAAGACCCTTTGAAGTCATATTGCATGGTACCCATTCCATGGGTCTCAACTCTCCAGGTTTTAGGGATTCTTCCTTCAGCTAAAACATGCATGTGGATCCCAGAGTATGATCAACCATGTGATCGGGAGACGTGTTCAAATATGTCTCAGTTCTCATCCCCTGGTACTCGGGTGCAACATTCCAGATGCTTTACTAACACTCTCCCGACTTGGAGAGTCAGTGCCTTTAACCTCCTGTTTGGCCCAGTTTGCAAATTCTGCGGAAGATGAACAGGAATAGGGAGAACCAATGAGAGACTAGCTGGAGGTGTCTGGACGGGCAAATTTAACTCTCATTTCCCACCAGGAAGAGGAATTAAGCAAAGGCTCAGCATGCCGTGCTGGAACCAGATTAGGGCCTGAAGCAATCCTGCGGTGTTGCGGCCAGCTCACAAGAAAGCGAGTTGAAGAAAGGAGCTCAGGGGCACTGTTATCACAAACCTGCAGAGTTATGAATGACAGCTATCGTCCAAAAATATACTGAAGTAAGGCTGCCAAGAGGACTTGAAAGCAGGGCAGAATTGCAGGAATCCGACTTCAGGAGGTAGACTGGAATTGCATTTAAGCATAGGAAAAGAGGCAGAACGTCGACAATGATGCACTTGGCCGAAAAGTGCGTATGCGTTTTTTCCTGCATATATTCAGGAAAAAACGCATACGCCCTTTTTGGCCAACCAAGCAAGCTTGCAAAGGAAATCTGCACTACAATGAAGTCTCACTTCCCCCCAGTCAAAAGGGCCATGTGACAAAAGTGTAAAATCCAGAAAGGCAGGACAGGCCATGGAGAACTGGGAGCCTTGTTATGCTGATGGGCGGGATGAAAATTGCCAACAGCCACTCAGGAGAAGTGTATGGTGTTTCATGAAACATCTAAAAAACAAAGCAACAGAGCCTAGGGCACTTCCACTTATAGTCCTATAGCTTAGGGATATTAAAATCAAAAAGACACAGCAACCCCAAAGTTTGGGACCTCTCTGTTTACAAGAACCTCATTTACGGTAGAAGTTCAATATCGCAGAAAGTGAAAAATGGATAAAGAAGTTGTGGTAGTTACGTACAATGCAATATCACTCAGCAATGAAATCTATGTCATCAGGCCCGTAGCAGCATAGACTGGATTCAGGTATGATGATTCTCACTGAAATAAGTCACACAGAAAAAGAAACATCATAAGATATCACTAATACACGGAATGTAAACTTGGCTACACAGGAACTGGATTACAAAACAGAAGAGGGTCTCAAATTTAGAAACCCAACTTATGCTTGCTTAAGGGGAAAGGTGAGTTGGGGTGCTACATAAAACCAGAGATTGAAATGAGCACAGATAAATTTCCTTAAGTCAAATATGGAATAGACAAGAGCTACTCCTTGCTCAATGAAATGGACTCAACACCCCATATTAAACGCCTAAGAATGTACCTGACTAGTAAGTATCTTAAAACCTATGGATTGCTATGTCTCCAAAAGAGAATCAAGCGTGTGTACAAGGGCATAAACGCAGCAGTGATAGGATTGGAGAGGTTCGGTGAGCAAATGAAGACCCTTTGAAGTCATATTGCATGGTACTCATTCCACGGGTCTCAACTCTCCAGCTTTAAGGGATTCTTCCTTCAGCTAAAACATACACGTGGAAACCAGGTTATGATAAACCATGTGATCGTGAGACGTGTTCAAATATGTCTCAGTTTTCATCCCCTGGTACTCGGGTGCAACATTCCAGACGCTTTACTAACACTCTCCCGACTTGGAGAGTCAATGCCTTTAACCTCCTGTTTGCCCCAGTTTGCAATTTCTGCAGAAAATGAACAGGAATAGGGAGAACCAATGAGAGACTAGCTGGAGGTGTCTGGACGGGCAAATTTAACTCTCATTTCCCACCAGGAAGAGGAATTAACCAAAGGCTCAGCATACCGTGCCGGAACCAGATTAGGGCCTGAAGCAATCGTGTGGTGTTGCGGCCAGCTCACAAGAAAGTGAGTTGAAGAAAGCAGCTCAGGGGCACTGTAATTCACAAACCTGCAGAGTTATAAATGACAGCTATCGTCCAAAAATATACTGAAGTAACGCTGCCAAGAGGACTTGAAAACGGGGCAGAATTGCAGGAAACCGATTTCAGGAGGTAGACTGGAATTGCATTTAAAGCATAGGAAAAGAGGCAGAACGTCCACAATGATGCACTTGGCCAAAAAGGGCGTATGCGTTTTTTCCTGAATATATTCAGGAAACAACGCATACGCACTTTTTGGCCAACCAAGCAAGCTTGCAAAGGAAATCTGCACTACAATGAAGTCTCACATTCCCCCTGTCAAAAGGGCCATCTGAAAAAAGTGTAAAATGCAGAAAGGCAGGACATGCCATGGAGAACTGGGAGCCTTGTTATGCTGATGGGCGGGATGAAAATTGCCAACAGACACTCAGGAGAAGTGTATGGTGTTTCTTGAAACATCTAAAAAACCAAACAACAGAGCCTAGGGCACTTCCACTTATAGTCCTATAGCTTAGGGAAATTAAAATCAAAAAGACACAGCCACCCCAAAGTTTGGGACCTCTCTGTTTACAAGAACCTCATTTACAGTAGAAGTTCAATATCGCAGAAATTGAAAAATGGATAAAGAAGTTTTGGTACTTACGTACAATGCAATATCACTCAGCAATGAAATCTATGTCATCAGGCCCATAGCAGCATAATGAGTGGATTCAGGTGTGATGATTCTAACTGAAATAAGTCACACAGAAAAAGAAACATCATAAGATATCACTAATACACGGAATGTAAACTTGGCTACACAGGAATTGGATTACAAAACAGAACAGGGTCTCAAATTTAGAAAGCCAACTTATGCTTGCTTAAGGGGAAAGGTGAGTTGGGGTGCTGCATAAAACCAGAGATTGAAATGAGCACAGATAAAGTTCCTTAAGCCAAATATATAATAGACAAGAGCTACTCCTTGCTCAACGAAATGGACTCAACACCCCATATTAAACGCCTAAGAATGTACCTGACTAGTAAGTATCTTAAAAGCTATGGATCGCTATGTCTCCGAAAGAGAAGCAAGCATGTGTACAGGGGCATAAACGCAGCAGTGATAGGATTGGAGAGGTTCGGTGAGCAAATGAAGACCCTTTGAAGGCATATTGCATAGTACCCATTCCACGGGTCTCAACTCTCCAGGTTTAAGGGATTCTTCCTTCAGCTAAAGCATGCATGTGGAACCCAGAGTATGATCAACCATGTGATCGGGAGACGTGTTCCAATATGTCTCAGTTCTCGTCCCCTGGTACTCGGGTGCAACATTCCAGACGCTTTACTAACACTCTCCCGACCTGGAGAGTCAGTCCCTTTAACCTCCTGTTTGGACCAGTTTGCAATTTCTGCGGAAGATGAACAGGAATAAGGAGAACCAATGAGAGACTAGCTGGAGGTGTCTGGACGGGCAAATTTAACTCTCATTTCCCACCAGGAAGAGGAATTAACCAAAGGCTCAGCGTGCGGTGCCGGAACCAGATTAGGGCCTGAAGCAATCGTGCGGTGTTGCGGCCAGCTCACAACAAAGCGAGTTGAAGAAAGGACCTCAGGGGCACTGTAATTCACAGACATGCAGAGTTATAAATGACAGCTATCGTCCAAAAATATACTGAAGTAAGGCTGCCAAGAGGACTTGAAAGCGGGGCAGAATTGCAGGAAACCGATTTCAGGAGGTAGACTGGAATTGCACTTAAAGCATAGGAAAAGAGGCAGAACTTCGACAATGATGCACTGGGACAAAAAGGGCGTATGCGTTTTTTCCTGAATATATTCAGGAAAAAACGCATACGCCCTTTTTGGCCAACCAAGCAAGCTTGCAAAGGAAATCTGCACTACAATGAAGTCTCACTTCCCCCTGGTCAAAAGGGCCATCTGAAAAAAGTGTAAAATCCAGAAAGGCAGGACAGGCCATGGAGAACTGGGAGCCTTGTTATGCTGATGGGCGGAATGTAAATTGCCAACAGCCACTGGGGAGAAGTGTATGGTGTTTCCTGAAACATCTAAAAAACAAAGCAACAGAGCCTAGGGCACTTCCACATATGGTCCTATAGCTTAGGGAAATTAAAATAAAAAAGACACAGCCACCCCTAAGTTTGGAACGGCTCTGTTTACAAGAATCTCGTTTACGGTACAAGTTCAATATCGCAGAAAGTGAAAAATGGATAAAGCAGTTGTGGTACTTACGTACAGTGCAATATCACTCAGCAATGAAATCTATGTCATCATTCCCGTAGCAGCATAGAGTGGATTCAGGTATGATGATTCTATCTGAAATAAGTCACACAGAAAAAGAAACATCATAAGATATCACTAATACACGGAATGTAAACTTGGCTACACAGGAACAGGATTACAAAAGAGAACAGGGTCTCAAATTTAGAAAACCAACTTATGCTTTCTTAGGGGAAAGGTGAGTTGTGGTGCTGCATAAAACCAGAGATTGAAATGAGCACAGATAAGGTTCCTTAAGCCAAACATGTAATAGACAAGAGCTACTCCTTGCTCAACGAAATGGACTCAACACCCCATATTAAACGCCTAAGAATGTACCACACTAGTAAGTATCTTAAATCCTATGGATTGCTATGTCTCCAAAAGAGAAGCAAGCGTGTGTACAAGGGCATAAACGCAGCAGTGATAGGATTGGAGAGGTTCGGTGAGCAAATGAAGACCTTTGAAGTCATATTGCATGGTACCCATTCCACGGGTCTCAACTCTCCACGTTTAAGGGATTCTTCCTTCAGCTAAAGCATGCATGTGGAACCCAGAGTATGATCAACCGTGTGATCGGTAGACGTGTTCCAATATGCCTCAGTTCTCATCCCCTGGTACTCGGGTGCAACATTCCAGACGCTTTACTAACACTCTCCCGACTTGGAGAGTCAGTGCCTTTAACCTCCTGTTTGGCCCAGTTTGCAATTTCTGCGGAAGATGAACAGGAATAGGGAGAACCAATGAGAGACTAGCTGGAGGTGTCTGGACGGGCAAATTTAACTCTCATTTCCCACCAGGAAGAGGAATTAACCAAAGGCTCAGCGTGCCGTGCCGGAACCAGATTAGGGCCTGAAGCAATCCTGCTGTGTTGCGGCCAGCTCACAAGAAAGCGAGTTGAAGAAAGGAGCTCAGGGGCACTGTAATTCACAAACCTGCAGATTTATAAATGACAGCTATCGTCCAAAAATATACTGAAGTAAGGCTGCCAAGAGGACTTGAAAGCGGGGCAGAATTGCAGGAAACCGATTTCAGGAGGTAGACTGGAATTACTTTTAAAGCATAGGAAAAGAGGCAGAACGTCGACAATGATGCACTTGGCCAAAAGGGGCGTATGCGTTTTTTCCTGAATATATTCAGGAAAAAACGCATACGCCCCTTTTGGCCAACCAAGCAAGCTTGCAAAGGAAATCTGCACTACAATGAAGTCTCACTATCCCCCGGTCAAAAGGGCCAACTGAAAAAAGTGTAAAATCCAGAAAGGCAGGACAGGCCATGGAGAACTGGGAGCCTTGTTACGCTGATGGGCGGGATGTAAATTGCCAACAGCCACTCGGGAGAAGTGTATGGTGTTTCCTGAAACATCTAAAAAACAAAGCAACAGAGCCTAGGGCACTTGCACTTATGGTCCTATAGCTTACGGAAATTAAAATCAAAAAGACACAGCCACCCCAAAGTTTGGGACCTCTCTGTTTACAAGAACCTCATTTACAGTAGAAGTTCAATATCGCAGAAATTGAAAAATGGATAAAGAAGTTGTGGTACTCACGTACAATGCAATATCACTCAGCAATGAAATCTATGCCATCTGGCCCATAGCAGCATAATGAGTGGATTCAGGTATGTTGATTCTCACTGAAATAAGTCACACAGAAAAAGAAACATCATAAGATATCACTAATACACGGAATGTAAACTTGGCTACACAGGAACTGGATTACAAAACAGAAGAGGGTCTCAAATTTAGAAAACCAACTTATGCTTGTTTAAGGGGAAAGGTGAGTTGGGGTGCTGCATAAAACCAGAGATTGAAATGAGCACAGATAAAGTTCCTTAAGCCAAATATGGAATAGACAAGAGCTACTCTTTGCTCAACGAAATGGATTCAAAACCCCATATTAAACGCCTAATAATGTACCTGACTAGTAAGTATCTTAAAACCTATGGATTGCTATGTCTCTGAAAGAAAATCAAGCGTGAGTACCGGGGCATAAACGCAGCAGTGATAGGATTGGAGAGGTTCGGTGAGCAAATGAAGACCCTTTGAAGTCATATTGCATGGTACCCATTCCACGGGTCTCAACTCTCCAGGTTTAAGGGATTCTTCCTTCAGCTAAAACATGCATGTGGAACCCAGAGTATGATCAACCATGTGATCGGGAGACGTGTTCAAATATGTCTCAGTTTTCGACCGCTGGTACTCAGGTGCAACATTCCAGATGCTTTACTAACACTCTCCCGACTTGGAGAGTCAGTGCCTTAAACCTCCTGCTTGGCCCAGTTTGCAATTTCTGCGTAAAGATGAACAGGGATAGGGAGGACCAATGAGAGACTAGCTGGAGCTGACTGGACGGGCAAATTTAACTCTCATTTCCCACCAGGAAGAGCAATTAAGCAAAGGCTCAGCGTGCCGTGCCGGAACCAGATTAGGGCCTGAAGCAATCGTGCGGTGTTGCGGCCAGCTCACAAGAAAGCGAGTTGAAGAAAGGAGCTCAGGGGCACTGTAATTCACAAACCTGCAGAGTTATAAATGACAGCTATCGTCCAAAAATATACTGAAGTAAGGCTGCCACGAGGACTTGAAAGCGGGGCAGAATTGCAGGAAACCAATTTCAGGAGGTAGACTGGAATTGCATTTAAAGCATAGGAAAAGAGGCAGAACGTAGACAATGATGCACTTGGCCAAAAAGGGCGTATGCGTTTTTTCCTGAATATATTCAGGAAAAAATGCATACGCCCTTTTTGGCCAAACAAGCAAGCTTGCAAAGGAAATCTGCACTACAATGAAGTCTCACTTCCCCTTGGTCAAAAGGGCCATCTGAAAAAAGTGTAAAATCCAGAAAGGCAGGACAGGCCATGGAGAACTGGGAGCCTTGTTATGCTGATGGGTGGGATGTAAATTGCCAACAGCCACTTGGGAGAAGTGTATGGTATTTCCTGAAACATCTAAAAAACAAAGCAACAGAGCCTAGGGCACTTCCACTTATGGTCCTATAGCTTAGGGAAATTAAAATCAAAAAGACACAGCCACCCCAAAGTTTGGGACGGCTCTGTTTACAAGAACCTCGTTTACGGTACAAGTTCAAAATCGCAGAAAGCGAAAAATGGAGAAAGAATTTGTGGTACTTACGTACAATGCAATATCACTCAGCAATGAAATCTATGTCATCATTCCCGTAGCAGCATAATGAGTGGATTCAGGTATGATGATTCTAACTGAAATAAGTCACACAGAAAAAGAAACATCATAAGATATCACTAATACACGGAATGTAAACTTGGCTACACAGGCACTGAATTACAAAACAGAACAGGGTCTCAAATTTAGAAAACCAACTTATGCTTGCTTAAGGGGAAAGGTGAGTTGCGGTGCTACATAAAACCAGAGATTGAAATGAGCACAGATAAATTTCCTTAAGCCAAATATGGAATAGACAAGAGCTACTCCTTGCTCAACGAAATGGACTCAACACCCCATATTAAACGCCTAAGAATGTACCTGACTAGTAAGTATCTTAAAACCTATGGATTGCTATGTCTCCGAAAGAGAATCAAGCGTGTGTACAGGGGCATAAACGCAGCAGTGATAGGATTGGAGAGGTTCGGTGAGCAAATGAAGACCCTTTGAAGTCATATTGCATGGTACCCATTCCACGGGTCTCAACTCTCCAGCTTTAAGGGACTCTTCCTTCATCTGAAACATACATGTGGAACCCAGAGTATGATCAACCGTGTGATTGGGAGACGTGTTCAAATATGTCTCAGTTTTCGTCCGCTGGTACTCAGGTGCAACATTCCAGACGCTTTACTAACACTCTCCCGACTTGGAGAGTCAGTGCCTTTAACCTCCTGCTTGGCCCAGTTTGCAATTTCTGCGGAAGATGAACAGGGATAGGGAGGACCAATGAGAGACTAGCTGGAGGTGTCTGGACGGGCAAATTTAACTCTCATTTCCCACCAGGAATAGCAATTAAGCAAAGGCTCAGCATGCCGTGCCGGAACAAGATTAGGGCCTGAAGCAATCGTGCCGTGTTGCGGCCAGCTCACAAGAAAGCGAGTTGAAGAAAGGAGCTCAGGGGCACTGTAATTCACAATCCTGCAGAGTTATAAATGACAGCTATCGTCCAAAAATATACTGAAGTAAGGCTGCCAAGAGGACTTGAAAGCGGGGCAGAATTGCAGGAAACCGATTTCAGGAGGTAGACTGGAATTGCATTTAAAGCATAGGAAAAGAGGCAGAACGTCGATAATGATGCACTTGGCCAAAAAGTGCGTATGCGTTTTTTCCTGAATATATTCAGGAAAAACCGCATACGCCCTTTTTGGCCAACCAAGCAAGCTTGCAAAGGAAATCTGCACTACAATGAAGTCTCACTTCCCCCTGGTCAAAAGGGCCATCTGAAAAAAGTGTAAAATCCAGAAAGGCAGGACAGGCCATGGAGAACTGGGAGCCTTGTTATGCTGATGGGCGGGATGTAAATTGCCAACAGCCACTCGGGAGAAGTGTATGGTGTTTCCTGAAACATCTAAAAAACAAAGCAACAGAACCTAGGGCACTTCCACTTATGGTCCTATAGCTTAGGGAAATTAAAATCAAAAAGACACAACCACCCCAAAGTTTGGGACGGCTCTGTTTACAAGAATCTCGTTTACGGGACAAGTTCAATATCGCAGAAAGTGAAAAATGGATAAAGCAGTTGTAGTACTTACGTACAATGCAATATCACTCATCAATGAAATCTATGTCATCAGGCCCGTAGCAGCATAATGAGTGGATTCAGGTATGATGATTCTGTCTGAAATAAGTCACACAGAAAAAGAAACATCATAAGATATCACTAATACACGGAATGTAAACTTGGCTACACAGGAACAGGATTACAAAACAGAAGAGGGTCTCAAATTTAGAAAACCAACTTATGCTTGCTTAAGGGGAAAGGTGAGTTGGGGTGCTACATAAAACCAGAGATTGAAATGAGCACAGATAAATTTCCTTAAGCCAAATATGGAATAGGCAAGAGCTACTCCTTGCTCAACGAAATGGACTCAACACCCCATATTAAACGCCTAATAATGTACCTGACTAGTAAGTATCTTAAAACCTATGGATTGCTATGTCTCCAAAAGAGAATCAAGCGTGTGTACAGGGGCATAAACGCAGCAGTGATACGATTGGAGAGGTTCAGTGAGCAAATGAAGACCCTTTGAAGTCATATTGCATGGTACCCATTCCACGGGTCTCAACTCTCCAGCTTTAAGGGACTCTTCCTTCATCTGAAACATACATGTGGAACCCAGAGTATGATCAACCGTGTGATTGGGAGACGTGTTCAAATATGTCTCAGTTTTCGTCCGCTGGTACTCAGGTGCAACATTCCAGACGCTTTACTAACACTCTCCCGACTTGGAGAGTCAGTGCCTTTAACCTCCTGCTTGGCCCAGTTTGCAATTTCTGCGGGAGATGAACAGGGATAGGGAGGACCAATGAGAGACTAGCTGGAGGTGTCTGGACGGTCAAATTTAACTCTCATTTCCCACCAGGAATAGCAATTAAGCAAAGGCTCAGCATGCCGTGCCGGAACAAGATTAGGGCCTGAAGCAATCGTGCCGTGTTGCGGCCAGCTCACAAGAAAGCGAGTTGAAGAAAGGAGCTCAGGGGCACTGTAATTCACAAACCTGCAGAGTTATAAATGACAGCTATCGTCCAAAAATATACTGAAGTAAGGCTGCCAAGAGGACTTGAAAGCGGGGCAGAATTGCAGGAAACCGATTTCAGGAGGTAGACTGGAATTGCATTTAAAGCATAGGAAAAGAGGCAGAACGTCGATAATGATGCACTTGGCCAAAAAGGGCGTATGCGTTTTTTCCTGAATATATTCAGGAAAAACCGCATACGCCCTTTTTGGCCAACCAAGCAAGCTTGCAAAGGAAATCTGCACTACAATGAAGTCTCACTTCCCCCCGGTCAAAAGGGCCATCTGAAAAAAGTGTAAAATCCAGAAAGGCAGGACAGGCCATGGAGAACTGGGAGCCTTGTTATGCTGATGGGTGGGATGTAAATTGCCAACAGCCACTTGGGAGAAGTGTATGGTATTTCCTGAAACATCTAAAAAACAAAGCAACAGAGCCTAGGGCACTTCCACTTATGGTCCTATAGCTTAGGGAAATTAAAATCAAAAAGACACAGCCACCCCAAAGTTTGGGACGGCTCTGTTTACAAGAACCTCGTTTACGGTACAAGTTCAAAATCGCAGAAAGAGAAAAATGGAGAAAGAATTTGTGGTACTTACGTACAATGCAATATCACTCAGCAATGAAATCTATGTCATCATTCCCGTAGCAGCATAATGAGTGGATTCAGGTATGATGATTCTAACTGAAATAAGTCACACAGAAAAAGAAACATCATAAGATATCACTAATACACGGAATGTAAACTTGGCTACACAGGCACTGAATTACAAAACAGAACAGGGTCTCAAATTTAGAAAACCAACTTATGCTTGCTTAAGGGGAAAGGTGAGTTGGGGTGCTACATAAAACCAGAGATTGAAATGAGCACAGATAAATTTCCTTAAGCCAAATATGGAATAGACAAGAGCTACTCCTTGCTCAACGAAATGGACTCAACACCCCATATTAAACGCCTAAGAATGTACCTGACTAGTAAGTATCTTAAAACCTATGGATTGCTATGTCTCCGAAAGAGAATCAAGCATGTGTACAGGGGCATAAACGCAGCAGTGATAGCATTGGAGAGGTTCGGTGAGCAAATGAAGACCCTTTGAAGTCATATTGCATGGTACCCATTCCAAGGGTCTCAACTCTCCAGCTTTAAGGGATTCTTCCTTCAGCTGAAACATGCATGTGGAACCCAGAGTATGATCAACCGTGTGATTGGGAGACGTGTTCAAATATGTCTCAGTTTTCGTCCGCTGGTACTCAGGTGCAACATTCCAGACGCTTTACTAACACTCTCCCGACTTGGAGAGTCAGTGCCTTTAACCTCCTGCTTGGCCCAGTTTGCAATTTCTGCGGAAGATGAACAGGGATAGGGAGGACCAATGAGAGACTAGCTGGAGGTGTCTGGACGGGTAAATTTAACTCTCATTTCCCACCAGGACTAGCAATTAAGCAAAGGCTCAGCGTGCCGTGCCGGAACCAGATTAGGGCCTGTAGCAATCGTGCGGTGTTGCGGCCAGCTCACAAGAAAGCGAGTTGAAGAAAGGAGCTCAGGGGCAGTGTAATTCACAAACCTGCAGAGTTATAAATGACAGCTATCGTCCAAAAATATACTGAAGTAAGGCTGCCAAGAGGACTTGAAAGCGGGGCAGAATTGCAGGAAACCGATTTCAGGAGGTAGACTGGAATTGCATTTAAAGCATAGGAAAAGAGGCAGAACGTCCACAATGATGCACTTGGCCAAAAAGGGCGTATGCGTTTTTTCCTGAATATATTCAGGAAAAACCGCATACGCCCTTTTTGGCCAACCAAGCAAGCTTGCAAAGGAAATCTGCACTACAATGAAGTCTCACTTCCCCCGGGTCAAAAGGGCCATCTGAAAAAAGTGTAAAATCCAGAAAGGCAGGACAGGCCATGGAGAACTGGGAGCCTTGTTATGCTGATGGGCGGGATGTAAATTGCCAACAGCCACTCGGGAGAAGTGTATGGTGTTTCCTGAAACATCTAAAAAACAAAGCAACAGAGCCTAGGGCACTTCCACTTATGGTCCTATAGCTTAGGGAAATTAAAATCAAAAAGACACAGCCAACCCGAAGTTTGGGACGGCTCTGTTTACAAGAACCTCGTTTACGGTACATGTTCAATATCGCAGAAAGTGAAAAATGGATAAAGAAGTTGTGGTACTTACGTACAATGCAATATCACTCAGCAATGAAATCTATGTCATCTGGCCCATAGCAGCATAATGAGTGGATTCAGGTATGATGATTGTAACTGAAATAAGTCACACAGAAAAAGAAACATCATAAGATACCACTAATACACGGATGTAAACTTGGCTACACAGGAACTGGATTACAAAACAGAACAGGGTCTCAAATTTGAAAACCAACTTATGCTTGTTTAAGGGGAAAGGTGAGTTGGGGTGCTGCATAAAACCAGAGATTGAAATGAGCACAGATAAAGTTCCTTAAGCCAAATATGGAATAGACAAGAGCTACTCCTTGCTCAACGAAATGGACTCAAAACCCCATATTAAACGCCTAAGAATGTACCTGACTAGTAAGTATCTTAAAACCTATGGATTGCTATGCCTCTGAAAGAGAATCAAGCGTGAGTACCGGGGCATAAACGCAGCAGTGATAGGATTGGAGAGGTTCGGTGAGCAAATGAAGACCCTTTGAAGTCATATTGCATGGTACCCATTCCACGGGTCTCAACTCTCCAGGTTTAAGAGATTCTTCCTTCAGCTAAAACATGCATGTGGAACCCTGAGTATGATCAACCATGTGATCGGGAGACGGGTTCAAATATGTCTCAGGTCTCGTCCCCTGGTAATCGGGTGCAACATTCCAGACGGTTTACTAACACTCTCCCGACTTGGAGAGTCAGTGCCTTTAACCTCCTGTTTGGCCCATTTTGCAATTTCTGCGGAAGATGAACAGGAATAGGGAGGACCAATGAGAGACTAGCTGGAGGTGTCTGGATGGGCAAGTTTAACTCTCATTTCCCACCAGGAAGAGGAATTAACCAAAGGCTCAGCGTGCCATGCCGGAACCAGATTAGGGCCTGAAGCAATCCTGTGGTGTTGTGGCCAGCTCACAAGAAAGCGAGTTGAAGAAAGGAGCTCAGGGGCACTGTAATTCACAAACCTGCAGAGTTATAAATGACAGCTATCGTCCAAAAATATACTGAAGTAAGGCTGCCAAGAGGACTTGAATGCGGGGCAGAATTGCAGGAAACCAATTTCAGGAGGTAGACTGGAATTGCATTTAAAACATAGGAAAAGAGGCAGAACGTCGACAATGATGCACTTGGCCAAAAAGGGCGTATGCGTTTTTTCCTGAATATATTCAGGAAAAAACGCATACACCGTTTTTGGCCAACCAAGCAAGCTTGCAAAGGAAATCTGCACTACAATGAAGTCTCACTTCCCCCAGGTCAAAAGGGCCATCTGAAAAAAGTGTAAAATCCAGAAAGGCAGGACAGGCCATGGAGAACTGGGAGCCTTGTTATGCTGATGGGCGGGATGTAAATTGCCAACAGCCACTCAGGAGAAGTGTATGGTGTTTCCTGAAACATCTAAAAAACAAAGCAACAGAGCCTAGGGCACTTCCACTTATGGTCCTATAGCTTAGGGAAATTAAAATCAAAAAGACACAGCCACCCCAAAGTATGGGACGGCTCTGTTTACAAGAACCTCATTTACGGTACAAGTTCAATATCGCAGAAAGTGAAAAATGGATAAAGAAGTTGTGGTACTTACGTACAATGCAATATCACTCAGCAAAGAAATCTATGTCATCAGGCCCGTAGCAGCATAGAGTGGATTCAGGTATGATGATTCTAACTGATATAAGTCACACAGAAAAAGAAACATTATAAGATATCACTAATACACAGAATGTAAACTTGGCTACACAGGAACTGGATTACAAAACAGAACAGGGACTCAAATGTAGAAAAGCAACTTATGCTTGCTTAAGGGGAAAGGTGAGTTGGGGTGCTGCATAAAACCAGAGATTGAAATGAGCACAGATAAATTTCCTTAAGCCAAATATGAAATAGAGAAGAGCTCCTCCTTGCTCAACGAAATGGACTCAACACCCCATATTAAACGCCTAAGAATGTACCTGACTAGTAAGTATCTTAAAACCTATGGATTGCTATGTCTCTGAAAGAGAATCAAGCGTGTGTACAGGGACATAAACGCAGCAGTGATAGGATTGGAGAGGTTCGGTGAGCAAATGAAGACCCTTTGAAGTCATATTGCATGGTACCCATTCCACGGGTCTCAACTCTCCAGCTTTAAGGGATTCTTCCTTCAGCTGAAACATGCATGTGGAACCCAGAGTATGATCAACCGTGTGATTGGGAGACGTGTTCAAATATGTCTCAGTTTTTGTCCGCTGGTACTCAGGTGGAACATTCCAGACGCTTTACTAACACTCTCCCGACTTGGAGAGTCAGTGCCTTTAACCTCCTGTTTGGCCCATTTTGCAATTTCTGCGGAAGATGAACAGGGATAAGGAGGACCAATGAGAGACTAGCTGGAGGTGTCTGGACGGGCAAATTTAACTCTCATTTCCCACCAGGAAGAGGAATTAAGCAAAGGCTCAGCGTGCCGTGCCGGAACCAGATTAGGGCCTGAAGCAATCCTGCGGTGTTGCGGCCAGCTCACAAGAAAGCGAGTTGAAGAAAGGAGCTCAGGGGCACTGTTATCACAAACCTGCAGAGTTATGAATGACAGCTATCGTCCAAAAATATACTGAAGTAAGGCTGCCAAGAGGACTTGAAAGCGGGGCAGAATTGCAGGAATCCGATTTCAGGAGTTAGACTGGAATTGCATTTAAAGCATAGGAAAAGAGGCAGAACGTCGACAATGATGCACTAGGCAAAAAAGGGCATATGCATTTTTTCCTGAATATATTCAGGAAAAAACGCATACGCCCTTTTTGGCCAACCAAGCAAGCTTGCAAAGGAAATCTGCACTACAATGAAGTCTCACTTCCCCGCGGTCAAAAGGGCCATCTGTAAAACGTGTAAATTCCAGAAAGGCAGGACAGGCCATGGAGAACTGAGAGCCTTGTTATGCTGATGGGCGGGATGTAAATTGCCAACAGCCACTCGGGAGAAGTGTATGGTGTTTCCTGAAACATCTAAAAAACAAAGCAACAGAGCCTAGGGCACTTCCACTTATGGTCCTATAGCTTAGGGATATTAAAATCAAAAAGACACAGCCAAACCAAAGTTTGGGACGGCTCTGATTACAAGAACCTCGTTTACGGTACATGTTCAATATCGCAGAAAGTGAAAAATGGATAAAGAAGTTGTGGAACTTACGTACAATGCAATATCACTCAGCAATGAAATCTATGTCATCTGGCCCATAGCAGCATAATGAGTGGATTCAGGTATGATGATTGTAACTGAAATAAGTCACACAGAAAAAGAAACATCATAACATACCACTAATACACGGAATGTAAACTTGGCTACACAGGAACTGGATTACAAAACAGAACAGGGTCTCAAATTTAGAAAACCAACTTATGCTTGTTTAAGGGGAAAGGTGAGTTGGGGTGCTGCATAAAACCAGAGATTGAAATGAGCACAGATAAAGTTCCTTAAGCCAAATATGGAATAGACAAGAGCTACTCCTTGCTCAACGAAATGGACTCAACACCCCATATTAAACGCCTAATAATGTACCTGACTAGTAAGTATCTTAAAACCTATGGATTGCTATGTCTCCAAAAGAGAATCAAGCGTGTGTACAGGGGCATAAACGCAGCAGTGATACGATTGGAGAGGTTCAGTGAGCAAATGAAGACCCTTTGAAGTCATATTGCATGGTACTCATTCCACGGGTCTCAACTCTCCAGCTTTAAGGGATTCTTCCTTCAGCTGAAACATGCATGTGGAACCCAGAGTATGATCAACCATGTGATTGGGAGACGTGTTCAAATATGTCTCAGTTTTCGACCGCTGGTACTCAGGTGCAAAATTCCAGATGCTTTACTAACACTCTCCAGACTTGGAGAGTCAGTGCCTTTAACCTCCTGCTTGGCCCAGTTTGCAATTTCTGCGGAAGATGAACAGGGATAGGGAGGACCAATGAGAGACTAGCTGGAGGTGTCTGGACGGGCAAATTTAACTCTCATTTCCCACCAGGAAGAGCAATTAAGCAAAGGCTCAGTGTGCCGTGCTGGAACCAGATTAGGGCCTGAAGCAATCGTGCGGTGTTGCGGCCAGCTCACAAGAAAGCGAGTTGAAGAAAGGAGCTCAGGGGCACTGTAATTCACAAACCTGCAGAGTTATAAATGACAGCTATCATCCAAAAATATACTGAAGTAAGGCTGCCACGAGGACTTGAAAGCAGGGCAGAATTGCAGGAAACCAATTTCAGGAGGTAGACTGGAATTGCATTTAAAGCATAGGAAAAGAGGCAGAACGTAGACAATGATGCACTTGGCCAAAAAGGGCGTATGCGTTTTTTCCTGAATATATTCAGGAAAAAACGCATACGCCCTTTCTGGCCAACCAAGCAAGCTTGCAAAGGAAATCTGCACTACAATGAAGTCTCACTTCCCCCCGGTCAAAAGGGCCATCTGAAAAAAGTGTAAAATCCAGAAAGGCAGGACCGGCCATGGAGAACTGGGAGCCTTGTTATGCTGATGGGCGGGATGTAAATTGCCAACAGCCACGCAGGAGAAGTGTATGGTGTTTCCTGAAACATCTAAAAAACAAAGCAACAGAGCCTAGGGCACTTCCACTTATGGTCCTATAGCTTAGGGAAATTAAAATCAAAAAGACACAGCCACCCCAAAGTTTGGGACGGCTCTGTTTACAAGAATCTCATTTACGGTACAAGTTCAATATCGCAGAAAGTGAAAAATGGATAAAGTAGTTGTGGTACTCACGTACAATGCAATATCACTCAGCAATGAAATCTATGTCATCTGGCCCATAGCAGCATAATGAGTGGATTCAGGTATGATGATTCTCACTGAAATAAGTCACACAGAAAAAGAAACATCATAAGATATCACTAATACACGGAATGTAAACTTGGCTACACAGGAACTGGATTACAAAACAGAACAGGGTCTCAAATTTAGAAAACCAACTTATGCTTGCTTAAGGGGAAAGGTGAGTTGGTGTGCTACATAAAACCAGAGATTGAAATGAGCACAGATAAATTTCCTTAAGCCAAATATGGAATAGACAAGAGCTACTCCTTGCTCAACGAAATGGACTCAACACCCCATATTAAACGCCTAAGAATGTACCTGACTAGTAAGTATCTTAAAACCTATGGATTGCTATGTCTCCGAAAGAGAATCAAGCGTGTGTACAGGGGCATAAACGCAGCAGTGATAGGATTGGAGAGGTTCGGTGAGCAAATGAAGACCCTTTGAAGTCATATTGCATGGTACCCATTCCACGGGTCTCAACTCTCCAGCTTTAAGGGATTCTTCCTTCAGCTGAAACATGCATGTGGAACCCAGAGTATGATCAACCGTGTGATTGGGAGACGTGTTCAAATATGTCTCAGTTTTCGTCCGTTGGTACTCAGGTGCAACATTCCAGATGCTTTATTAACACTCTCCCGACTTGGAGAGTCAGTGCCTTTAACCTCCTGCTTGGCCCAGTTTGCAATTTCTGCGGAAGATGAACAGGGATAGGGAAGACCAATGAGAGACTAGCTGGAGGTGTCTGGACGGGCAAATTTAACTCTCATTTCCCACCAGGAATAGCAATTAAGCAAAGGCTCAGCGTGCCGTGACGGAACCAGATTAGGGCCTGAAACAATCCTGCGGTGTTGCGGCCAGCTCACAAGAAAGCGAGTTGAAGAAAGGAGCTCAGGGGCACTGTAATTCACAAACCTGCAGAGATATAAATGACAGCTATCGTCCAAAAATATACTGAAGTAAGGCTGCCACGAGGATTTGAAAGCGGGGCAGAATTGCAGGAAACCGATTTCAGGAGGTAGACTGGTATTGCATTTAAAGCATAGGAAAAGAGGCAGAACGTCGACAATGATGCACTTGGACAAAAAGGGCGTATGCGTTTTTTCCTGAATATATTCAGGAAAAAACGCATACGCCCTTTTTGGCCAACCAAGCAAGCTTGCAAAGGAAATCTGCACTACAATGAAGTCTCACTTCCCCCCGGTCAAAAGGGCCATCTGAAAAAAGTGTAAAATCCAGAAAGGCAGGACAGGCCATGGAGAACTGGGAGCCTTGTTATGCTGATGGGTGGGATGTAAATTGCCAACAGCCACTTGGGAGAAGTGTATGGTATTTCCTGAAACATCTAAAAAACAAAGCAACAGAGCCTAGGGCACTTCCACTTATGGTCCTATAGCTTAGGGAAATTAAAATCAAAAAGACACAGCCACCCCAAAGTTTGGGACGGCTCTGTTTACAAGAACCTCGTTTACGGTACAAGTTCAAAATCGCAGAAAGAGAAAAATGGAGAAAGAATTTGTGGTACTTACGTACAATGCAATATCACTCAGCAATGAAATCTATGTCATCATTCCCGTAGCAGCATAATGAGTGGATTCAGGTATGATGATTCTAACTGAAATAAGTCACACAGAAAAAGAAACATCATAAGATATCACTAATACACGGAATGTAAACTTGGCTACACAGGCACTGAATTACAAAACAGAACAGGGTCTCAAATTTAGAAAACCAACTTATGCTTGCTTAAGGGGAAAGGTGAGTTGGGGTGCTACATAAAACCAGAGATTGAAATGAGCACAGATAAATTTCCTTAAGCCAAATATGGAATAGACAAGAGCTACTCCTTGCTCAACGAAATGGACTCAACACCCCATATTAAACGCCTAAGAATGTACCTGACTAGTAAGTATCTTAAAACCTATGGATTGCTATGTCTCCGAAAGAGAATCAAGCATGTGTACAGGGGCATAAACGCAGCAGTGATAGCATTGGAGAGGTTCGGTGAGCAAATGAAGACCCTTTGGAGTCATATTGCATGGTACCCATTCCAAGGGTCTCAACTCTCCAGCTTTAAGGGATTCTTCCTTCAGCTGAAACATGCATGTGGAACCCAGAGTATGATCAACCGTGTGATTGGGAGACGTGTTCAAATATGTCTCAGTTTTCGTCCGCTGGTACTCAGGTGCAACATTCCAGACGCTTTACTAACACTCTCCCGACTTGGAGAGTCAGTGCCTTTAACCTCCTGTTTGGCCCATTTTGCAATTTCTGCGGAAGATGAACAGGAATAGGGAGGACCAATGAGAGACTAGCTGGAGGTGTCTGGATGGGCAAGTTTAACTCTCATTTCCCACCAGGAAGAGGAATTAACCAAAGGCTCAGCGTGCCATGCCGGAACCAGATTAGGGCCTGAAGCAATCCTGTGGTGTTGCGGCCAGCTCACAAGAAAGCGAGTTGAAGAAAGGAGCTCAGGGGCACTGTAATTCACAAACCTGCAGAGTTATAAATGACAGCTATCGTCCAAAAATATACTGAAGTAAGGCTGCCAAGAGGACTTGAATGCGGGGCAGAATTGCAGGAATCCGATTTCAGGAGGTAGACTGGAATTGCATTTAAAACATAGGAAAAGAGGCAGAACGTCGACAATGATGCACTTGGCCAAAAAGGGCGTATGCGTTTTTTCCTGAATATATTCAGGAAAAAACGCATACACCGTTTTTGGCCAACCAAGCAAGCTTGCAAAGGAAATCTGCACTACAATGAAGTCTCACTTCCCCCAGGTCAAAAGGGCCATCTGAAAAAAGTGTAAAATCCAGAAAGGCAGGACAGGCCATGGAGAACTGGGAGCCTTGTTATGCTGATGGGCGGGATGTAAATTGCCAACAGCCACTCAGGAGAAGTGTATGGTGTTTCCTGAAACATCTAAAAAACAAAGCAACAGAGCCTAGGGCACTTCCACTTATGGTCCTATAGCTTAGGGAAATTAAAATCAAAAAGACACAGCCACCCCAAAGTATGGGACGGCTCTGTTTACAAGAACCTCATTTACGGTACAAGTTCAATATCGCAGAAAGTGAAAAATGGATAAAGAAGTTGTGGTACTTACGTACAATGCAATATCACTCAGCAAAGAAATCTATGTCATCAGGCCCGTAGCAGCATAGAGTGGATTCAGGTATGATGATTCTAACTGATATAAGTCACACAGAAAAAGAAACATTATAAGATATCACTAATACACAGAATGTAAACTTGGCTACACAGGAACTGGATTACAAAACAGAACAGGGACTCAAATGTAGAAAAGCAACTTATGCTTGCTTAAGGGGAAAGGTGAGTTGGGGTGCTGCATAAAACCAGAGATTGAAATGAGCACAGATAAATTTCCTTAAGCCAAATATGAAATAGAGAAGAGCTCCTCCTTGCTCAACGAAATGGACTCAACACCCCATATTAAACGCCTAAGAATGTACCTGACTAGTAAGTATCTTAAAACCTATGGATTGCTATGTCTCTGAAAGAGAATCAAGCGTGTGTACAGGGACATAAACGCAGGAGTGATAGGATTGGAGAGGTTCGGTGAGCAAATGAAGACCCTTTGAAGTCATATTGCATGGTACCCATTCCACGGGTCTCAACTCTCCAGCTTTAAGGGATTCTTCCTTCAACTGAAACATGCATGTGGAACCCAGAGTATGATCAACCGTGTGATTGGGAGACGTGTTCAAATATGTCTCAGTTTTTGTCCGCTGGTACTCAGGTGGAACATTCCAGACGCTTTACTAACACTCTCCCGACTTGGAGAGTCAGTGCCTTTAACCTCCTGTTTGGCCCATTTTGCAATTTCTGCGGAAGATGAACAGGGATAAGGAGGACCAATGAGAGACTAGCTGGAGGTGTCTGGACGGGCAAATTTAACTCTCATTTCCCACCAGGAAGAGGAATTAAGCAAAGGCTCAGCGTGCCGTGCCGGAACCAGATTAGGGCCTGAAGCAATCCTGCGGTGTTGCGGCCAGCTCACAAGAAAGCGAGTTGAAGAAAGGAGCTCAGGGGCACTGTTATCACAAACCTGCAGAGTTATGAATGACAGCTATCGTCCAAAAATATACTGAAGTAAGGCTGCCAAGAGGACTTGAAAGCGGGGCAGAATTGCAGGAATCCGATTTCAGGAGTTAGACTGGAATTGCATTTAAAGCATAGGAAAAGAGGCAGAACGTCGACAATGATGCACTAGGCAAAAAAGGGCATATGCATTTTTTCCTGAATATATTCAGGAAAAAACGCATACGCCCTTTTTGGCCAACCAAGCAAGCTTGCAAAGGAAATCTGCACTACAATGAAGTCTCACTTCCCCGCGGTCAAAAGGGCCATCTGTAAAACGTGTAAAATCCAGAAAGGCAGGACAGGCCATGGAGAACTGAGAGCCTTGTTATGCTGATGGGCGGGATGTAAATTGCCAACAGCCACTCGGGAGAAGTGTATGGTGTTTCCTGAAACATCTAAAAAACAAAGCAACAGAGCCTAGGGCACTTCCACTTATGGTCCTATAGCTTAGGGAAATTAAAATCAAAAAGACACAGCCAAACCAAAGTTTGGGACGGCTCTGATTACAAGAACCTCGTTTACGGTACATGTTCAATATCGCAGAAAGTGAAAAATGGATAAAGAAGTTGTGGAACTTACGTACAATGCAATATCACTCAGCAATGAAATCTATGTCATCTGGCCCATAGCAGCATAATGAGTGGATTCAGGTATGATGATTGTAACTGAAATAAGTCACACAGAAAAAGAAACATCATAACATACCACTAATACACGGAATGTAAACTTGGCTACACAGGAACTGGATTACAAAACAGAACAGGGTCTCAAATTTAGAAAACCAACTTATGCTTGTTTAAGGGGAAAGGTGAGTTGGGGTGCTGCATAAAACCAGAGATTGAAATGAGCACAGATAAAGTTCCTTAAGCCAAATATGTAATAGACAAGAGCTACTCCTTGCTCAACGAAATGGACTCAAAACCCCATATTAAACGCCTAATAATGTACCTGACTAGTAAGTATCTTAAAACCTATGGATTGCTATGTCTCTGAAAGAGAAACAAGCGTGAGTACCAGGGCATAAACGCAGCAATGATAGGATTGGAGAGGTTCGGTGAGCAAATGAAGACCCTTTGAAGTCATATTGCATGGTACCCATTCCACGGGTCTCAACTCTCCAGGTTTAAGGGATTCTTCCTTCAGCTAAAACATGCATGTGGAACCCTGAGTATGATCAACCATGTGATCGGGAGACGGGTTCAAATATGTCTCAGTTCTTGTCCCCTGGTACTCGGGTGCAACATTCCAGATGCTTTACAAGACTGTCCCGACTTGGAGAGTCAGTGCCTTTAACCTCCTGTTTGGCCCAGTTTGAAATTTCTGTGGAAGATGAACAGGGATAGGGAAGACCAATGAGAGACTAGCTGGAGGTGTCTGGACGGGCAAATTTAACTCTCATTTCCCACCAGGAAGAGGAATTAACCAAAGGCTCAGCGTGCCGTGCCGGAACAAGATTAGGACCTGAAGCAATCCTGCGGTGTTGCGGCCAGCTCACAAGAAAGCGAGTTGAAGAAAGGAGCTCAGGGGCACTGTAATTCACAAACCTGCAGAGTTATAAATGACAGCTATCGTCCAAAAATATACTGAAGTAAGGCTGCCAAGAGGACTTGAAAGCTGGGCAGAATTGCAGGAAACCGACTTCAGGAGGTAGACTGGAATTGCATTTAAAGCATAGGAAAAGAGGCAGAACGTTGACAATGATGCACTTGGCCAAAAAGGGCGTATACGTTTTTTCCTGAATATATTCAGGAAAAAACGCATACGCCCTTTTTGGCCAACCAAGCAAGCTTGCAAAGGAAATCTGCACTACAATGAAGTCTCACTTCCCCCCGGTCAAAAGGGCCATCTGAAAAAAGTGTAAAATCCAGAAAGGCAGGACAGGCCATGGAGAACTGGGAGCCTTGTTATGCTGATGGGCGGGATGTAAATTGCCAACAGCCACTTGGGAGAAGTGTATGGTGTTTCCGGAAACATCTAAAAAACAAAGCAACAGAGCCTAGGGCACTTCCACTTATGGTCCTATAGCTTAGGGAAATTAAAATCAAAAAGACACAACCACCCCAAAGTTTGGGACTTCTCTGTTTACAAGAACCTCATTTACGGTACAAGTTCAATATCGCAGAAAGTGAAAAATTGATAAAGAAGTTGTGGTACTTACGTACAATGCAATATCACTCAGCAATGAAATCTATGTCATCAGGCCCGTAGCAGCATAGAGTGGATTCAGGTATGATGATTCTAACTGATATAAGTCACACAGAAAAAGAAACATTATAAGATATCACTAATACACGGAATGTAAACTTGGCTACACAGGAACTGGATTACAAAACAAAACAGGGTCTCAAATGTAGAAAATCAACTTATGCTTGCTTAAGGGGAAAGGTGAGTTGGGGTGCTGCATAAAACCAGAGATTGAAATGAGCACAGATAAAGTTCCTTAAGCCAAATATGGAATAGACAAGAGCTACTCCTTGCTCAACGAAATGGACTCAAAACCACATATTAAACGCCTAATAATGTACCTGACTAGTAAGTATCTTAAAACCTATGGATTGCTATGTCTCTGAAAGAGAAACAAGCGTGAGTACCGGGGCATAAACGCAGCAGTGATAGGATTGGAGAGGTTCGGTGAGCAAATGAAGACCCTTTGAAGTCATATTGCATGGTACCCATTCCACGGGTCTCAACTCTCCAGGTTTAAGGGATTCTTCCTTCAGCTAAAACATGCATGTGGAACCCTGAGTATGATCAACCATGTGATCGGGAGACGGGTTCAAATATGTCTCAGTTCTTGTCCCCTGGTACTCGGGTGCAACATTCCAGACGCTTTACAAGACTGTCCCGACTTGGAGAGTCAGTGCCTTTAACCTCCTGTTTGGCCCAGTTTGAAATTTCTGCGGAAGATGAACAGGGATAGGGAAGACCAATGAGAGACTAGCTGGAGGTGTCTGGACGGGCAAATTTAACTCTCATTTCCCACCAGGAAGAGGAATTAACCAAAGGCTCAGCGTGCCGTGCCAGAACCAGATTAGGACCTGAAGCAATCCTGCGGTGTTGCGGCCAGCTCACAAGAAAGCGAGTTGAAGAAAGGAGCTCAGGGGCACTGTAATTCACAAACCTGCAGAGTTATAAATGACAGCTATCGTCCAAAAATATACTGAAGTAAGGCTGCCAAGAGGACTTGAAAGCTGGGCAGAATTGCAGGAAACCGACTTCAGGAGGTAGACTGGAATTGCATTTAAAGCATAGGAAAAGAGGCAGAACGTTGACAATGATGCACTTGGCCAAAAAGGGCGTATACGTTTTTTCCTGAATATATTCAGGAAAAAACGCATACGCCCTTTTTGGCCAACCAAGCAAGCTTGCAAAGGAAATCTGCACTACAATGAAGTCTCACTTCCCCCCGGTCAAAAGGGCCATTTGAAAAAAGTGTAAAATCCAGAAAGGCAGGACAGGCCATGGAGAACTGGGAGCCTTGTTATGCTGATGGGCGGGATGTAAATTGCCAACAGCCACTTGGGAGAAGTGTATGGTGTTTCCGGAAACATCTAAAAAACAAAGCAACAGAGCCTAGGGCACTTCCACTTATGGTCCTATAGCTTAGGGAAATTAAAATAAAAAAGACACAACCACCCCAAAGTTTGGGACGGCTCTGTTTACAAGAACCTCATTTACGGTACAAGTTCAATATCGCAGAAAGTGAAAAATTGATAAAGAAGTTGTGGTACTTACGTACAATGCAATATCACTCAGCAATGAAATCTATGTCATCAGGCCCGTAGCAGCATAGAGTGGATTCAGGTATGATGATTCTAACTGAAATAAGTCACACAGAAAAAGAAACATTATAAGATATCACTAATACACGGAATGTAAACTTGGCTACACAGGAACTGGATTACAAAACAAAACAGGGTCTCAAATGTAGAAAAGCAACTTATGCTTGCTTAAGGGGAAAGGTGAGTTGGGGTGCTGCATAAAACCAGAGATTGAAATGAGCACAGATAAAGTTCCTTAAGCCAAATATGGAATAGACAAGAGCTACTCCTTGCTCAACGAAATGGACTCAACACCCCATATTAAATGCCTAAGAATGTACCTGACTAGTAAGTATCTTAAAACCTATGGATTGCTATGTCTCTGAAAGAAAATCAAGCGTGAGTACCGGGGCATAAACGCAGCAGTGATAGGATTGGAGAGGTTCGGTGAGCAAATGAAGACCCTTTGAAGTCATATTGCATGGTACCCATTCCACGGGTCTCAACTCTCCAGCTTTAAGGGATTCTTCCTTCAGCTGCAACATGCATGTGGAACCCAGAGTATGCTCAACCGTGTGATTGGGAGACGTGTTCAAATATGTCTCAGTTTTTGTCCGCTGGTACTCAGGTGGAACATTCCAGACGCTTTACTAACACTCTCCCGACTTGGAGAGTCAGTGCCTTTAACCTCCTGCTTGGCCCATTTTGCAATTTCTGCGGAAGATGAACAGGGATAAGGAGGACCAATGAGAGACAAGCTGGAGGTCTCTGGACGGGCAAATTTAACTCTCATTTCCCACCAGGAAGAGCAATTAAGCAAAGGCTCAGTGTGCCGTGCCAGAACCAGATTAGGGCCTGAAGCAATCCTGTGGTGTTGCGGCCAGCTCACAAGAAAGAGAGTTGAAGAAAGGAGCTCAGGGGCACTGTTATCACAAACTTGCAGAGTTATGAATGACAGCTATCATCCAAAAATATACTGAAGTAAGGCTGCCAAGAGGACTTGAAAGCGGGGCAGAATTGCAGGAATCCGATTTCAAGAGGTAGACTGGAATTGCATTTAAAGCATAGGAAAAGAGGCAGAACGTCCACAATGATGCACTTGGCCAAAAAGGGTGTATGGGTTTTCTCCTGAATATATTCAGGAGAAAACGCATACGCACTTTTTGGCCAACCAAGCAAGCTTGCAAAGGAAATCTGCACTACATTGAAGTCTCACTTCCCCCCCGGTCAAAAGGACCATCTGCAAAAAGTGTAAAATCCAGAAAGGCAGGACAGGTCATGGAGAACTGGGAGCATTGTTATGCTGATGGGCGGCATGTAAATCGCCAACAGTCACGGGGGAGAAGTGTATGGTGTTTCCTGAAACATCTAAAAAAAAAAGCAACAGAGCCTAGGGCACTTCCACTTATGGTCCTATAGCTTAGGGAAATTAAAATAAAAAAGACACAGCCACCCCAATGTTTGGGACGGCTCTGTTTACAAGAACTCCTTTACGGCACAAGTTCAATTTCACAGAAAGTGAAAAATGGATAAAGAAGTTGTGGTACTTACGTACAATGCAATATCACTCAGCAAAGAAATCTATGTCATCAGGCCCGTAGCAGCATAGAGTGGATTCAGGTATGATGATTCTAACTGATATAAGTCACACAGAAAAAGAAACATTATAAGATATCACTAATACACAGAATGTAAACTTGGCTACACAGGAACTGGATTACAAAACAGAACAGGGTCTCAAATGTAGAAAAGCAACTTATGCTTGCTTAAGGGGAAAGGTGAGTTGGGGTGCTGCATAAAACCAGAGATTGAAATGAGCACAGATAAATTTCCTTAAGCCAAATATGTAATAGACAAGAGCTACTCCTTGCTCAACGAAATGGACTCAACACCCCATATTAAACGCCTAAGAATGTACCTGACTAGTAAGTATCTTAAAACCTATGGATTGCTATGTCTCTGAAAGAGAATCAAGCGTGTGTACAGGGGCATAAACGCAGCAGTGATAGGATTGGAGAGGTTCGGTGAGCAAATGAAGACCCTTTGAAGTCATATTGCATGGTACCCATTCCACGGGTCTCAACTCTCCAGCTCTAAGGGATTCTTCCTTCAGCTGAAACATGCATGTGGAACCCAGAGTATGATCAACCGTGTGATTGGGAGACGTGTTCAAATATGTCTCAGTTTTTGTCCACTGGTACTCAGGTGGAACATTCCAGACGCTTTACTAACACTCTCCCGACTTGGAGAGTCAGTGCCTTTAACCTCCTGTTTGGCCCATTTTGCAATTTCTGCGGAAGATGAACAGGGATAAGGAGGACCAATGAGAGACTAGCTGGAGGTGTCTGGACGGGCAAATTTAACTCTCATTTCCCACCAGGAAGAGCAATTAAGCAAAGGCTCAGCGTGCCGTGCCGGAACCAGATTAGGGCCTGAAGCAATCCTGCGGTGTTGCGGCCAGCTCACAAGAAAGCGAGTTGAAGAAAGGAGCTCAGGGGCACTGTTATCACAAACCTGCAGAGTTATGAATGACAGCTATCGTCCAAAAATATACTGAAGTAAGGCTGCCAAGAGGACTTGAAAGCGGGGCAGAATTGCAGGAATCCGATTTCAGGAGTTAGACTGGAATTGCATTTAAAGCATAGGAAAAGAGGCAGAAGGTCGACAATGATGCACTAGGCCAAAAAGGGCATATGCGTTTTTTCCTGAATATATTCAGGAAAAAAAGCATACGCACTTTTTGGCCAACCAAGCAAGCTTGCAAAGGAAATCTGCACTACAATGAAGTCTCACTTCCCCCAGGTCAAAAGGGCCATCTGTAAAAAGTGTAAAATCCAGAAAGGCAGGACAGGCCATGGAGAACTGAGAGCCTTGTTATGCTGATGGGCGGGATGTAAATTGCCAACAGCCACTCGGGAGAAGTGTATGGTGTTTCCTGAAACATCTAAAAAACAAAGCAACAGAGCCTAGGGCACTTCCACTTATGGTCCTATAGCTTAGGGAAATTAAAATCAAAAAGACACAGCCAAACCAAAGTTTGGGACGGCTCTGTTTACAAGAACCTCGTTTACGGTACATGTTCAATATCGCAGAAAGTGAAAAATGGATAAAGAAGTTGTGGTACTTACGTACAATGCAATATCACTCAGCAATGAAATCTATGTCATCTGGCCCATAGCAGCATAATGAGTGGATTCAGGTATGATGATTGTAACTGAAATAAGTCACACAGAAAAAGAAACATCATAACATACCACTAATACACGGAATGTAAACTTGGCTACACAGGAACTGGATTACAAAACAGAACAGGGTCTCAAATTTAGAAAACCAACTTATGCTTGTTTAAGGGGAAAGGTGAGTTGGGGTGCTGCATAAAACCAGAGATTGAAATGAGCACAGATAAAGTTCCTTAAGCCAAATATGGAATAGACAAGAGCTACTCCTTGCTCAACGAAATGGACTCAAAACCCCATATTAAACGCCTAATAATGTACCTGACTAGTAAGTATCTTAAAACCTATGGATTGCTATGTCTCTGAAAGAGAAACAAGCGTGAGTACCGGGGCATAAACGCAGCAGTGATAGGATTGGAGAGGTTCGGTGAGCAAATGAAGACCCTTTGAAGTTATATTGCATGGTACCCATTCCACGGGTCTCAACTCTCCAGGTTTAAGGGATTCTTCCTTCAGCTAAAACATGCATGTGGAACCCTGAGTATGATCAACCATGTGATCGGGAGACGGGTTCAAATATCTCTCAGTTCTTGTCCCCTGGTACTCGGGTGCAACATTCCAGATGCTTTACAAGACTGTCCCGACTTGGAGAGTCAGTGCCTTTAACCTCCTGTTTGGCCCAGTTTGAAATTTCTGCGGAAGATGAACAGGGATAGGGAAGACCAATGAGAGACTAGCTGGAGGTGTCTGGACGGGAAAATTTAACTCTCATTTCCCACCAGGAAGAGGAATTAAGCAAAGGCTCAGCGTGCCGTGCCAGAACCAGATTAGGACCTGAAGCAATCCTGCGGTGTTGCGGCCAGCTCACAAGAAAGCGAGTTGAAGAAAGGAGCTCAGGGGCACTGTAATTCACAAACCTGCAGAGTTATAAATGACAGCTATCGTCCAAAAATATACTGAAGTAAGGCTGCCAAGAGGACTTGAAAGCTGGGCAGAATTGCAGGAAACCGACTTCAGGAGGTAGACTGGAATTGCATTTAAAGCATAGGAAAAGAGGCAGAACGTCGACAATGATGCACTTGGCCAAAAAGGGCGTATGCGTTTTTTCCTGAATATATTCAGGAAAAAACGCATACGCCCTTTTTGGCCAACCAAGCAAGCTTGCAAAGGAAATCTGCACTACAATGAAGTCTCACTTCCCCCCGGTCAAAAGGGCCATCTGAAAAAAGTGTAAAATCCAGAAAGGCAGGACAGGCCATGGAGAACTGGGAGCCTTGTTAGGCTGATGGGCCGGATGTAAATTGCCAACAGCCACTCGGGAGAAGTGTATGGTGTTTCCGGAAACATCTAAAAAACAAAGCAACAGAGCCTAGGGCACTTCCACTTATGGTCCTATAGCTTAGGGAAATTAAAATCAAAAAGACACAACCACCCCAAAGTTTGGGACGGCTCTGTTTACAAGAACCTCATTTACGGTACAAGTTCAATATCGCAGAAAGTGAAAAATTGATAAAGAAGTTGTGGTACTTACGTACAATGCAATATCACTCAGCAATGAAATCTATGTCATCAGGCCCGTAGCAGCATAGAGTGGATTCAGGTATGATGATTCTAACTGATATAAGTCACACAGAAAAAGAAACATTATAAGATATCACTAATACACGGAATGTAAACTTGGCTACACAGGAACTGGATTACAAAACAAAACAGGGTCTCAAATGTAGAAAAGCAACTTATGCTTGCTTAAGGGGAAAGGTGAGTTGGGGTGCTGCATAAAACCAGAGATTGAAATGAGCACAGATAAAGTTCCTTAAGCCAAATATGGAATAGACAAGAGCTACTCCTTGCTCAACGAAATGGACTCAACACCCCATATTAAACGCCTAAGAATGTACCTGACTAGTAAGTATCTTAAAACCTATGGATTGCTATGTCTCTGAAAGAGAATCAAGCATGTGTACAGGGGCATAAACGCAGCAGTGATAGGATTGGAGAGGTTCGGTGAGCAAATGAAGACCCTTTGAAGTCATATTGCATGGTACCCATTCCACGGGTCTCAACTCTCCAGCTTTAAGGGATTCTTCCTTCAGCTGAAACATGCATGTGGAACCCAGAGTATGCTCAACCGTGTGATTGGGAGACGTGTTCAAATATGTCTCAGTTTTTGTCCGCTGGTACTCAGGTGGAACATTTCAGACGCTTTACTAACACTCTCCCGACTTGGAGAGTCAGTGCCTTTAACCTCCTGCTTGGCCCATTTTGCAATTTCTGCGGAAGATGAACAGGGATAAGGAGGACCAATTAGAGACAAGCTGGAGGTGTCTGGACGGGCAAATTTAACTCTCATTTCCCACCAGGAAGAGCAATTAAGCAAAGGCTCAGTGTGCCGTGCCGGAACCAGATTAGGGCCTGAAGCAATCCTGCGGTGTTGCGGCCAGCTCACAAGAAAGCGAGTTGAAGAAAGGAGCTCAGGGGCACTGTTATCACAAACCTGCAGAGTTATGAATGACAGCTATCATCCAAAAATATACTGAAGTAAGGCTGCCAAGAGGACTTGAAAGCGGGGCAGAATTGCAGGAATCCGATTTCAGGAGGTAGACTGGAATTGCATTTAAAGCATAGGAAAAGAGGCAGAACGTCCACAATGATGCACTTGGCCAAAAAGGGTGTATGCGTTTTCTCCTGAATATATTCAAGAGAAAACGCATACGCACTTTTTGGCCAACCAAGCAAGCTTGCAAAGGAAATCTGCACTACAATGAAGTCTCACTTCCCCCGGGTCAAAAGGGCCATCTGTAAAAAGTGTAAAATCCAGAAAGGCAGGACAGGCCATGGAGAACTGAGAGCCTTGTTATGCTGATGGGCGGGATGTAAATTGCCAACAGCCACTCGGGAGAAGTGTATGGTGTTTCCTGAAACATCTAAAAAACAAAGCAACAGAGCCAAGGGCACTTCCACTTATGGTCCTATAGCTTAGGGAAATTAAAATCAAAAAGACACAGCGAAACCAAAGTTTGGGACGGCTCTGTTTACAAGAACCTCGTTTACGGTACATGTTCAATATCGCAGAAAGTGAAAAATGGATAAAGAAGTTGTGGTACTTACGTACAATGCAATATCACTCAGCAATGAAATCTATGTCATCTGGCCCATAGCAGCATAATGAGTGGATTCAGGTATGATGATTGTAACTGAAATAAGTCACACAGAAAAAGAAACATCATAACATACCACTAATACATGGAATGTAAACTTGGCTACACAGGAACTGGATTACAAAACAGAACAGGGTCTCAAATGTAGAAAACCAACTTATGCTTGTTTAAGGGGAAAGGTGAGTTGGGGTGCTGCATAAAACCAGAGATTGAAATGAGCACAGATAAAGTTCCTTAAGCCTAATATGGAATAGACAAGAGCTACTCCTTGCTCAACGAAATGGACTCAAAACCCCATATTAAACGCCTAATAATGTACCTGACTAGTAAGTATCTTAAAACCTATGGATTGCTATGTCTCTGAAAGAGAAACAAGCGTGAGTACCGGGGCATAAACGCAGCAGTGATAGGATTGGAGAGTTTCGGTGAGCAAATGAAGACCCTCTGAAGTCATATTGCATGGTACCCATTCCACGGGTCTCAACTCTCCAGGTTTAAGGGATTCTTCCTTCAGCTAAAACATGCATGTGGAACCCTGAGTATGATCAACCATGTGATTGGGAGACGGGTTCAAATATGTCTCAGTTCTTGTCCCCTGGTACTCGGGTGCAACATTCCAGACGCTTTACAAGACTGTCCCGACTTGTAGAGTCAGTGCCTTTAACCTCCTGTTTGGCCCAGTTTGAAATTTCTGCGGAAGATGAACAGGGATAGGGAAGACCAATGAGAGACTAGCTGGAGGTGTCTGGACGGGCAAATTTAACTCTCATTTCCCACCAGGAAGAGGAATTAAGCAAAGGCTCAGCGTGCCGTGCCAGAACCAGATTAGGTCCTGAAGCAATCCTGCGGTGTTGCGGCCAGCTCACAAGATAGCGAGTTGAAGAAAGGAGCTCAGGGGCACTGTAATTCACAAACCTGCAGAGTTATAAATGACAGCTATCGTCCAAAAATATACTGAAGTAAGGCTGCCAAGAGGACTTGAAAGCTGGGCAGAATTGCAGGAAACCGACTTCAGGAGGTAGACTGGAATTGCATTTAAAGCATAGGAAAAGAGGCAGAACGTCGACAATGATGCACTTGGCCAAAAAGGGCGTATGCGTTTTTTCCTGAATATATTCAGGAAAAAACGCATATGCCCTTTTTGGCCAACCAAGCAAGCTTGCAAAGGAAATCTGCACTACAATGAAGTCTCACTTCCCCCCGGTCAAAAGGGCCATCTGAAAAAAGTGTAAAATCCAGAAAGGCAGGACAGGCCATGGAGAACTGGGAGCCTTGTTAGGCTGATGGGCGGGATGTAAATTGCCAACAGCCACTTGGGAGAAGTGTATGGTGTTTCCGGAAACATCTAAAAAACAAAGCAACAGAGCCTAGGGCACTTCCACTTATGGTCCTATAGCTTAGGGAAATTAAAATAAAAAAGACACAACCACCCCAAAGTTTGGGACGGCTCTGTTTACAAGAACCTCATTTACGGTACAAGTTCAATATCGCAGAAAGTGAAAAATTGATAAAGAAGTTGTGGTACTTACGTACAATGCAATATCACTCAGCAATGAAATCTATGTCATCAGGCCCGTAGCAGCATAGAGTGGATTCAGGTATGATGATTCTAACTGATATAAGTCACACAGAAAAAGAAACATTATAAGATATCACTAATACACGGAATGTAAACTTGGCTACACAGGAACTGGATTACAAAACAAAACAGGGTCTCAAATGTAGAAAAGCAACTTATGCTTGCTTAAGGGGAAAGGTGAGTTGGGGTGCTGCATAAAACCAGAGATTGAAATGAGCACAGATAAAGTTCCTTAAGCCAAATATGGAATAGACAAGAGCTACTCCTTGCTCAAGGAAATGGACTCAACACCCCATATTAAACGCCTAAGAATGTACCTGACTAGTAAGTATCTTAAAACCTATGGATTGCTATGTCTCTGAAAGAGAATCAAGCATGTGTACAGGGGCATAAACGCAGCAGTGATAGGATTGGAGAGGTTCGGTGAGCAAATGAAGACCCTTTGAAGTCATATTGCATGGTACCCATTCCACGGGTCTCAACTCTCCAGCTTTAAGGGATTCTTCCTTCAGCTGAAACATGCATGTGGAACCCAGAGTATGCTCAACCGTGTGATTGGGAGACGTGTTCAAATATGTCTCAGTTTTTGTCCGCTGGTACTCAGGTGGAACATTCCAGACGCTTTACTAACACTCTCCCGACTTGGAGAGTCAGTGCCTTTAACCTCCTGCTTGGCCCATTTTGCAATTTCTGCGGAAGATGAACAGGGATAAGGAGGACCAATTAGAGACAAGCTGGAGGTGTCTGGACGGGCAAATTTAACTCTCATTTCCCACCAGGAAGAGCAATTAAGCAAAGGCTCAGTGTGCCGTGCCGGAACCAGATTAGGGCCTGAAGCAATCCTGCGGTGTTGCGGCCAGCTCACAAGAAAGCGAGTTGAAGAAAGGAGCTCAGGGGCACTGTTATCACAAACCTGCAGAGTTATGAATGACAGCTATCATCCAAAAATATACTGAAGTAAGGCTGCCAAGAGGACTTGAAAGCGGGGCAGAATTGCAGGAATCCGATTTCAGGAGGTAGACTGGAATTGCATTTAAAGCATAGGAAAAGAGGCAGAACGTCCACAATGATGCACTTGGCCAAAAAGGGTGTATGCGTTTTCTCCTGAATAAATTCAAGAGAAAACGCATACGCACTTTTTGGCCAACCAAGCAAGCTTGCAAAGGAAATCTGCACTACAATGAAGTCTCACTTCCCCCGGGTCAAAAGGGCCATCTGTAAAAAGTGTAAAATCCAGAAAGGCAGGACAGGCCATGGAGAACTGAGAGCCTTGTTATGCTGATGGGCGGGATGTAAATTGCCAACAGCCACTCGGGAGAAGTGTATGGTGTTTCCTGAAACATCTAAAAAACAAAGCAACAGAGCCTAGGGCACTTCCACTTATGGTCCTATAGCTTAGGGAAATTAAAATCAAAAAGACACAGCCAAACCAAAGTTTGGGACGGCTCTGTTTACAAGAACCTCGTTTACGGTACATGTTCAATATCGCAGAAAGTGAAAAATGGATAAAGAAGTTGTGGTACTTACGTACAATGCAATATCACTCAGCAATGAAATCTATGTCATCTGGCCCATAGCAGCATAATGAGTGGATTCAGGTATGATGATTGTAACTGAAATAAGTCACACAGAAAAAGAAACATCATAACATACCACTAATACATGGAATGTAAACTTGGCTACACAGGAACTGGAATACAAAACAGAACAGGGTCTCAAATTTAGAAAACCAACTTATGCTTGTTTAAGGGGAAAGGTGAGTTGGGGTGCTGCATAAAACCAGAGATTGAAATGAGCACAGATAAAGTTCCTTAAGCCAAATATGGAATAGACAAGAGCTACTCCTTGCTCAACGAAATGGACTCAAAACCACATATTAAATGCCTAATAATGTACCTGACTAGTAAGTATCTTAAAACCTATGGATTGCTATGTCTCTGAAAGAGAAACAAGCGTGAGTACCGGGGCATAAACGCAGCAGTGATAGGATTGGAGAGGTTCGGTGAGCAAATGAAGACCCTCTGAAGTCATATTGCATGGTACCCATTCCACGGGTCTCAACTCTCCAGGTTTAAGGGATTCTTCCTTCAGCTAAAACATGCATGTGGAACCCTGAGTATGATCAACCATGTGATTGGGAGACGGGTTCAAATATGTCTCAGTTCTTGTCCCCTGGTACTCGGGTGCAACATTCCAGATGCTTTACAAGACTGTCCCGACTTGGAGAGTCAGTGCCTTTAACCTCCTGTTTGGCCCAGTTTGAAATTTCTGCGGAAGATGAACAGGGATAGGGAAGACCAATGAGAGACTAGCTGGAGGTGTCTGGACGGGCAAATTTAACTCTCATTTCCCACCAGGAAGAGGAATTAAGCAAAGGCTCAGCGTGCCGTGCCAGAACCAGATTAGGACCTGAAGCAATCCTGCGGTGTTGCGGCCAGCTCACAAGAAAGCGAGTTGAAGAAAGGAGCTCAGGGGCACTGTAATTCACAAACCTGCAGAGTTATAAATGACAGCTATCGTCCAAAAATATACTGAAGTAAGGCTGCCAAGAGGACTTGAAAGCTGGGCAGAATTGCAGGAAACCGACTTCAGGAGGTAGACTGGAATTGCATTTAAAGCATAGGAAAAGAGGCAGAACGTCGACAATGATGCACTTGGCCAAAAAGGGCGTATGCGTTTTTTCCTGAATATATTCAGGAAAAAACGCATACGCCCTTTTTGGCCAACCAAGCAAGCTTGCAAAGGAAATCTGCACTACAATGAAGTCTCACTTCCCCCCGGTCAAAAGGGCCATCTGAAAAAAGTGTAAAATCCAGAAAGGCAGGACAGGCCATGGAGAACTGGGAGCCTTGTTATGCTGATGGGCGGGATGTAAATTGCCAACAGCCACTTGGGAGAAGTGTATGGTGTTTCCGGAAACATCTAAAAAACAAAGCAACAGAGCCTAGGGCACTTCCACTTATGGTCCTATAGCTTAGGGAAATTAAAATCAAAAAGACACAACCACCCCAAAGTTTGGGACGGCTCTGTTTACAAGAACCTCATTTACGGTACAAGTTCAATATCGCAGAAAGTGAAAAATTGATAAAGAAGTTGTGGTACTTACGTACAATGCAATATCACTCAGCAATGAAATCTATGTCATCAGGCCCGTAGCAGCATAGAGTGGATTCAGGTATGATGATTCTAACTGAAATAAGTCACACAGAAAAAGAAACATTATAAGATATCACTAATACACGGAATGTAAACTTGGCTACACAGGAACTGGATTACAAAACAAAACAGGGTCTCAAATGTAGAAAAGCAACTTATGCTTGCTTAAGGGGAAAGGTGAGTTGGGGTGCTGCATAAAACCAGAGATTGAAATGAGCACAGATAAAGTTCCTTAAGCCAAATATGGAATAGACAAGAGCTACTCCTTGCTCAACGAAATGGACTCAACACCCCATATTAAACGCCTAAGAATGTACCTGACTAGTAAGTATCTTAAAACCTATGGATTGCTATGTCTCTGAAAGAGAATCAAGCATGTGTACAGGGGCATAAACGCAGCAGTGATAGGATTGGAGAGGTTCGGTGAGCAAATGAAGACCCTTTGAAGTCATATTGCATGGTACCCATTCCACGGGTCTCAACTCTCCAGCTTTAAGGGATTCTTCCTTCAGCTGAAACATGCATGTGGAACCCAGAGTATGCTCAACCGTGTGATTGGGAGACGTGTTCCAATATGTCTCAGTTTTCGTCCCCTGGTACTCGGGTGCAACATTCCAGACGCTTTACTAACACTCTCCCGACTTGGAGAGTCAGTGCCTTTAACCTCCTGTTTGGCCCAGTTTGCAATTTCTGCGGAAGATGAACAGGAATAGGGAGAACCAATGAGAGACTAGTTGGAGGTGTCTGGACGGGCAAATTTAACTCTCATTTGCCACCAGGAAGAGGAATTAACCAAAGGCTCAGTGGGCCATGCCAGAAAAAGATTAGGGCATGAAGCAATCCTGCGGTGTTGCGGCCAGCTCACAAGAAAGTGAGTTGAAGAAAGGAGCTCAGGGGCACTGTAATTCACAAACCTGCAGAGTTATAAATGACAGCTATCATCCAAAAATATACTGAAGTAAGGCTGCCAAGAGGACTTGAAAGCGGGGCAGAATTGCAGGAAGCCGATTTCAGGAGGTAGACTGGAATTGCATTTAAAGCATAGGAAAAGAGGCAGAAAGTCGACAATGATGCACTTGGCCAAAAAGGGCATATGCGTTTTTTCCTGAATATATTCAGGAAAAAAGGCATAGGTCCTTTTTGGCCAACCAAGCAAGCTTGCAAAGGAAATCTGCACTACAATGAAGTCTCACTTCTCCCAGGTCAAAAGGGCCATCTGAAAAAAGTGTAAAATCCAGAAAGGCAGGACAGGCCATGGAGAACTGGGAGCCTTGTTATGCTGATGGGCGGGATGTAAATTGCCAACAGCCACTCGGGACAAGTGTATGGTGTTTCCTGAAACATCTAAGAAACAAAGCAATAGAGCCTAGGGCACTTCCACTTATGGTCCTATAGCTTAGGGAAATTAAAATCAAAAAGACACAGCCACCCCAAAGTTTGGGATGGCTCTGTTTACAAGAACCTTGTTTACTCTACAAGTTCAATATCGCAGAAAGCAAAAAATGGATAAAGAAGTTGTGGTACTTACGTACAATGCAATATCACTCAGCAATGAAATCTATGTCATCAGGCCCGTAGCAGCATAATGAGTGGATTCAGGTATGATGATTCTAACTGAAATAAGTCACAAGAAAAAGAAACATCATAAGATATCACTAATACACGGAATGTAAACTTGGCTACACAGGAACTGGATTACAAAACAGAACAGGGTCTCAAATTTAGAAAACCAACATATGCTTGCTTAAGGGGAAAGGTGAGTTGGGGTGCTGCATAAAACCAGAGATTGAAATGAGGACAGATACAGTTACTTAAGCCAAATAAGTAATACACAAGAGCTACGGCTTCCTCAACGAAATGGACTCAACACCCCATATTAAACGCCTAAGAATGTACCTGACTAGTAAGTATCTTAAAACCTATGGATTGCTATGTCTCCAAAAGAGAATCAAGCGTGTGTACAGGGGCATAAACGTAGCAGTGATAGGATTGGAGAGGTTCGGTGAGCAAATGAAGACCATTTGAAATCATTTTGCATGGTACCCATTCCACGGGTCTCAACTCTCCAGGTTTAAGGGATTCTTCCTTCAGCTAAAGCATGCATGTGGAACCCAGAGTATGATCAACCATGTGATCGGGAGACGTGTTCCAATATGTCTCAGTTTTCGTCCCCTGGTACTCGGGTGCAACATTCCAGACGCTTTACTAACACTCTCCCGACTTGGAGAGTCAGTGCCTTTAACCTCCTGTTTGGCCCAGTTTGCAATTTCTGCGGAAGATGAACAGGAATAGGGAGAACCAATGAGAGACTAGCTGGAGGTGTCTGGACGGGCAAATTTAACTCTCATTTCCCACCAGGAAGAGGAATTAACCAAAGGCTCAGTGGGCCATGCCAGAAAAAGATTAGGGCATGAAGCAATCCTGCGGTGTTGCGGCCAGCTCACAAGAAAGCGAGTTGAAGAAAGGAGCTCAGGGGCACTGTAATTCACAAACCTGCAGAGTTATAAATGACAGCTATCGTCCAAAAATATACTGAAGTAAGGCTGCCAAGAGGACTTGAAAGCGGGGCAGAATTGCAGGAAGCCGATTTCAGGAGGTAGACTGGAATTGCAGTTAAAGCATAGGAAAAGAGGCAGAACGTCGACAATGATGCACTTGGCCAAAACGGGCGTATGCGTTTTTTCCTGAATATATTCAGGAAAAGATGCATACGCCGTTTTTGGCCAACCAAGCAAGCTTGCAAAGGAAATCTGCACTACAATGAAGTCTCACTTCACCCCGGTCAAAAGGGCCATCTGATAAAAGTGTAAAATTCAGAAAGGCAGGACAGGACATGGAGAAATGGGAGCCTTGTTATGCTGATGGGCAGGATGTAAATTGCCAACAGCCACTGGGGAGAAGTGTATGGTGTTTCCTGAAACATCTATAAAACAAAGCAACAGAGCCTAGGGCACTTCCACTTATGGTCCTATAGTTTAGGGAAATTAAAATCAAAAAGACACAGCCACCCCAAAATTTGGGACGGCTCTGTTTACAAGAACCTCGTTTATGGTACAAGTTCAATATCGCAGAAAGCGGAAAATGGATAAACAAGTTGTGGTACTTACGTACAATGAAATATCACTCAGCAATGAAATCTATGTCATCAGGCCCGTAGCAGCATAATAAGTGGATACAGGTATGATGATTCTAACTGAAATAAGTCACACAGAAAAAGAAACATCATAAGATATCACTAATACACGGAATGTAAACTTGGCTACACAGGAACTGAATTACAAAACAGAACAGGGTCTCAAATTTAGAAAACTAACTTATGCTTGCTTAAGGGGAAAGGTGAGTTGGGGTGCTGCATAAAACCAGAGATTGAAATGAGCACAGATAAAGTTCCTTAAGCCAAATATGGAATAGACAAGAGCTACTCCTTGCTCAACGAAATGGACTCAACACCCCATATTAAACGCCTAAGAATGTACCTGACTAGTAAGTATCTTAAAACCTATGGATTGCTTTGTCTCCAAAAGAGAATCAAGCGTGTGTACAGGGGCATAAACGCAGCAGTGATAGGATTGGAGAGGTTCGGTGAGCAAATGAAGACTTTTTGAAGTCATATTGCATGATACCCATTCCACGGTTCTCAACTCTCCAGGTTTAAGGGAATCTTCCTTCAGCTAAAACATGCATGTGGAACCCAGAGTATGATCAGCCGGGTGATAGGGACACGTGTTCAAATATGTCTCAGTTTTCTTCCCCTGGTACTCGGGTGCAACATTGCAGATGCTTTACTAACACTCTCCCAACTTGGAGAGTCAGTGCCTTTAACCTCCTGTTTGGCCCAGTTTGCAAATTCCGCGGAAGATGAACAGGAATAGGGAGAACCAATGAGAGACTAGCTGGAGGTGTCTGGACGGGCAAATTTAACTCTCATTTCCCACCAGGAAGAGGAATTAAGCAAAGGCTCAGCGTGCCGTGCCGGAACCAGATTAGGGCCTGAAGCAATCCTGCGGTGTTGCGGCCAGTTCACAAGAAAGCGAGTTGAAGAAAGGAGCTCAGGGGCACTGTAATTCACAAACCTGCAGAGTTATAAATGACAGCTATCGTCCAAAAATATACTGAAGTAAGGCTGCCAAGAGGACTTGAAAGCGGGGCAGAATTGCAGGAAACCGATTTCAGGAGGTAGACTGGAATTGCATTTAAAGCATAGGAAAAGAGGCAGAACGTCGACAATGATGCACTTGGCCAAAAAGGGCGTATGCGTTTTTTCCTGAATATATTCAGGAAAAAACACATACGCCCTTTTTGGCCAACCAAGCAAGCTTGCAAAGGAAATCTGCACTACAATGAAGTCTCACTTCCCCCCAGTCAAAAGGGCCAACTGAAAAAAGTGTAAAATCCAGAAAGGCAGGACAGGCCATGGAGAACTGGGAGCCTTGTTTTGCTGATGGGCGGGATGTATATTGCCAACAGCCACTCGGGAGAAGTGTATGGTGTTTCCTGAAACATCTAAAAAACAAAGCAACAGAGCCTAGGGCACTTCCACTTATGGCCCTATAGCATAGGGAAATTAAAATCAAAAAGACACAGCCACCCCAAAATTTGGGACGGCTCTGTTTACAAGAACCTCGATTACGGTACAAGTTCAATATCGCAGAAAGTGAAAAATGGATAAAGAAGTTTTGGTACTTACGTACAATGCAATATCACTCAGCAATGACATCTATGTCATCAGGCCCGTAGCAGCATAATGAGTGGATTCAGGTATGATGATTGTAACTGAAATAAGTCACACAGAAAAAGAAACATCGTAAGATATCACTAATACACGGAATGTAAACTTGGCTACACAGGAACTGGATTACAAAACAGAACAGGGTCTAAAAATTTAGAAAACCAACTTATGCTTGCTTAAGGGGAAAGGTGAGTTGGGGTGCTGTATAAAACCAGAGGTTGAAATGAGCACAGATAAAGTTCCTTAAGCCAAATATGTAATAGACAAGAGCTACTCCTTACTCAACGAAATGGACTCAATACCCCATATTAAACGCTTAAGAATGTACCTGACTAGTAAGTATCTTAAAAGGTATGGATTGCTATGTCTCCAAAAGAGAATCAAGCGTGTGTACAGGGGCATAAACGCAGCAGTGATAGGATTGGAGAGGTTAGGTGAGCAAATGAAGACCCTTTGAAGTCATATTGCTTGGTACCCATTCCACGGGTCTCAACTTTCCATGTTTAAGGGATTCCTCCTTCAGCTAAAACATGCATGTGGAACCCAGAGTATGATCAACCGTGTGATCGGGAGACGTGTTCAAATATGTCTCCGTCCTCGTCCCCTGGTACTCGGGTGCAACATTCCAGATGCTTTACTAACACTCTCCCGACTTGGAGAGTCAGTGCCTTTAACCTCCTGTTTGGCCCAGTTTGCAAATTCTTCGGAAGATGAACATTAATAGGGAAGACCAATGAGAGACTAGCTGGAGGTGTCTGGACGGGCAAATTTAACTCTCATTTCCCACCAGGAAGAGGAATTAACCAAAGGCTCAGCGTGCCGTGCCGGAACCAGATTAGGGCCTGAAGCAATCTTGTGGTGTTGCGGCCAGCTCACAAGAAAGCGAGTTGAAGAAAGGAGCTCAGGGGCACTGTAATTCACAAACTGCAGAGTTATAAATGACAGCTATCGTCCAAAAATATACTGAAGTAAGGCTGCCAAGAGGACTTGAAAGCGGGGCAGAATTGCAGGCAACCGATTTCAGAAGGTAGACTGGAATTGCATTTAAAGCATAGGAAAAGAGGCAGAACATAGACAATGATGCACTTGGCCACAAAGGGCGTATGCGTTTTTTCCTGAATATATTCAGGAAAAAACGCATACGCCCTTTTTGGCCAACCAAGCAAGCTTGCAAAGGAAATCTGCACTACAATGAAGTCTCACTTCCCCCTGGTCAAAAGGGTCATCTGAAAAAAGTGTAAAATCCAGAAAGGCAGGACAGGCCATGGAGAACTGGGAGCCTTGTTATACTGATGGGCGGGATGTAAATTGCCAACAGCCAATCTGGAGGAGTGTATGGTGTTTCCTGAAACATCTAAAAAACAAAGCAACAGAGCCTAGGGCACTTCCACTTATGGTCCTATAGGTTAGGGAAATTAAAATCAAAAAGACACAGCCACCCCAAAGTTTGGGACGGCTCTGTTTACAGGAACCTCTTCTGCAGAACAAGTCAAATATGCCAGAGAGCAAATAATGGATAAAGAAGTTGCGGTACTAACGTACAACAGAATACCTCTCAGCAATGAAAACTATGTCACCAGGCCCATACCAGCATAATGAGTGGATTGAGGCACGGTGATTCTAAGTAAAAAATGTCACACAGAAAAAAAACATCATAAGGTACCACTAATACATGGAATGAGAACTTGGCTACACATGAACTGAATTACAAAACAGAACAGGGTCTCATGTTTAGAAAACCAACTTATGCTTTCTTAAGGGGGAAGGTGAGTTGGGTGCTTCACAAAACCTGAGTTTGAAATAAGCACAGATACCGTTCCATAAGCTAAATATGTAATAGACAAGACCTACCCCTTGCTCAAGGAAATGGACTCAACAATGAGATATCACCTCACACCTGGTAGAATGAGCATCATCAGAAAATCTACAAACAAAAAATGCTGGAAAGGGTGTGGAGAAAAAGAAACCTCTTCCACTATTGTTGGGAATATAAATTGATACAGTCACTATGGAGAACAATATGGAGTTTCTTAAGAAACTAACAGTAGAATTACCATATGATACAGCAATCCCAGTTCTGGACATATACCCAGACAAAACCATAAATCAAAAAGAGACATTCACCGCAATGTTCATTGCCTCACTCTTTACAATATCGAGGTAATGGAAGCAACCTAAATGCCCACAGACAGACGAATGCATAAAGCTGTGGTACATATATAAAATGGAATATTACTAAGCCATGAAAAGGAATGAAATTGGGTCATTTGTAGAGACGTCGATGGATCTAGAGAGTGTCATACAGAGTGAAGTAAGTCAGAAAGAGAAAAACAAATCTTGTGTATTCATGCATATATGTGGAACCTAGAAAAACTGTACAGGTTAACCATTTTGCAAGGCATAAATAGAGCAACACATGTAGACAACAAACGTATGGACAACAAGGGGGGAAAGCTGTTGGGGGGGTGGTGGTGGGAGGAGTTGAGAGACTGGGATTGGCATGTATACATTTATATGTATAAAATAGATAACCAATAAGAACCTGCTGTATAAAAATATAAAATAAAATTCAAAATTAAAAAGAAATAAAATTTAAAAATAAAACAGAAAAAACAATTATTCCCTTCACATACATGTATTTATATGAATAAATTATTTCCATGCTTATATCTGTAAATACAAAAAAGAGGAATAAAATCTACCTTGAACCAAAAACGAAAAAGAGAAAAAAAACACAGAACCCGCCAGTTCCAGAGAGGAAAACCGTATCAGGGCACTTGCTCCAGTTGTAAACAATTCTGAAGTTGGTCAGTGGTGGGGAATCGTCTCCCATTCAGCCAGCAGCCCCCACGCAACAAGCGTCCTCATTGCAAAGCTGAGGCACCGTGCCGAGGCATCTGTGAGTAAACGTGAGCTGAGCCCCAGGCCAGTTGCTGCTGAACTATTCCCACCCGTCCCAGGTAAAACACCTGAATATATACAAGGACTTGAAAGCGTAGAGGAAGGGCCATAGAGCCACACGAGTGACAGCATGCCAGCCAACTTGGTGCCTGCAGGCCAGCCAGGATGGTCCTGGCCCTGGGTGATCTTCTGGAAGATTTCCATTTCCCTGCCTGAGATACCCGTCCTGTCCCTGCCCCCACTGCTTTTTTCCTTCCTCACCTCTGCCCAGGGAGAAATTCCAGCAGCAGGTATAGGTGACACATCCTCTTCTTTAGCAGGTGGCAGCCTGGCAACTGCTGCAGAAAGTCCAGCAGAGCCCCACTCACACTGGGCCACCCACAAAGCCGTGGCCTCTCACTCCCTCCCACCAGCCCAGCCCCGAGACTGCTGACAGGGCAGAGAAAATGGCGTCAGGCACGGCTGCAGGGGCTCTTGCTGCCTGGAGTGGTATTTATATTGATCTCAACCCAGGCACACCTGGGGAGGGCTGGCCGGCATGGTAAGGCTGCCCAGGTCAGCCAATCATCACCCCTCAGGGGCTCACAGTTGCAGAAAATGGAAATTGCTGAACCGGCCAGGTCCAAGGAACAGGTGTGGGCTCCTGAGAGTCAGGATAGACAAGGGGCTGCAGCTTTGGCTTGTTTTCTAATCATTTTATCTGGCCCATGAGTGGGAGACAACTTCAAGAAAACCCTCTCCTAATGAGAGGAACCCAGGAGTCAGGGAGAGGAGGGGTGGGTGGTGGTTGGAGACAGAGGCCTGGTGCCCCGGGTGCAGTGGAAGTCTCTGGAAGACCAGGTGGAGGGAGGCCGCACAGAGTGATGCCCAGGGTCACAGACCTGTCGCAGCTGCTGTTTGTTAGTTCAAGTCCTGCTCTGAGGTGCTCTGTGTCAGCTCTGAGCGACAGGTGAGCTGGGGGTGCTCTGCAATGAGGGCTATGTGCACGGTTCCTGTGTGCCCAGCCCTGCCACGGTACCTGCAAGGGTAGCTCTGTATCCTGGGAGGGGCCTGACCACGAGAGCCCCGTGGGCTGGGGTGGGGGTGGGGTACCTGCCCAGGTGAGCTCCATATTCTGGGATTGGTCTGACCACGAGAGCCCCATGGGCTGCTGGGGACCTGGTAAAGGATGTCAGGACAGTCAGTGAAGCCACCGAGGATATACCTCCAGCTGCTCCTAATTCCTACACCCTGCTGGTCATTCTACCAACCACCAGGACATGGTATTCTGTATTAGTCTTCAATGATGCCTTCTTTTGTATTCCATTAGTCCCAGAGTCACAAGAAATTTTGGCTTGTGAGTGGCAGGACTCAACATACAACTAAAACAATACTTCCGGGCCGTCTTGCCCCAAGGGTGCAAAAATTCCCACACCATCTTTGGGGAAAGCTTAGCTAAAGACCTAAAATTCTACCTCTGGAAAAGGAAACCCTCCTTCAGTACACAGACGACATTCTGATCGCCAGCCCTACTAAGGAGGCCTCTGAACTACCAAGCCAATAAAGGATAGAAGTTGTCCAAGAAAAAGCTCAAATATCACAGACTGCGGTGACCTGCCTGGGCTTCATTCTCACAGAAGGTCGGAGAAGCCCATCCCAGGAAAGGGAAGAAACCATTTTCAGCCTTACCCCTTTCTAAAACTAGAAGACAGCTTAGGGGTTCTTGGGGAGGCCAGGGTTTGCTGCTTCTGGATCCCTAACTACAGTCTACTAGCTGGGCCTCTATATGAAACACTGAAAGGAAAAGATGATGATCCTGTTGAATAGAATCCAGAAGTGGCCTTTCAAGAATGGAAAGAGCAGTCAATTCAGACCCTTGCCCTGGAACTCCCTAATTTAGCTAAACCCTTTGACCTTTACATTCCCGGTGAAAGGTGAATCGCCATTGGAGAATTAGTGCAAAAACTGGGACCACTTGAAATGGAACAATGCAAGAATGCCATCCAGGTAGGATAAACTACGGTCACCAAGGGGCTTGGCCAACTGCCACATCTGGCCAAGATACTGGCGGTATCTAAAAACCTGGAAATCAGCAGCCCCAAAGGTCACCTCCCTCCTAAGGGAAAAGGACCCCACGTGGTGATCCTAACCACCAACCATGCCCTGAAGTTGCAGGGTTCGCTCTGTGGGCACACCAACCTCGAGTGAGGAGGCCTTCCAACTTCAACATCCAGAGAGATAACCGGGGGCAACAGGGCACCATGACGACTCATGTGAACATCACTTGACCTGGAGTTTCTCTCATAAAACAACAAGAGTGTGTCCCAAAAGAGTAGACTACTGCTTGCAGGACATACTGCACCCAGAGGGGAGCTAATAATCTTGGCGGGGGAACCGTATATCACACTGTCACCATAGAAAAGCCTACAGACACCGTGATGATGGTGGCCAATAAGACTGGCTGGACTCCTGTTTACTTCAAAAGGCTGTTGACTCAGTGGCCATCATGGTCCTTGATCACCACTGACCCTGGACTGTCTGGGAGTTGAGCAGGCAGGGCTCTGACACCTGGTGCTGTTTGTACGTTAATTCAGGGGCCTAATTGAAGAAAGCGCAGACTACTGGTCAGAGCATCTAGGCTGGCAGAAACGGTCAGCCTAAGGTGGCTGAACAAATGTGGGGCGGGGTGAAACCGGCCCCCACAGCGTCTCTGCACATCTCTTTCCTGGACCCTTAAAGGTCATTAGAATCTATAACACTTCCAATGCTGGTGCTCAGGTGGACGAGCAGGGAGGCAGGGGGCCTGGGGACAATCAACGTCACCTGGAGGCTGCTGGGGAGAAGCTCTGACCCTCGCCCCCGGGTATGAGGGCTCCCAACTCAGCACTCAGCAGTTACAGAAGAAGGGTCTGCACCCTCAGCACTCCAAGAATGAGGAACGGGACAAAAGGCAGAGGAGGGGTTTGTCCCCAGCAAAGCCCATTAAAAATCCCTGGGAGATAAAAATAGAATCTGGGCAATAAAGTCAAGTCTAACCTTTTTTATCCTTTGTGCTTTGTCTAATTTCATGTGCTCCTAGGGTCCCGCATGCAGAGGTTCCACACCCGGCACTTCAGACCAGATTTCCTAGTGCAGAATGGCTGGGACGACACCTCAGCTCCTGGGGCCCAGTGCAGACTCCACGATACAGAGCCTGAGCTGCAGCCAACCCGGCCCTCGAGAGCTCCGCCCCCTCCCTCCCACTGACTCTGACAGGATCTCTACACAGCAGCCCAGCCCACAGCCCAGGGGGTAGTGCATGCTCTCACCTCTCCATTCTCTGATCAAAATATAAAGTTTCCTTTGCTTGTGAACCAAACTCAGTCTCGATCTGTTGGCCCCAATGACACTGGGCAGGGGGACACTTGTTGGGGTCCACTCTGGAGGATCAGTAACAGAAATTGAGACTATTGTAACCTCAATGAACAGATGTGTGAGCCAAACTGTAGTTAACATAGAACAGTGTATAAGGCTCGGGTAAAATAAGATGTTTCTAACACTTCCATTTGATATTTCCATCACTTTATTATAAGCAAGTTCAGTGAAAAGGTTTGTCTTATTTGTCAGGTCAATATTAGAGAAACGAAGTGATTTCTTTCCAAGGATGTACATCTAATAATCTTGGTTAAAGCTTCAATCTTGTTTTAAATGCTTTTCCATTGAAAATGATACCTCTCTTTCAGCTCCCCCATTTCTGAGAAGTATAAAATCTTATAATTTATTATTACCAAAGGGGAAAGGTGGGAGGAGGGATAAATTAACAGTTTGGGATTAACACATACACACTGCTATGTATAAAATAGATCATCAACAAGGAACTACTGTATAGCACAGGGAACTACACTCAACATTTTGCAATAAGCTATAAGGGGAAATAATCTGAAAAAGAATAGATATTTTTACTGACATCATCTATCAATGACAGTTAAAGTGTAACCTAAGGGAAGCTGGTGGTGAGTGCTTCTGACCCTGAAGACTTCAATCATCTAAAGTTTGGACTCTGCCTACTTCCCAAGGCCCTTAATGAACATATGTGTAGCCGTAGCTTAAAAAATTCCCCAGTTTGTGTTTCGGGGAGACACTGATTTTGAAAAAGCCCTGATGTTCTCCTTACATGAATGGGACTCTTCCTACTGCTAAAACATGTCTGTCACACCCAGAGGATGGTATACCGTCTGATCGGGAAGAGTTTGGAAAAGGCATCTCATCTCCTCATCTCCTGGTGCTCGGGTTCACCCCTCCAGCGTCTTTACTAACAGTCTCCCCACTTGGAGATGTCAGCACTGTCAACATCCTGTTGTGTACAGTTTGGAATTTGTCCAGAGGATGAAGCGGAAGGATGAAGAACAATGAGAGACAAGTCCTAGGTGTTCAGACAGGCACATGTCACTCTAATTTCCAATCAGGAAGACGAACTGACCAAAGGCTAGGGTTGCCCATGGAAACAGTATAGGGCTTGAGGAAATCCCGCTGCTTTGTGGCCAGTTCCCATAAACACAAGTTGAACAATGGAACTCAGGGGCAGTAAAATTCACGAAACTGCAGAGTTGAAAATATCCATCACTGAAAAATGTCTTGAGGAAAGTCAGAGAAAAGGACTTGTAAGCAAGGGAGAATGGCAGGAAAGGGATCTGAGGAGGTAGAAAGGACTCGCCATTAAGCACAAGAAAAGGAGCTGAACATTGCCAACATTGCAGTTGGCCAAAAAGGGTGTATGCGTTTTTTTCTGTATATATTCAAGAAAAGGGCATACACTTTTTTAGCCAAGCAAACAGGTGGGCACTGGAAGTCAATACTACAAAAGATATCACTTCGCATCAGTCAGAAGAGCCATCCTCATAAAGCGTAAACAACAGAAATGCAGGACAGGGCAAGGAGAAGAGGGAGCCCTGTGAGACTTATAGTGGAAATGTATATTGCCAACGGCCATTCTGGAGAAGTGTATTGTGTTTACTAAAGCATCTAAAAAATGAGCTACAGAGCATAGGGCACTTGCACTCATGGGCGTATATCTTGGGAAAAACAAAAATCGAGAGGACACAGGCACCCCAATGTTTACCCCCTCTCTGTTTAAAAGATCCTCGACTAGGATATAACTTAAATGTCTCTGGAGCGAAAAAATGGATAGAGATGTGGTACTTAGGTAGAGTGGAATATTATTCAGCCTGGAAATCAATGAAATATGGCCAGTTGTAACAACTCCGGAGGAGTTACGTATGATCTTTCTAAGTGACATAATTCAAAAAGAAAAAGACACATATCATAAGATATCACTTAAAGGTGGAATCCAAAATGGCTACACATGAAATAAATTACAAAACAAAAACATAGTCAAATATGTAGAAAACACGCATAAGGCTGCTAAACGGGAAAGGTGGGGAGGGGTGAGGCATCATCCAGGAGGTTGAAATTAGCAAAGATACCATTCCAAATACCAAACTGATAATCAACAAGGCCCACACGGTAGCTAAAAGAACTGCACTCAGCACACTCAAGTCACCGGAAAAGAATATATACGACTGGTAAGAATCTGAAAAAGAATTTACTGATGTCTCTCTGTACGTGAATCAAGTGGATGTACAGCAGCAAGAAACAGAGCTTTGAAAATCAGCTGTAACCAATATAGTAATAAATTGAAAAAAATAAACGACAGAGAGACAGAGAAAACCTCTTACAACTTTTCCTCAGGGACGGTGATGCAACATGGATTGAACACATCTAGACCCACAGCAGGATGAGACATAAGGCTGGAAACTGTTTGCACTAAGAGAAATGTGAGGTTGGGTGAGGAAATGCACACCCTTTAAAGTAATACTACCTGGTACCCATTCAATGGGTCCCAAATCTGCAGGTTCAAGGGATCTTCCTACAGCTAAAACATGCATGGAAAACCCAGAGGACTGTACACCATGTGATCGGGAGATGTGTCTAAAATGCAGCTCATTTATCCTCTCCTGGTGCTCCTGTTCACCATTCCAGCCACGTTACTTAGAATCTGCCCACTTGGAGAATCAGCACATTTCAACTTCTGTTTCACACATTTTGCAAATTGTGAGGAGGATGAACGGGAAGAGGGGGAACCAATGAGAGAATAGTTGTAGGGGTTTGGACGGGCACATATCACTCTAATTTCCCATTAAGAATAAGAATTGAAAAAAGGCTCAGCCCGCCTCGCCGGAGCCAAAATAGGGCCTGAAGCAATCCTGTGGGTTTGAGGCCAGCTCACAAAAGAGCAACTTAAAAAATGGAGCTCAGGGTCACTGCAATTCACAAACCTGCAGAGTTATAAATGAAAACTAACGTCCAAAAATATGTTGAGGTAAGGCAAAGAAGAGGATCTGAATGCAAGACAGAATTGCAAGAAACAGATTTCAAGAGATTGATTGGACTCGTCTTTAAAGCACATGAAAAGCGGCAGAATTTCGACAATGATGCAGTTGGCCCAAAAGGGCGTATGCGTTTTTTCCTGATTATATCCAGGAAAAAACGCATACGCACTTTATGGGCAACGAAGCAAGCAAGCAATGCAAATGTGCACAACAAAGAAATCTCATTTCCCACCGGTCAAAAGGGCCATCCTAAAAAATTGTAAAAACCAGAAATGCAGGACAGGCCATGGAGAACAGGGAGCCTTTATACGCTGATGGGCAGTGTGTGAACTGCCGAGAGCCACTCTGGAGAAGTGTATGGTGGTTCCTAAATCATCTAAAAAACAGAGCTACAGAGCATAGGACACTTCCAATCATGGGAGTATATCTAGGGAAGTCTAAAAATCAACAAGACACAAGCACACCACAGTTTAGGGCTACTCTGTTTACAAGAACCTCAACTTCAGTACACCTTAAATATCCCAGGAAAGAGAACAATGGATAAAGAAGATGTGGTACTTATGTACAATGGAATATCTCTTCACCATGAAATCAAGGTAATAAGGCTAGTAGAAGGATAAAGAGTGGATTTAGGTCCGATAATACTACTTGAAATAAGTCAAACAGAAAAAGAAACATATCATAAGATATCACTTATAGAGGGAGGGTAAATATGGCTGCACAAGAAATGAATTACAGAACAGAACAGTGTCTCACATGTAGAAAACACACTTATGTCAGCTTAAGGGGAAAGGAGAGGTGGGGTGATGCATTAAACCAGAGTTTGAAATTAGCACAGATACCGTTCAATAAACCAAATAGATATTAGACAAGATCTACACCTTGCTCAATGAACTGGCCTCAACACACCCTATACACCGCAGAGAAATATATCTGAGTAATAAGAATCTTAAAACCCATGTATTGATATATCTCCATAAGGGAATCAAGTGTGTGCAGAGTGGCACAAACACAGCAGTGAAAATGAGCTAAACCCCATTATAGAAATAAATTTTAAAAACAAAATGCAGAAACAATGAAAGAGAGAAAAATTCTTACAAAATTTGCTCAGGGGCTGTGATGCAACCTGGATTGACCACATATAAACCCACAGCTGGATAAGACATAAGGCTGCACACTTGGGGCTGAGAGGATTGGTGAGCTTTGGTGAGCAACTGCCAAAAGTTTAATGCAATACTTCATGCTACTCATTCCAAGGGTCCCAAAACTCCAGGTTGAAGGGAATCTTCCTACAGCTAAACCATGCTTGGGAAACCCAGCGACTGGTATACCATATGATCGGGAAAGGTTTCTAAAACGCACCTCATTTTTCCTCTCCTGGGACTCCGGATCGACATTCCAGCCACTTTACTAACAATATCCCCACATGGAGAGTCAATGCCTTTAAGTTCTAGTATCGCACAGTCTGCAGTTAGTGCGGAGGATGAATGGGAATAGGGGGAACCAGTGAGAAACTAGCTGTAGCAGTTTCAATGGGCACATGTCAGTCTAATTTCACATCAGTAAGAAGAATAAACCAAAGGCACAGCAAGGTGCCCCAGAAGAAGAATAGGGCCTGAAGGAATCCTGTGGTTATGAGGCAAGATTACAAAAATAAGAGCAGAAAGATGGAGCTAAGGGCCACTGCAATTCAAAAACCTGCAGAGATATAAAGGCCAACTATTTTCAAAAAATATATTGAGGTAAGGCTATGAAGAGGCATTGGAGGCAAGGCAGAATTGCAGGAAACCGATTTCAGGAGGTAGACTGGAATTGCATTTAAAGCATAGGAAAAGAGGCAGAACGTCCACAATGATGCACTTGGCCAAAAAGGGCGTATGCGTTTTTTCCTGAATATATTCAGGAAAAAACGCATACGCCCTTTTTGGCCAACCAAGCAAGCTTGCAAAGGAAATCTGCACTACAATGAAGTCTCACTTCCCACTGGTCAAAAGGGCCATCTGAAAAAAGTGTAAAATCCAGAAAGGCAGGACAGGCCATGGAGAACTGGGAGCCTTGTTATGCTGATGGGCGGGATGTAAATTGCCAACAGCCACTCGGGAGAAGTGTATGGTGTTTCCTGAAACATGTAAAAAACAAAGCAACAGAGCCTAGGGCACTTCCACTTATGGTACTATAGAATAGGGAAATTAAAATCAAAAAGACACAGCCACCCAAAAGTTTGGGACAACTCTGTTTACAAGAACCGCGTTTATGGTACAAGTTCAATAACGCAGAAAGTGGAAAATGGATAAAGAAGTTGTGGTAATTACGTACAATGCAATATCACTCAGCAATTAAATCTATGTCATCAGGCCAATAGCAGCATAATGAGTGGATTCAGGTATGATGATTCTAACTGAAATAAGTCACACAGAAAAAGAAACATCATAAGATATCACTAATACACGGAATGTAAACTTGGCTACACAGGAACTGGTTTACAAAGACGAAGAGGGTCTGAAATTTAGAAAACCAACTTATGCTTGCTTAAGGGGAAAGGTGAGTTGGGGTGCTGCATAAAACCACAGATTGAAATGAGCACAGATAAAGTTCCTTAAGCCAAATATGTAATAGACAAGAGCTACTCCTTGCTCAACGAAATGGACTCAACACCCCATATTAAACACCTAAGAATGTACCTAACAAGTAAGTATCTGAAAACCTATGGATTGCTATGTCTCTGAAAGAGAATCAAGCATGTGTGCAGGGGCATAAATGCAGCAGTGATAGGATTGGAGAGGTTCGGTGAGCAAATGAAGACCCTTTGATGTCATATTGCATGGTACCCATTCCACGGGTCTCAACTCTCCAGGTTTAAGGGATTCTTCCTTCAGCTAAAACATGCATGTGGAACCCAGAGTATGATCAACCGTGTGATCGGGAGACGTGTTGAAATATGTCTCAGTTCTCGTCCCCTGGTACTCGGGTGCAACATTCCAGACGCTTTATTAACATTCTCCCGACTTGGAGAATCAGTGCCTTTAACCTCCTGTTTGGCCCAGTTTGCAATTTCTGCGGAAGATGAACAGGAATATGGAGAACCAATGAGAGACTAGCTGGAGGTGTCTGGACGGGCAAATTTAACTCTCATTTCCCACCAGGAAGAGGAATTAACCAAAGGCTCAGCGTGCCGTGGTGGAACTAGATTAGGGCCTGAAGCAATCCTGCGGTGTTGCGGCCAGCTCACAAGAAAGCGAGTTGAAGAAAGGAGCTCAGGGGCACTGTAATTCACAAACCTGCAGAGTTATAAATGACAGCTATCGTCCAAAAATATACTGAAGTAAGGCTGCCAAGAGGACTTGAAAGCGGGGCAGAATTGCAGGAAACCAATTTCAGGAGGTGGACTGGAATTGCATTTAAAGCATAGGAAAAGAGGCAGAACGTCCACAATGATGCACTTGGCCAAAAAGGGCGTATGCGTTTTTTCCTGAATATATTCAAGAAAAAACGCATACGCACTTTTTGGACAACCAAGCAAGCCTGCAAAGGAAATCTGCACTACAATGAAGTCTCACTTCCCCCCAGTCAAAAGGGCCATCTGAAAAAAGTGTAAAATCCAGAAAGGCAGGACAGGCCATGGAGAACTGGGAGCCTTGTTATGCTGATGGGCAGGATGTAAATTGCCAACAGCCACTCGGGAGAAGTGTATGGTGTTTCCTGAAACATCTAAAAAACAAAGCAACAGAGCCTAGGGCACTTCCACTTATGGTCCTATAGCTTAGGGAAATTAAAATCAAAAAGACACAGCCACCCCAAAGTTTTGGATGGCTCTGTTTACAAGAACCTAGTTTACGGTACAAGTTCAATATCGCAGAAAGTGAAAAATGGACAAAGAAGTTGTGGTACTTACGTACAATGCAATATCACTCAGCAATGAAATCTATGTCATCAGGCCCGTAGCAGCATAATGAGTGGATTCAGGTATGATGATTCTAACTGAAATAAGTCACACAGAAAAAGAAACATCATAAGATATCACTAATACACTGAATGTAAACTTGGCTACACAGGAACTGGATTACAAAACAGAAGAGGGTCTCAAATTTAGAAACCCAACTTATGCTTGCTTAAGAGGAAAGGTGAGTTGGGGTGCTGCATAAAACCACAGATTGAAATGAGCACAGATAAAGTTCCTTAAGCCAAACATGTAATAGACAAGAGCTACTCCTTGCTCAAGGAAATGGACTCAACACACCCTATTAAATGCCTAAGAATGTACCTGACTAGTAAGAATCTTAAAACCTATGGATTGCTATGTCTCCGAAAGAGAATCAAGCATGTGTACAGGGGCATAAACGCAGCAGTCATAGGATTGGAGACATTCGGTGAGCCAATGAAGACCCTTTGAAGTCATATTGCATGGTACCCATTCCACGGGTCTCAACTCTCCAGGTTTAAGGGATTCTTCCTTCAGCTAAAACATGCATGTGGAACCCAGAGTATGATCCACCGTGTGATTGGGAGACGTGTTCCAATATGTCTCAGTTCTCGTTCCCTGGTACTCGGGTGCAACATTCCAGAGGCTTTACTAACACGCTCCCGACTTGGAGAGTCAGTGCCTTTAACCTCCTGTTTGGCCCAGTTTGCAATTTCTGCGGCAGATGAACAGGAATAGGGAGAACCAATGAGAGACCAGCTGGAGGTGTCTGGACTGGCAAAATTAACTCTCATTTCCCACCAGGAAGAGGAATTAACCAAAGGCTCAGTGTGCCGTGCCGGAACCAGATTAGGGCCTGAAGCAATCCTGCGGTGTTGTGGCCATCTCACAAGAAAGCGAGTTGAAAAAAGGAGCTTAGGGGCACTGTAATTCACAAACCTGCAGAGTTATAAATGACAGCTATCGTCCAAAAATATACTGAAGTAAGCCTGCCAAGACGACTTGAAAGCACGGCAGAATTTCAGGAAACCGATTTCAGGAGGTAGACTGGAATTGCATTTAAAGCATAGGAAAAGAGGCAGAACGTCGACAATGATACACTTGGCAAAAAAGGGCGTATGCGTTTTTTCCTGAATGTATTCAGGAAAAAACTTCTACGAACTTTTTGGCCAACCAAGCAAGCTTGAAAAGGAAATCTGCACTACAATGAAATCTCACTTTCCCCCGGTCAAAAGGGCCATCTGAAAAAAGTGTAAAATCCAGAAAGGCAGGACAGGCCATGGAGAACTGGGAGACTTGTTATGCTGATGGGCCGGATGTAAATTGCCAACAGCCAATGGGGAGAAGTGTATGGTGTTTCCTGAAACATCTAAAAAACAAAGCAACAGAGCCTAAGGCACTTCCACTTATGGTCCTATAGCTTAGGGAAATTAAAATCAAAAAGACACAGCCACCCCAAAGTTTGGGATAGCTCTGTTTACAATAACGTCATTTACGGTACAAGTTCAATATCGCAGAAAGCGAAAAATGGATAAAGAAGTTGTGGTACTTATGTACAATGCAATATCACTCAGCAATGAAATCTATGTCATCAGGCCCATAGCAGCATAATGCGTGGATTCAGGTATGATGATTCTAACTGAAATAAGTCACACAGAAAAAGAAACATCATAAGATATCACTAATACACGGAATGTAAACTTGGCTACACAGGAACTGGATTACAAAACAGAACAGGGTCTCAAATTTAGAAAACAACTTATGCTTGCTTAAGGGGAAAGGTGAGTTGGGGTGCTGCATAAAACCAGAGATTGAAATGAGCACAGATAAAGTTCCTTAAGCCAAACATGTAATAGACAAGAGCTACTCCTTGCTCAAAGAAATGGGCTCAACACCCCATAATAAAAGACTAAGAATGTAGCTGACTTGTAAGTATCTTAAAACGTATGGATTGCTATGTCTCCGAAAGAGAATCAAGCATGTGTACAGGGGCATAAACGCAGCAGTGATAGGATTGGAGAAGTTCGGTGAGCAAATGAAGACCCTTTGAAGTCATATTGCATGGTACCCATTCCACGGGTGTCAACTCTCCAGGTTTAAGGGATTCTTCCTTCAGCTAAAACATGCATGTGGAACCCAGAGTATGATCAACCGTGTGATCGGGAGACGTGTGCAAATATGTCTCCGTTCTCGTCCCCTGGTACTCGGGTGCAACATTCCAGACACTTTACTAACACTCTCCCGACGTGGAGAGTCAGTCCCTTTAACCTCCTGTTTGGCCCAGTTTGCAATTTCTGCGGAAGATGAACAGGAATAGGGAGAACCAATGAGAGACTACCTGGAGGTGTCTGGACGGGCAAATTTAACTCTCATTTCCCAGCAGGAAGAGGAATTAACCAAAGGCTCAGCGTGCCGTGCCGGAACCAGATTAGGGCGTGAAGCAATCCTGCAGTGTTGCGGCCAGCTCACAAGAAAGCGAGTTGAAGAAAGGAGCTCAGGGGCACTGTCATTCACAAACTTGCAGAGTTATAAATGACAGCTCTCGTCCAAAAATATACTGAACTAAGGCTGCCAAGAGGACTTGAAAGCGGGACAGAATTGCAGGAAACCGATTTCAGGACGTAGACTGGAATTGCATTTAAAGCATAGGAAAAGAGGCAGAACGTCGACAATGAGGCACTTGGCCAAAAAGGGCGTATGCGTTTTTTCCTGATTATATTCAGGAAAAAAACGCATACGCCCTTTTTGGCCAACCAAGCAAACTTGCAAAGGAAATCTGCACTACAATGAAGTCTCACTTCCCACCGATCAAAAGGGCCATCTGAAAAAAGTGTAAAATCCAGAAAGGCAGGACAGGCCATGGAGAACTGGGAGCCTTGTAAGCTGATGGGCAGGATATAAATTCCCAACAGCCACTCGGGAGAAGTGTATGGTGTTTCCTGAAACATCTAAAAGACAAAGCAACAGAGCCTAGGGCACTTCCACTTATGGTCCTATAGCTTAGGGAAATTAAAATCAAAAAGACACAGCCACCCCAAAGTTTGGGACGGCTCTGTTTACAAGAACCTCGTTTACGGTACAAGTTCAATATCGCAGAAAGTGAAAAATGGATAAAGCAGTTGTGGTACTTACGTACAATGCAATATCACTCAGCAATTAAATCTATGTCATCAGGCCCGTAGCAGCATAATGAGTGGATTTAGGTATGATGATTCTAACTACAATATGTAACACAGAAAAAGAAACATCTTAAGATATCACCAATACACGAAATGTAAACTTGGCTACACAGGAACTGAATTACAAAACAGAACATGGTCTCAAATTTAGAAAACCAACTTATGCTTGCTTAAGGTTAAAGGTGAGTTGGGGTGCTGCATAAAACCAGAGATTGAAATGAGCATAGATAAAGTTCCTTAAGCCAAATATGTAATAGACAAGAGCTACTCCTTGCTCAACGAAATGGACTCAACACCCCATATTAAACGCTTAAGAATGTATCTGACTAGTATGTATCTTAAAATCTATGGATTGCTATGTCTCCGAAAGAGAAACAAGCGTGTGTACAGGGGCATAAACGCAGTAGTGATAGGATTGGAGAAGTTTGGTAAGCAAATGAAGACCCTTTGAAGGCATATTGCATGGTACCCATTCCACGGGTCTCAACTCTCCAGGTTTAAGGGATTCTTCCTTCAGCTAAAACATGCATGTGGATCCCAGAGTATGATCAACCATGTGATCGGGAGACGTGTTCAAATATGTCTCAGTTCTCGTCCCCTGGTACTCGGGTGCAACATTCAGATGCGTTACTAACACTCTGATGACTTGCAGAGTCAGTGCCTTTCACCTCCTGTTTGGCCCAGTTTGAAATTTCTGCAAAAGATGAACAGGAATAGGGAGAACCGATGAGAGACAAGCTGGAGGTGTCTGGACGGGCAAATTTAACTCTCATTTCCCACCAGGAAGAGGAATTAACCAAAGGCTCAGCGTGCCATGCTGGAACCAGATTAGGGCCTGAAGCAGTCCTGCGGTGTTGCGGACAGCTCACAAGAAAGCGAGTTGAAGAAAGGAGCTCAGGGGCACTGTAATTCACAAACCTGCAGAGTTATAAATGACAGCTATCCTCCAAAAATATACTGAAGTAAGCCTGCCAAGAGGACTAGAAAGCAGGGCAGAATGGCAGGAACCCGATTTCAGGAGGTAGACTGGAATTGCATTTAAAGCATAGGAAAAGAGGCAGAACGTAGACAATGATGCACTTGGCCAAAAAGGGCGTATGCGTTTTTTCTTGAATATATTCAGGAAAAAACGCATACGCCCTTTTTGGCCAACCAAGCAAGCTTGCAAAGGAAATCTGCACTACAATGAAGTCTCACTTCCCCCCGGTCAAAAGGGCCATCTGAAAAAAGTGTAAAATCCAGAAAGGCAGGACAGGCCATGGAGAACTGGGAGCCTTGTTATGCTGATGGGCGGGATGTAAATTGCCAACAGCCACTCTGGAGAAGTGTATGGTGTTTCCTGAAACATCTAAAAAACAAAGCAACAGAGCCTAGGGCACTTCCACTTATGGTCCTATAGCTTAGGGAAATTAAAATCAAAAAGACACAGCCAACCCAAAGTTTGGGATGGCTGTGTTTACAAGAACCTCCTTTACAGTACAAGTTCAATATCGCAGAAAGCGAAAAATGGATAAAGAAGTTGTGGTACTTACGTACAATTCAATATCACTCAGCAATGAAATCTATGTCATCAGGCCCGTAACAGCATAATGAGTGGATTCAGGTGTGATGATTCTAACTGAAATAAGTCACACAGAAAAAGAAACATCATAAGGTATCACTAATACACGGAATGAAAACTTGGCTACACAGGAACTGGATTACAAAAGAGAACAGGGTCTCAAATTTAGAAAACCAACTTATGCTTGCTTAAGGGGAAAGGTGAGTTGGGGTGCTGCATAAAACCAGAGATTGAAATGAGCACAGATAAAGTTCTTTAAGCCAAATATGGAATAGACAAGAGCTACTCCTTGCTCAACGAAATGGACTCAAAACCCCATATTAAACGCCTAATAATGTACCTGACAGTAAGTATCTTAAAACCTATGGATTGCTATGTCTCTGAAAGAGAATCAAGCGTGAGTACAGCGCCATAAACGCAGCAGTGATAGGAATGGAGAGGTTCGGTGAGCAAATGAAGACCCTTTGAAGTCATATTGCGTGGTACCCATTCCACGGGTCTCAACTCTCCAGGTTATGGGATTCTTCCTTCAGCTAAACATGCATTTGGAACACAGACTATGATCAACCGTGTGCTCGTGAGTCATGTTCAAACATGTCTCAGTTCTCAACCCCTGGTTATCGGGTGCAACATTCCAGACACTTTACTAAAACTCTCCCGACTTGGAGAGTCAGTGCCTTTAACCTCCTGTTTGGCCCAGTTTGCAAATTCCGCGGATGATGAACAGGAATAGGGAGAACCAATGAGAGACTAGCTGGAGGTGTCTGGACGGGCAAATTTAACTCTCATTTCCCACCAGGAAGAGGAATTAACCAAAGGCTCAGTGTGCCGTGCCGGAACCAGATTAGGGCCTGAGGCAATCCTGCGGTGTTGCGGACAGCTCACAAGAAAGCGAGCTGAAGAGAGGAGCTCAGGGGCACTGTAATTCACAAACCTGCAGAGTTATAAATGACAGCTATCGTCCAAAAATATACTGAAGTAAGGCTGCCAAGAGGACTTGAAAGCTGGGCAGAATTGCAGGAAACCGATTTCAGGAGGTAGACTGGAATTGCATTTAAAGCATAGCAAAAGAGGCAGAACGTCGACAATGATGCACTTGGCCAAAAAGGGCGTATGCGTTTTTTCCTGAATATATTCAGGAAAAAACGCATACGCCCTTTTTGGCCAACCAAGCAAGCTTGCAAAGGAAATCTGCACTACAATGAAGTCTCACTTCCCCCCGGTCAAAGGGGCCATGTGAAAAAAGTGTAAAATCCAGAAAGGCAGGACAGGCCATGGAGAACTGGGAGCCTTGTTATGCTGATGGGCGGGATGAAAATTGCCAACAGCCACTCAGGAGAAGTGTATGGTGTTTCCTGAAACATCTAAAAAACAAAGCAACAGAGCCTAGGACACTTCCACTTATGGTCCTATAGCTTAGGGAAATTAAAATAAAAAACACACAGCCACCCCAAAGTTTGGGACGGCTCTGTTTACAAGAACCTCGTTTACGGTACAAGTTCAATATCGCAGAAAGTGAAAAATGGATAAAGAAGTTGTGGTACTTACGTACAATGCAATATCACTCAGCAATGAAATCTATGTCATCAGGCCCGTAGCAGCATAGAGTGGATTCAGGTATGATAATTCTAACTGAAATAAGTCACACAGAAAAAGAAACATCATAAGATATCACTAATACATGGAATGTAAACTTGGCTACACAGGAACTGGATTACAAAACAGAACAGGGTCTCAAATTTAGAAAACCAACTTATGCTTGCTTAAGGGGAAAGGTGAGTTGGGGTGCTGCATAAAACCAGAGATTGAAATGAGCACAGATAAAGTTCCTTAAGCCAAATATGGAATAGACAAGAGCTACTCTTTGCTCAACGAAATGGACTCAAAACCCCATATTAAACGCCTAATAATGTACCTGACAGTAAGTATCTTAATACCTATGGATTGCTATGTCTCTGAAAGAGAATCAAGCGTGAGAACAGGGGCATAAACGCAGCAGTGATAGGATTGGAGAGGTTCGGTGAGCAAATGAAGACCCTATGAAGTCATATTGCATGGTACCCATTCCACGGGTCTCAACTCTCCAGGTTAAAGGGATTCTTCCTTCAGCTAAACATGCATTTGGAACCCAGACTATGATCAACCATGTGATCGTGAGTCATATTCAAATATGTCTCAGTTCTCATCCCCTGGTACTCGGGTGCAACATTCTAGACACTTTACTAACACTCTCCCGACTTGGAGAGTCAGTGCCTTTAACCTCCTCTTTGGCCCAGTTTGCAAATTCCGCGGATGATGAACAGGAATAGGGAGAACCAATGAGAGACTAGCTGGAGATGTCTGGACGGGCAAATTTAACTCTCATTTCCCACCAGGAAGAGGAATTAACCAAAGGCTCAGCGTTCCGTGCCGGAACCAGATTAGGGCCTGAAGCAATCCTGCGGTGTTGCGGCCAGCTCACAAGAAAGCGAGTTGAAGAAAGGAGCTCAGGGGCACTGTAATTCACAAATCTGCAGAGTTATAAATGACAGCTATCGTCCAAAAATATACTGAAGTAAGGTTTCCCACAGGACTTGAAAGCGGGGCAGAATTGCAGGAAACCGATTTCAGGAGGTAGACTGGAATTGTATTTAAAGCATAGGAAAACAGGCAGAACATCGACAATGATGCACTTGGCCAAAAAGAGCATATGCGTTTTTTCCTGCATATATTCAGGAAAAAAAGCATATGCACTTTTTGGCCAACCAAGCAAGCTTGCAAAGGAAATCTGCACTACAATGAAGTCTCACTTCCCCCGGGTCAAAAGGGCCATCTGTAAAAAGTGTAAAATCCAGAAAGGCAGGACAGGCCATGGAGAACTGGAGGCCTTGTTATGCTGATGTTCAGGATGTAAATTTCCAACAGCCACTCGGGATAATTGTATGGTGTTTCCTGAAACATCTAAAAAACAAAGCAACAGAGCCTAGGGCACTTCCACTTATGGTCCTACAGCTTATGGAAATTAAAATCAAAAAGACACAGCCACCCAAATGTTTGGGACGGCTCTGTTTATAAGAACCTCGTTTACAGTACAAGTTCAATATCGCAGAAAGTGAAAAATGGATAAAGAAGTTGTGGTACTTACGTACAATGCAATATCACTCAGCAATGAAATCTATATCATCAGGCCCGTAGCAGCATAATGAGTGGATTCAGGTATGATGATTCTAACTGAAATAAGTCACACAGAAAATGAAATATCATAAGATATCACTAATACACGGAATGTAAACTTGGCTACACAGGAACTGGATTACAAAACAGAACAGGGTCTCAAATGTAGAAAACCAACTTATGCTTGCTTAAGGGGAAAGGTGAGTTGGGGTGCTGCATAAAACCAGAGATTGAAATGAGCACAGATAATGTTCCTTAAGCCAAATATGCAATAGACAAGAGCTACTCCTGGCTCAACGAAATGGACTCAAAACCCCATATTAAATGCCTAATAATGTACCTGACTGTAAGTATCTTAAAACCTATGGATTGCTATGTCTCTGAAAGAGAATCAAGCGTGAGAACAGGGGCATAAACGCAGCAGTGATAGGATTGGAGAGGTTCGGTGAGCAAATGAAGACCCTTTGAAGTCATATTGCATGGTACCCATTCCACGGGTCTCAACTCTCCAGCTTTAAGGGATTCTTCCTTCAGCTAAAGCATGCATGTGGAACCCAGAGTATGATCAATCATGTGATCGGGAGACGTGTTCCAATATGTCTCAGTTCTCGTCCCCTGGTACTCGGGTGCAACATTGCAGATGCTTTACTAACACTCTCCCGACTTGGAGAGATAGTGCCTTTAACCTCCTGTTTGGCCCAGTTTGCAATTTCTGCGGAAGATGAACAGGAATAGGGAGAACCAATGAGAGACTAGCTGGAGGTGTCAGGATGGGCAAATTTAACTCTCATTTCCCACCAAGAAGAGGAATTAAGCAAAGGCTCAGCGTGTCGTGCCGGAACAAGATTAGGGCCTGAAGCAATCCTGCGGTGTTGCGGCCAGCTCACAAGAAAGCGAGTTGAAGAAAGGAGCTCAGGGGCACTGTAATTCACAAACCTGCAGAGTTATAAATGACAGCTATCGTCCAAAAATATACTGAAGTAAGCCTGCCAAGAGGACTTGAAAGCGGGGCAGAATTGCAGGAAACCGATTTCAGGAGGTAGACTGGAATTGCATTTAAAGCATAGGAAAAGAGGCAGAACGTCGACAATGATGCACTTGGACAAAAAGGGCGTATGCATTTTTTCCTGAATATATTCAGGAAAAAACGCATACGCACTTTTTGGCCAACCAAGCAAGCTTGCAAAGGAAATCTGCACTACATTGAAGTCTCACTTTCCTCCCGGTCAAAAGGACCATCTGAAAAAAGCATAAAATCCAGAAAGGCAGGACAGGCCATGGAGAACTGGGAGCCTTGTTATGCTGATGGGCGGGATGTAAATTGCCAACAGTCACTGGGGAGAAGTGTATGGTGTTTCCTGAAACATCTAAAAAACAAAGCAACAGAGCCTAGGGCACTTCCACTTATTGTCATATAGCTTAGGGAAATTAAAATCAAAAAGACACAGCCACCCCAAAGTTTGGGACGGCTCTGTTTACAAGAACCTCGTTTACGGTACAAGTTCAATATCGCAGAAAGCGAAAAATGGATAAAGAAGTTGTGGTACTTACGTACAATGCAATATCACTCAGCAATGAAATCTATGTCATCATTCCCGTAGCAGCATAATGAGTGGATTCAGGTATGATGATTCTAACTGAAATAAGTCACAGAGAAAAAGAAACGTCATAAGATATCACTAATACACGGAATGTAAACTTGGCGACACAGGCACTGAATTACAAAACACAACAGGGTCTCAAATTTAGAAAACCAACTTATGCTTGCTTAAGGGGAAAGGTGAGTTGGGGTGCTACATAAAACCAGAGATTGAAATGAGCACAGATAAAGTTCCTTAAGCCAAATATGTAATATACAAGAGCTACTCCTTGCTCAACGAAATGGACTCAACTCCCCATATTAAACGCCTAAGAATGTACCTGACTAGTAAGTATCTTAAAACCTATGGATTGCTATGTCTCCGAAAGAGAACCAAGCGTGTGTACAGGGGCATAAACGCAGCAGTGATAGGATTGCAGAGGTTCGGTGAGCAAATGAAGACCCTTTGAAGTCACATTGCATGGTACCCATTCCACGGGTGTCAACTCTCCAGGTTTAAGGGATTCTTCCTTCAGCTAAAACATGCATGTGGAACCCAGAGTATGATCAACCGTGTGATTGGGAGACATGTTCAAATATGTCTCAGTTCTCATACCCTGTTACTCGGGTGCAACATTCCAAACGCTTTATTAACACTCTCCCGAATTGGAAAGTCAGTGCCTTTAATCTCCTGTTAGCCCAGTTTGCAATTTCTGCGGAAGATGAACAGGAATAGGGAGAAGCAATGAGAGACTAGCTGGAGGTGTCTGGACGGGCAAATTTAATTCTCATTTCCCACCAGGAAGAGGAATTAACCGAAGGCTCAGCATGCCGTGCCGGAACCAGATTAGGGCCTGAAGCAATCCTGCGGTGTTGCGGCCAGCTCACAAGAAAGCGAGTTGAAGATAGGAGCTCAGGGGCACTGTATTTCACAAACCTGCAGAGTTATAAATGACAGCTATCATCCAAAAATATACTGAAGTAACGCTGCCAAGAGGACTTGAAAGCGGGGCAGAATTGCAGGAAACCGATTTCAGAAGGTAGACTGGAATTGCATTTAAAGCATAGGAAAAGAGGCAGAACGTCGACAATGATGCACTTGGCCATAAAGGGCGTATGCGTTTTTTCCTGAATATATACAGGAAAAAACGCATACGCCCTTTTTGGCCAACCAAGCAAGCTTGCAAAGGTAATCTGCACTACATTGAAGTCTCACTTCCCACCTGGTCAAAAGGATCATCTGTAAAAAGTGTAAAATCCAGAAAAGCAGGAAATGCAGTGGAGAACTGGGAGCCTTGCTATGCTGTTGGGCGGGATGTAAATTGCCAACAGCCACTTGGGAGAAGTGTATGGTATTTCCTGAAACATCTAAAAAACAAAGCAACAGAGCCTAGGGCACTTACACTTATGGTCCTATAGCTTAGGGAAATTAAAATCAAAAACACACAGCCACCCCAAAGTTTGGGACGGCTCTGTTTACAAGAACCTCGTTTATGGTACAAGTTCAATATCACAGAAAGTGAAAAATGGATAAAGAAGTTGTGGTACTTACATACAATGCAATATCACTCAGCAATGAAATCTATGTCATCAGGCCTGTAGCAGAAAATGACTGGGTTCAGGTATGATGATTCTAACTGAAATAAGTCACACAGAAAAAGAAACATCATAAGATATCACTAATACACGGAATGTAAACTTGGCTACACAGGAACTGGATTACAAAACAGAACAGGGTCTCAAATTTAGAAAACCAACTTATGCTTGCTTAAGGGGAAAGGTGAGTTGGGGTGCTGCATAAAACCACAGATTGAAATGAGCACAGATAAAGTTCCTTAAGCCAAATATGGAATAGACAAGAGCTACTCCTTGCTCAACGAAATGGACTCAACACCCCATATTAAACGCCTAAGAATGTACCTGACTAGTAAGTATCTTAAAATCTATGGATTGCTATGTCTCCAAAAGAGAATCAAGCGTGTGTACAGGGGCATAAACGCAGCAGTGATAGGATTGGAGAGGTTCGGTGAGCAAATGAATACCCTTTGAAGTCATATTGCATGGTACCCATTCCACGGGTCTCAACGCTCCAGCTTTAAGGGATTCTTCCTTCAGCTGAAACATGCATGTGGAACCCAGAGTATGATCAACCGTGTGATTGGGAGACGTGTTCAAATATTTCTCAGTTTTCGTCCACTGGTACTCAGGTGCAACATTCCAGACGCTTTACTAACACTCTCCTGACTTGGAGAGTCAGGGCCTTTAACCTCCTGCTTGGCCCAGTTTGCAATTTCTGCGGAAGATGAACAGGGATAGGGAGGACCAATGAGAGACTAGCTGGAGGTGTCTGGACGGGCAAATTTAACTCTCATTGCCCACCAGGAGTAGCAATTAAGCAAAGGCTCAACGTGCCATGCCGGAACCAGATTAGGGCCTGAAGCAATCGTGCGGTGTTGCGGCCAGCTCACAAGAAAGCGAGTTGAAGAAAGGAGCTCAGGGGCACTGTAATTCACAAACCTGCAGAGTTATAAATGACAGGTATCGTCCAAAAATACACTGAAGTAAGGCTGCCAAGAGGACTTGAAAGCGGGGCAGAATTGCAGGAAACCGATTTCAGGAGGTAGACTGGAATTGCATTTAAAGCATAGGAAAAGAGGCAGAAGGTCGAGAATGATGCACTTGGCCAAAAAGGGCGTATGCGTTTTTTCCTGAATATATTCAGGAAAAAACGCATACGCCCTTTTTGGCCAACCAAGCAAGCTTGCAAAGGAAATCTGCACTACAATGAAGTCTCACTTCCCCCCGGTCAAAAGGGCCATCTGAAAAAAGTGTAAAATCTAGAAAGGCAGAACAGGCCATGGAGAACTGGGAGCCTTGTTATGCTGATGGGCGGGATGTAAATTGCCAACAGCCACTCGGGAGAAGTGTATGGTGTTTCCTGAAACATCTAAAAAACAAAGCAACAGAGCCTAGGGCACTTCCACTTATGGTCCTATAGCTTAGGGAAATTAAAATCAAAAAGACACAGCCACCCCAAAGTTTGGGACCTCTCTTTACAAGAACCTCATTTACGGTAGAAGTTCAATATCGCAGAAAGTGAAAAATGGATAAAGAAGTTGTGGTAGTTACGTACAATGCAATATCACTCAGCAATGAAATCTATGTCATCAGGCCCGTAGCAGCATAGACTGGATTCAGGTATGATGATTCTCACTGAAATAAGTCACACAGAAAAAGAAACATCATAAGATATCACTAATACACGGAATGTAAACTTGGCTACACAGGAACTGGATTACAAAACAGAAGAGGGTCTCAAATTTAGAAAACCAACTTATGCTTGCTTAAGGGGAAAGGTGAGTTGGGGTGCTACATAAAACCAGAGATTGAAATGAGCACAGATAAAGTTCCTTAAGCCAAATATGGAATAGACAAGAGCTACTCCTTGCTCAACGAAATGGACTCAACACCCCATATTAAACGCCTAAGAATGTACCTGACTAGTAAGTATCTTAAAACCTATGGATTGCTATGTCTCCGAAAGAGAATCAAGCGTGAGTACAGGGACATAAACGCAGCAGTGATAGGATTGGAGAGGTTCAGTGAGCAAATGAAGACCCTTTGAAGTCATATTGCATGGTACCCATTCCACGGGTCTCAACTCTCCAGCTTTAAGGGATTCTTCCTTCAGCTAAAGCATGCATGTGGAACCCAGAGTATGATCAACCGTGTGATCGGAAGACGTGTTCAAATATGTCTCAGTTCTCCTCCCCTGGTACTCGGGTGTAACATTCCACACGCTTTAGTAACACACTCCCGATTTGGAGAGTCAGTGCCTTTAACCTCCTGTTTGGCCCAGTTTGCAATTTCCGCGGAAGATGTACAGGAATAGGGAGAACCAATGAGAGACTAGCTGGAGGTGTCTGGACGGGCAAATTTAACTCTCATTTCCCACCAGGAAGAGGAATTAAGCAAAGGCTCAGCGTTCCGTGCCGGAACCAGATTAGGGCCTGAAGCAATCCTGCGGTGTTGCGGCCAGCTCACAAGAAAGCGAGTTGAAGAAAGGAGCTCAGGGGCACTGTAATTCACAAACCTGCAGAGTTATAAATGACAGCTATCGTCCAAAAATATACTGAAGTAAGGCTGCCAAGAGAACTTGAAATCGGGGCAAAATTGCAGGAAACCGATTTCAGGAGGTAGACTGGAATTGCATTTAAAGCATAGGGAAAGAGGCAGAACGTCGACAATGATGCACTAGGCCAAAAAGGGCATATGCGTTTTTTCCTGAATATATTCAGGAAAAACAGTATACGCACTTTTTGGCCAACCAAGCAAGCTTGCAAAGGAAATCTGCACTACAATGAAGTCTCACTTCCCCCGGGTCAAAAGGGCCATCTGTAAAAAGTGTAAAATCCAGAAAGGCAGGACAGGCCATGGAGAACTGGGAGCCTTGTTATGCTGATGTTCAGGATGTAAATTTCCAACAGCCACTCGGGATAATTGTATGGTGTTTCCTGAAACATCTAAAAAACAAAGCAACAGAGCCTAGAGCACTTCCACTTATGGTCCTACAGCATAGGGAAATTAAAATCAAAAAGACACAGCCACCCAAAAGTTTGGGACGGCTCTGTTTATAAGAACCTCGTTTACAGTACAAGTTCAATATCGCAGAAAGTGAAAAATGGATAAAGAAGTTGTGGTACTTACGTACAATGCAATATCACTCAGCAATGAAATCTATGTCATCAGGCCCGTAGCAGCATAATGAGTGGATTCAGGTATGATGATTCTAACTGAAATAAGTCACACAGAAAATGAAACATCATAAGATATCACTAATACACGGAATGTAAACTTGACTACACAGGAACTGGATTACAAAACAGAACAGGGTCTCAAATGTAGAAAACCAACTTATGCTTGCTTAAGTGGAAAGGTGAGTTGGGGTGCTGCAAAAAACCAGAGATTGAAATGAGGACAGATAAGGTTCCTTAAGTCAAATATGTAATAGACAAGAGCTACTCCTTGCTCAACGAAATGGACTCAAACCCCATATTAAACACCTAATAATGTAGCTGACTAGTAAGTATCTTAAAACCTATGGATTGCTATGTCTCTGAAAGAGAATCAAGCGTGAGAACAGGGGCATAAACGCAGCAGTGATAGGATTGGAGAGGTTCGGTGAGCAAATGAAGACCCTTTGAAGTCATATTGCATGGTACCCATTCCACGGGTCTCAACTCTCCAGGTTTAAGGGATTCTTCCTTCAGCTAAACATGCATTTGGAACCCAGACTATGATCAACCATGTGATCGTGAGTCATGTTCAAATATGTCTCAGTTCTCATCCCCTGGTACTCGGGTGCAACATTCTAGACACTTTACTAACAATCTCCCGACTTGGAGCGTCAGTGCCTTTAACATCCTGTTTGGCCCAGTTTGCAAATTCCGCGGATGATGAACAGGAATAGGGAGAACCAATGAGAGACTAGCTGGAGGTGTCTGGACGGGCAAATTTAACTCTCATTTCCCACCAGGAAGAGGAATTAACCGAAGCCTCAGCGTGCCGTGCCAGAACCAGATTAGGGCCTGAAGCAATCCTGCGGTGTTGCGGCCAGCTCACAAGAAAGCGAGTTGAAGAAAGGAGCTCAGGGGCACTGTAATTCACAAACCTGCAGAGTTATAAATGACAGCTATCGTCCAAAAATATACTGAAGTAAGGCTGCCAAGAGGACTAGAAAGCGGGGCAGAATTGCAGGAAACCCATTTCAGGAGGTAGACTGGAATTGCATTTAAAGCATAGGAAAAGAGGCAGAAGGTCGATAATGATGCACTTGCCCAAAAAGGGCGTATGCGTTTTTTCTTGAATATATTCAGGAAAAAACGCATACGCCCTTTTTGGCCAACCAAGCAAGCTTGCAAAGGAAATCTGCACTACAATGAAGTCTCACTTCCCCCCGGTCAAAAGGGCCATCTGAAAAAAGTGTAAAATCCAGAAAGGCAGGACAGGCCATGGAGAACTGGGAGCCTTGTTATGCTGATGGGCGGGATGTAAATTGCCAACAGCCACTCGGGAGAAGTGTATGGTGTTTCCGGAAACATCTAAAAAACAAAGCAACAGAGCCTAGGGCACTTCCACTTATGGTCCTATAGCTTAGGGAAATTAAAATCAAAAAGACACAGCCACCCCAAAGTTTGGGACGGCTCTGTTTACAAGAACCTCGTTTACGGTACAAGTTCAAAATCGCAGAAAGAGAAAAATGGAGAAAGAAGTTGTGGTACTTACGTACAATGCAATATCACTCAGCAATGAAATCTATGTCATCATTCCCGTAGCAGCATAATGAGTGGATTCAGGTATGATGATTCTAACTGAAATAAGTCACACAGAAAAAGAAACATCATAAGATATCACTAATACACGGAATGTAAACTTGGCTACACAGGCACTGAATTACAAAACAGAACAGGGTCTCAAATTTAGAAAACCAACTTATGCTTGCTTAAGGGGAAAGGTGAGTTGGGGTGCTACATAAAACCAGAGATTGAAATGAGCACAGATAAATTTCCTTAAGCCAAATATGGAATAGACAAGAGCTACTCCTTGCTCAATGAAATGGACTCAACACCCCATATTAAACGCCTAAGAATGTACCTGACTAGTAAGTATCTTAAAACCTATGGATTGCTATGTCTCCGAAAGAGAATCAAGCATGTGTACAGGGGCATAAACGCAGCAGTGATAGGATTGGAGAGGTTCGGTGAGCAAATGAAGACCCTTTGAAGTCGTATTGCATGGTACCCATTCCACGGGTCTCAACTCTCCAGCTTTAAGGGATTCTTCCTTCAGCTGAAACATGCATGTGGAACCCAGAGTATGATCAACCGTGTGATTGGGAGACGTGTTCAAATATGTCTCAGTTTTCGTCCGCTGGTACTCAGGTGCAACATTCCAGACGCTTTACTAACACTCTCCCGACTTGGAGAGTCAGTGCCTTTAACCTCCTGCTTGGCCCAGTTTGCAATTTCTGCGGAAGATGAACAGGGATAGGGAGGACCAATGAGAGACTAGCTGGAGGTGTCTGGACGGGCAAATTTAACTCTCATTTCCCACCAGGAATAGCAATTAAGCAAAGGCTCAGCGTGCCGTGCCGGAACCAGATTAGGGTCTGTAGCAATCGTGCGGTGTTGCGGCCAGCTCACAAGAAAGCGAGTTGAAGAAAGGAGCTCAGGGGCAGTGTAATTCACAAACCTGCAGAGTTATAAATGACAGCTATCGTCCAAAAATATACTGAAGTAAGGCTGCCAAGAGGACTTGAAAGCGGGGCAGAATTGCAGGAAACCGATTTCAGGAGGTAGACTGGAATTGCATTTAAAGCATAGGAAAAGAGGCAGAAGGTCGACAATGATGCACTTGGCCAAAAAGGGCATATGCTTTTTTTCCTGAATATATTCAGGAAAAAACGCATACGCCCTTTTTGGCCAACCAAGCAAGCTTGCAAAGGAAATCTGCACTACAATGAAGTCTCACTTCCCCCGGGTCAAAAGGGCCATCTGAAAAAAGTGTAAAATCCAGAAAGGCAGGACAGGCCATGGAGAACTGGGAGCCTTGTTATGCTGATGGGCGGGATGTAAATTGCCAACAGCCACTCGGGAGAAGTGTATGGTGTTTCCTGAAACATCTAAAAAACAAAGCAACAGAGCCTAGGGCACTTCCACTTATGGTCCTATAGCTTAGGGAAATTAAAATAAAAAAGACACAGCCAACCCAAAGTTTGGGACGGCTCTGTTTACAAGAACCTCGTTTACAGTACATGTTCAATATCGCAGAAAGTGAAAAATGGATAAAGAAGTTGTGGTACTTACGTACAATGCAATATCACTCAGCAATGAAATCTATGTCATCTGGCCCATAGCAGCATAATGAGTGGATTCAGGTATGATGATTGTAACTGAAATAAGTCACACAGAAAAAGAAACATCATAAGATACCACTAATACACGGATGTAAACTTGGCTACACAGGAACTGGATTACAAAACAGAACAGGGTCTCAAATTTGAAAACCAACTTATGCTTGTTTAAGGGGAAAGGTGAGTTGGGGTGCTGCATAAAACCAGAGATTGAAATGAGCACAGATAAAGTTCCTTAAGCCAAATATGGAATACACAAGAGCTACTCCTTGCTCAACGAAATGGACTCAAAACCCCATATTAAACGCCTAAGAATGTACCTGACTAGTAAGTATCTTAAAACCTATGGATTGCTATGCCTCTGAAAGAGAAACAAGCGTGAGTACCGGGGCATAAACGCAGCAGTGATAGGATTGGAGAGGTTCGGTGAGCAAATGAAGACCCTTTGAAGTCATATTGCATGGTACCCATTCCACGGGTCTCAACTCTCCAGGTTTAAGAGATTCTTCCTTCAGCTAAAACATGCATGTGGAACCCTGAGTATGATCAACCATGTGATCGGGAGACGGGTTCAAATATGTCTCAGGTCTCGTCCCCTGGTAATCGGGTGCAACATTCCAGACGCTTTACTAACACTCTCCCGACTTGGAGAGTCAGTGCCTTTAACCTCCTGTTTGGCCCATTTTGCAATTTCTGCGGAAGATGAACAGGAATAGGGAGGACCAATGAGAGACTAGCTGGAGGTGTCTGGATGGGCAAGTTTAACTCTCATTTCCCACCAGGAAGAGGAATTAACCAAAGGATCAGCGTGCCGTGCCGGAACCAGATTAGGGCCTGAAGCAATCCTGTGGTGTTGCGGCCAGCTCACAAGAAAGCGAGTTGAAGAAAGGAGCTCAGGGGCACTGTAATTCACAAACCTGCAGAGTTATAAATGACAGCTATCGTCCAAAAATATACTGAAGTAAGGCTGCCAAGAGGACTTGAATGCGGGGCAGAATTGCAGGAATCCGATTTCAGGAGGTAGACTGGAATTGCATTTAAAACATAGGAAAAGAGGCAGAACGTCGACAATGATGCACTTGGCCAAAAAGGGCGTATGCGTTTTTTCCTGAATATATTCAGGAAAAAACGCATACACCGTTTTTGGCCAACCAAGCAAGCTTGCAAAGGAAATCTGCACTACAATGAAGTCTCACTTCCCCCAGGTCAAAAGGGCCATCTGAAAAAAGTGTAAAATCCAGAAAGGCAGGACAGGCCATGGAGAACTGGGAGCCTTGTTATGCTGATGGGCGGGATGTAAATTGCCAACAGCCACTCAGGAGAAGTGTATGGTGTTTCCTGAAACATCTAAAAAACAAAGCAACAGAGCCTAGGGCACTTCCACTTATGGTCCTATAGCTTAGGGAAATTAAAATCAAAAAGACACAGCCACCCCAAAGTATGGGACGGCTCTGTTTACAAGAACCTCATTTACGGTACAAGTTCAATATCGCAGAAAGTGAAAAATGGATAAAGAAGTTGTGGTACTTACGTACAATGCAATATCACTCAGCAAAGAAATCTATGTCATCAGGCCCGTAGCAGCATAGAGTGGATTCAGGTATGATGATTCTAACTGATATAAGTCACACAGAAAAAGAAACATTATAAGATATCACTAATACACAGAATGTAAACTTGGCTACACAGGAACTGGATTACAAAACAGAACAGGGACTCAAATGTAGAAAAGCAACTTATGCTTGCTTAAGGGGAAAGGTGAGTTGGGGTGCTGCATAAAACCAGAGATTGAAATGAGCACAGATAAATTTCCTTAAGCCAAATATGTAATAGACAAGAGCTCCTCCTTGCTCAACGAAATGGACTCAACACCCCATATTAAACGCCTAAGAATGTACCTGACTAGTAAGTATCTTAAAACCTATGGATTGCTATGTCTCCGAAAGAGAATCAAGCGTGTGTACAGGGGCATAAACGCAGCAGTGATAGGATTGGAGAGGTTCGGTGAGCAAATGAAGACCCTTTGAAATCATATTGCATGGTACCCATTCCACGGGTCTCAACTCTCCAGCTTTAAGGGATTCTTCCTTCAGCTGAAACATGCATGTGGAACCCAGAGTATGATCAACCGTGTGATTGGGAGACGTGTTCAAATATGTCTCAGTTTTTGTCCGCTGGTACTCAGGTGGAACATTCCAGACGCTTTACTAACACTCTCCCGACTTGGAGAGTCAGTGCCTTTAACCTCCTGTTTGGCCCATTTTGCAATTTCTGCGGAAGATGAACAGGGATAAGGAGGACCAATGAGAGTCTAGCTGGAGGTGTCTGGACGGGCAAATTTAACTCTCATTTCCCACCAGGAAGAGCAATTAAGCAAAGGCTCAGCGTGCCGTGCCGGAACCAGATTAGGGCCTGAAGCAATCCTGCGGTGTTGCGGCCAGCTCACAAGAAAGCGAGTTGAAGAAAGGAGCTCAGGGGCACTGTTATCACAAACCTGCAGAGTTATGAATGACAGCTATCGTCCAAAAATATACTGAAGTAAGGCTGCCAAGAGGACTTGAAAGCGGGGCAGAATTGCAGGAATCCGATTTCAGGAGTTAGACTGGAATTGCATTTAAAGCATAGGAAAAGAGGCAGAACGTCGACAATGATGCACTAGGCCAAAAAGGGCATATGCGTTTTTTCCTGAATATATTCAGGAAAAAAAGCATACGCACTTTTTGGCCAACCAAGCAAGCTTGCAAAGGAAATCTGCACTACAATGAAGTCTCACTTCCCCCGGGTCAAAAGGGCCATCTGTAAAAAGTGTAAAATCCAGAAAGGCAGGACAGGCCATGGAGAACTGAGAGCCTTGTTATGCTGATGGGCGGGATGTAAATTGCCAACAGCCACTCGGGAGAAGTGTATGGTGTTTCCTGAAACATCTAAAAAACAAAGCAACAGAGCCTAGGGCACTACCACTTATGGTCCTATAGCTTAGGGAAATTAAAATCAAAAAGACACAGCCAAACCAAAGTTTGGGACGGCTCTGTTTACAAGAACCTCGTTTACGGTACATGTTCAATATCGCAGAAAGTGAAAAATGGATAAAGAAGTTGTGGTACTTACGTACAATGCAATATCACTCAGCAATGAAATCTATGTCATCTGGCCCATAGCAGCATAATGAGTGGATTCAGGTATGATGATTGTAACTGAAATAAGTCACACAGAAAAAGAAACATCATAACATACCACTAATACACGGAATGTAAACTTGGCTACACAGGAACTGGATTACAAAACAGAACAGGGTCTCAAATTTAGAAAACCAACTTATGCTTGTTTAAGGGGAAAGGTGAGTTGGGGTGCTGCATAAAACCAGAGATTGAAATGAGCACAGATAAAGTTCCTTAAGCCAAATATGGAATAGACAAGAGCTACTCCTTGCTCAACGAAATGGACTCAAAACCCCATATTAAACGCCTAATAATGTACCTGACTAGTAAGGATCTTAAAACCTATGGATTGCTATGTCTCTGAAAGAGAAACAAGCGTGAGTACCGGGGCATAAACGCAGCAGTGATAGGATTGGAGAGGTTCGGTGAGTAAATGAAGACCCTTTGAAGTCATATTGCATGGTACCCATTCCACGGGTCTCAACTCTCCAGGTTTAAGGGATTCTTCCTTCAGCTAAAACATGCATGTGGAACCCTGAGTATGATCAACCATGTGATCGGGAGACGGGTTCAAATATGTCTCAGTTCTTGTCCCCTGGTACTCGGGTGCAACATTCCAGATGCTTTACAAGACTGTCCCGACTTGGAGAGTCAGTGCCTTTAACCTCCTGTTTGGCCCAGTTTGAAATTTCTGCGGAAGATGAACAGGGATAGGGAAGACCAATGAGAGACTAGCTGGAGGTGTCTGGACGGGCAAATTTAACTCTCATTTCCCACCAGGAAGAGGAATTAACCAAAGGCTCAGCGTGCCGTGCCGGAACAAGATTAGGACCTGAAGCAATCCTGCGGTGTTGCGGCCAGCTCACAAGAAAGCGAGTTGAAGAAAGGAGCTCAGGGGCACTGTAATTCACAAACCTGCAGAGTTATAAATGACAGCTATCGTCCAAAAATATACTGAAGTAAGGCTGCCAAGAGGACTTGAAAGCTGGGCAGAATTGCAGGAAACCGACTTCAGGAGGTAGACTGGAATTGCATTTAAAGCATAGGAAAAGAGGCAGAACGTCGACAATGATGCACTTGGCCAAAAAGGGCGTATACGTTTTTTCCTGAATATATTCAGGAAAAAACGCATACGCCCTTTTTGGCCAACCAAGCAAGCTTGCAAAGGAAATCTGCACTACAATGAAGTCTCACTTCCCCCCGGTCAAAAGCGCCATCTGAAAAAAGTGTAAAATCCAGAAAGGCAGGACAGGCCATGGAGAACTGGGAGCCTTGTTATGCTGATGGGCGGGATGTAAATTGCCAACAGCCACTTGGGAGAAGTGTATGGTGTTTCCGGAAACATCTAAAAAACAAAGCAACAGAGCCTAGGGCACTTCCACTTATGGTCCTATAGCTTAGGGAAATTAAAATCAAAAAGACACAACCACCCCAAAGTTTGGGACGGCTCTGTTTACAAGAACCTCATTTACGGTACAAGTTCAACATCGCAGAAAGTGAAAAATTGATAAAGAAGTTGTGGTACTTACGTACAATGCAATATCACTCAGCAATGAAATCTATGTCATCAGGCCCGTAGCAGCATAGAGTGGATTCAGGTATGATGATTCTAACTGATATAAGTCACACAGAAAAAGAAACATTATAAGATATCACTAATACACGGAATGTAAACTTGGCTACACAGGAACTGGATTACAAAACAAAACAGGGTCTCAAATGTAGAAAAGCAACTTATGCTTGCTTAAGCGGAAAGGTGAGTTGGGGTGCTGCATAAAACCAGAGATTGAAATGAGCACAGATAAAGTTCCTTAAGCCAAATATGGAATAGACAAGAGCTACTCCTTGCTCAACGAAATGGACTCAAAACCACATATTAAACGCCTAATAATGTACCTGACTAGTAAGTATCTTAAAACCTATGGATTGCTATGTCTCTGAAAGAGAAACAAGCGTGAGTACCGGGGCATAAACGCAGCAGTGATAGGATTGGAGAGGTTCGGTGAGCAAATGAAGACCCTTTGAAGTCATATTGCATGGTACCCATTCCACGGGTCTCAACTCTCCAGGTTTAAGGGATTCTTCCTTCAGCTAAAACATGCATGTGGAACCCTGAGTATGATCAACCATGTGATCGGGAGACGGGTTCAAATATGTCTCAGTTCTTGTCCCCTGGTACTCGGGTGCAACATTCCAGACGCTTTACAAGACTGTCCCGACTTGGAGAGTCAGTGCCTTTAACCTCCTGTTTGGCCCAGTTTGAAATTTCTGCGGAAGATGAACAGGGATAGGGAAGACCAATGAGAGACTAGCTGGAGGTGTCTGGACGGGCAAATTTAACTCTCATTTCCCACCAGGAAGAGGAATTAAGCAAAGGCTCAGCGTGCCGTGCCAGAACCAGATTAGGACCTGAAGCAATCCTGCGGTGTTGCGGCCAGCTCACAAGAAAGCGAGTTGAAGAAAGGAGCTCAGGGGCACTGTAATTCACAAACCTGCAGAGTTATAAATGACAGCTATCGTCCAAAAATATACTGAAGTAAGGCTGCCAAGAGGACTTGAAAGCTGGGCAGAATTGCAGGAAACCGACTTCAGGAGGTAGACTGGAATTGCATTTAAAGCATAGGAAAAGAGGCAGAACGTCGACAATGATGCACTTGGCCAAAAAGGGCGTATACGTTTTTTCCTGAATATATTCAGGAAAAAACACATACGCCCTTTTTGGCCAACCAAGCAAGCTTGCAAAGGAAATCTGCACTACAATGAAGTCTCACTTCCCCCCGGTCAAAAGGGCCATCTGAAAAAAGTGTAAAATCCAGAAAGGCAGGACAGGCCATGGAGAACTGGGAGCCTTGTTATGCTGATGGGCGGGATGTAAATTGCCAACAGCCACTTGGGAGAAGTGTATGGTGTTTCCGGAAACATCTAAAAAACAAAGCAACAGAGCCTAGGGCACTTCCACTTATGGTCCTATAGCTTAGGGAAATTAAAATCAAAAAGACACAACCACCCCAAAGTTTGGGACGGCTCTGTTTACAAGAACCTCATTTACGGTACAAGTTCAATATCGCAGAAAGTGAAAAATTGATAAAGAAGTTGTGGTACTTACGTACAATGCAATATCACTCAGCAATGAAATCTATGTCATCAGGCCCGTAGCAGCATAGAGTGGATTCAGGTATGATGATTCTAACTGATATAAGTCACACAGAAAAAGAAACATTATAAGATATCACTAATACACGGAATGTAAACTTGGCTACACAGGAACTGGATTACAAAACAAAACAGGGTCTCAAATGTAGAAAAGCAACTTATGCTTGCTTAAGGGGAAAGGTGAGTTGGGGTGCTGCATAAAACCAGAGATTGAAATGAGCACAGATAAAGTTCCTTAAGCCAAATATGGAATAGACAAGAGCTACTCCTTGCTCAACGAAATGGACTCAAAACCACATATTAAACGCCTAATAATGTACCTGACTAGTAAGTATCTTAAAACCTATGGATTGCTATGTCTCTGAAAGAGAAACAAGCGTGAGTACCGGGGCATAAACGCAGCAGTGATAGGATTGGAGAGGTTCGGTGAGCAAATGAAGACCCTTTGAAGTCATATTGCATGGTACCCATTCCACGGGTCTCAACTCTCCAGGTTTAAGGGATTCTTCCTTCAGCTAAAACATGCATGTGGAACCCTGAGTATGATCAACCATGTGATCGGGAGACGGGTTCAAATATGTCTCAGTTCTTGTCCCCTGGTACTCGGGTGCAACATTCCAGACGCTTTACAAGACTGTCCCGACTTGGAGAGTCAGTGCCTTTAACCTCCTGTTTGGCCCAGTTTGAAATTTCTGCGGAAGATGAACAGGGATAGGGAAGACCAATGAGAGACTAGCTGGAGGTGTCTGGACGGGCAAATTTAACTCTCATTTCCCACCAGGAAGAGGAATTAAGCAAAGGCTCAGCGTGCCGTGCCAGAACCAGATTAGGACCTGAAGCAATCCTGCGGTGTTGCGGCCAGCTCACAAGAAAGCGAGTTGAAGAAAGGAGCTCAGGGGCACTGTAATTCACAAACCTGCAGAGTTATAAATGACAGCTATCGTCCAAAAATATACTGAAGTAAGGCTGCCAAGAGGACTTGAAAGCTGGGCAGAATTGCAGGAAACCGACTTCAGGAGGTAGACTGGAATTGCATTTAAAGCATAGGAAAAGAGGCAGAACGTCGACAATGATGCACTTGGCCAAAAAGGGCGTATGCGTTTTTTCCTGAATATATTCAGGAAAAAACGCATACGCCCTTTTTGGCCAACCAAGCAAGCTTGCAAAGGAAATCTGCACTACAATGAAGTCTCACTTCCCCCGGGTCAAAAGGGCCATCTGTAAAAAGTGTAAAATCCAGAAAGGCAGGACAGGCCATGGAGAACTGGGAGCCTTGTTATGCTGATGGGCGGGATGTAAATTGCCAACAGCCACTTGGGAGAAGTGTATGGTGTTTCCGGAAACATCTAAAAAACAAAGCAACAGAGCCTAGGGCACTTCCACTTATGGTCCTATAGCTTAGGGAAATTAAAATCAAAAAGACACAACCACCCCAAAGTTTGGGACGGCTCTGTTTACAAGAACCTCATTTACGGTACAAGTTCAATATCGCAGAAAGTGAAAAATTGATAAAGAAGTTGTGGTACTTACGTACAATGCAATATCACTCAGCAATGAAATCTATGTCATCAGGCCCGTAGCAGCATAGTGTGGATTCAGGTATGATGATTCTAACTGATATAAGTCACACAGAAAAAGAAACATTATAAGATATCACTAATACACGGAATGTAAACTTGGCTACACAGGAACTGGATTACAAAACAAAACAGGGTCTCAAATGTAGAAAAGCAACTTATGCTTGCTTAAGGGGAAAGGTGAGTTGGGGTGCTGCATAAAACCAGAGATTGAAATGAGAACAGATAAAGTTCCTTAAGCCAAATATGGAATAGACAAGAGCTACTCCTTGCTCAACGAAATGGACTCAACACCCCATATTAAACGCCTAAGAATGTACCTGACTAGTAAGTATCTTAAAACCTATGGATTGCTATGTCTCTGAAAGAGAATCAAGCATGTGTACAGGGGCATAAACGCAGCAGTGATAGGATTGGAGAGGTTCGGTGAGCAAATGAAGACCCTTTGAAGTCATATTGCATGGTACCCATTCCACGGGTCTCAACTCTCCAGCTTTAAGGGATTCTTCCTTCAGCTGAAACATGCATGTGGAACCCAGAGTATGCTCAACCGTGTGATTGGGAGACGTGTTCAAATATGTCTCAGTTTTTGTCCGCTGGTACTCAGGTGGAACATTCCAGACGCTTTACTAACACTCTCCCGACTTGGAGAGTCAGTGCCTTTAACCTCCTGCTTGGCCCATTTTGCAATTTCTGCGGAAGATGAACAGGGATAAGGAGGACCAATGAGAGACAAGCTGGAGGTGTCTGGACGGGCAAATTTAACTCTCATTTCCCACCAGGAAGAGCAATTAAGCAAAGGCTCAGTGTGCCGTGCCGGAACCAGATTAGGGCCTGAAGCAATCCTGTGGTGTTGCGGCCAGCTCACAAGAAAGCGAGTTGAAGAAAGGAGCTCAGGGGCACTGTTATCACAAACTTGCAGAGTTATGAATGACAGCTATCATCCAAAAATATACTGAAGTAAGGCTGCCAAGAGGACTTGAAAGCGGGGCAGAATTGCAGGAATCCGATTTCAGGAGGTAGACTGGAATTGTATTTAAAGCATAGGAAAAGAGGCAGAACGTCCACAATGATGCACTTGGCCAAAAAGGGTGTATGCGTTTTCTCCTGAATATATTCAGGAGAAAACGCATACGCACTTTTTGGCCAACCAAGCAAGCTTGCAAAGGAAATCTGCACTACAATGAAGTCTCATTTCTCCCAGGTCAAAAGGGCCATCTGAAAAAAGTGTAAAATACAGAAAGGCAGGACAGGCCATGGAGAACTGGGAGCCTTGTTATGCTGATGGGCGGGATGTAAATTGCCAACAGCCACTCGGGACAAGTGTATGGTGTTTCCTGAAACATCTAAGAAACAAAGCAACAGAGCCTAGGGCACTTCCACTTATGGTCCTATAGCTTAGGGAAATTAAAATCAAAAAGACACAGCCATCCCAACGTTTGGGACTGCTCTGTTTACAAGAAACTCGTTTATGGTACAAGTTCAATATCGCAGAAAGTGAAAAATGGATAAAGAAGTTTTGGTACTTACGTAGAATACAATATCACTCAGCAATGAAATCTATGTCATCAGGCCCGTAGCAGCATAATGAGTGGATTCAGGTATGATGATTCTAACTGAAATAAGTCACACAGAAAAAGAAACATCATAAGATATCACTAATACACGGAATGTAAACTTGGCTACACAGGAACTGGATTACAAAACAGAACAGGGTCTCAAATTTAGAAAACCAACTTATACTTGCTTAAGGGGAAAGGTGAGTTGGGGTGCTGCATAAAACCAGAGATTGAAATGAGCACAGATAAAGTTCCTTAAGCCAAATATGGAATAGACAAGAGCTACTCCTTGCTCAACGAAATGGACTCAACACCCCATATTAAACGCCTAAGAATGTACCTGACCAGTAATTATCTTAAAATCTATGGATTGCTATGTCTCCGAAAGAGAATCAAGCGTGTGTACAGGGGCATAAACGCAGCAGTGATAGGATTGGAGAGGTTCGGTGAGCAAATGAAGACCCTTTGAAGTCATATTGCATGGTACCCATTCCACGGGTCTCAACTCTCCAGGTTTAAGGGATTCTTCCTTCAGCTAAAACATGCATGTGGAACCCAGAGTATGATCAACCGTGTGATCGGGAGACGTGTTCCAATTTGTCTCAGTTCTCATCCCCTGGTACTCGGGTGCAACATTCCAGATGCTTTACTAACACTCTCCCGACTTGGAGAGTCAGTGCCTTTAACCTCCTGTTTGGCCCAGTTTGCAATTTGTGCGAAAGATGAACAGGAATAGGGAGAATCAATGAGAAACTAGCTGGAGGTGTACGGACGGGCAAATTTAACTCTCATTTCCCCCCAGGAGGAGGAATTAACCAAAGGCTCAGCGTGCCATGCCGGAACCAGATTAGGGCCTGAAGAAATTCTGTGGTGTTGCAGCCAGCTCACAAGAAAGCGAGTTGAAGAAATGAGCTCAGGGGCATTGTAATCACAAACCTGCAGAGTTATAAATCATAGCTATCATCCAAAAATATACTGAAGTAAGCCTGCCAAGAGGAATTGAAAGCGGGGCATACTTACAGGAATCCGATTTCAGGAGGTAGACTGGAATTGAATTTAAAGCATAGGAAAAGAGGCAGAACGTCGACAATGATGCACTTGGCCAAAACGGGCGTATGCGTTTTTTCCTGAATATATTCAGGAAAAGATGCATACGCCGTTTTTGGCCAACCAAGCAAGCTTGCAAAGGAAATCTGCACTACAATGAAGTCTCACTTCACCCCGGTCAAAAGGGCATTCTGATAAAAGTGTAAAATTCAGAAAGGCAGGACAGGACATGGAGAAATGGGAGCCTTGTTATGCTGATGGGCGGGATGTAAATTGCCAACAGCCACTGGGGAGAAGTGTATGGTGTTTCCTGAAACATCTATAAAACAAAGCAACAGAGCCTAGGGCACTTCCACTTATGGTCCTATAGTTTAGGGAAATTAAAATCAAAAAGACACAGCCACCCCAAAATTTGGGACGGCTCTGTTTACAAGAACCTCGTTTATGGTACAAGTTCAATATCGCAGAAAGTGAAAAATGGATAAAGAAGTTTTGGTACTTACGTACAATGCAATATCACTCAGCAATGACATCTATGTCATCAGGCCCGTAGCAGCATAATGAGTGGATTCAGGTATCATGATTGTAACTGAAATAAGTCACACAGAAAAAGAAACATCGTAAGATATCACTAATACACGGAATGTAAACTTGGCTACACAGGAACTGGATTACAAAACAGAACAGGGTCTAAAAATTTAGAAAACCAACTTATGCTTGCTTAAGGGGAAAGGTGAGTTGGGGTGCTGTATAAAACCAGAGATTGAAATGAGCACAGATAAAGTTCCTTAAGCCAAATATGTAATAGACAAGAGCTACTCCTTACTCAACGAAATGGACTCAATACCCCATATTAAACGCTTAAGAATGTACCTGACTAGTAAGTATCTTAAAAGGTATGGATTGCTATGTCTCCAAAAGAGAATCAAGCGTGTGTACAGGGGCATAAACGCAGCAGTGATAGGATTGGAGAGGTTAGGTGAGCAAATGAAGACCCTTTGAAGTCATATTGCTTGGTACCCATTCCACGGGTCTCAACTTTCCATGTTTAAGGGATTCCTCCTTCAGCTAAAACATGCATGTGGAACCCAGAGTATGATCAACCATGTGATCGGGAGACGTGTTGAAATATGTCTCCGTCCTCGTCCCCTGGTACTCGGGTGCAACATTCCAGATGCTTTACTAACACTCTCCCGACTTGGAGATTCAGTGCCTTTAACCTCCTGTTTGGCCCAGTTTGCAAATTCTTTGGAAAATGAACAGTAATAGGGAAGACCAATGAGAGACTAGCTGGAGGTGTCTGGACGGGCAAATTTAACTCTCATTTCCCACCAGGAAGAGGAATTAACCAAAGGCTCAGCGTGCCGTGCCGGAACCAGATTAGGGCCTGAAGCAATCCTGTGGTGTTGCGGCCAGCTCACAAGAAAGCGAGTTGAAGAAAGGAGCTCAGGGGCACTGTAATTCAGAAACCTGCAGAGTTATAAATGACAGCTATCGTCCAAAAATATACTGAAGTAAGGCTGCCAAGAGGACTTGAAAGCGGGGCAGAATTGCAGGCAACCGATTTCAGAAGGTAGACTGGAATTGCATTTAAAGCATAGGAAAAGAGGCAGAACATAGACAATGATGCACTTGGCCACAAAGGGCGTATGCGTTTTTTCCTGAATATATTCAGGAAAAAACGCATACGCCCTTTTTGGCCAACCAAGCAAGCTTGCAAAGGAAATCTGCACTACAATGAAGTCTCACTTCCCCCCGGTCAAAAGGGTCATCTGAAAAAAGTGTAAAATCCAGAAAGGCAGGACAGGCCATGGAGAACTGGGAGCCTTGTTATACTGATGGGCGGGATGTAAATTGCCAACAGCCACTCTGGAGGAGTGTATGGTGTTTCCTGAAACATCTAAAAAACAAAGCAACAGAGCCTAGGGCACTTCCACTTATGGTCCTATAGGTTAGGGAAATTAAAATCAAAAAGACACAGCCACCCCAAAGTTTGGGACGGCTCTGTTTACAGGAACCTCTTCTGCAGAACAAGTCAAATATGCCAGAGAGCAAATAATGGATAAAGAAGTTGCGGTACTAACGTACAACAGAATACCTCTCAGCAATGAAAACTATGTCACCAGGCCCGTACCAGTATAATGAGTGGATTGAGGCACGGTGATTCTAAGTAAAAAATGTCACACAGAAAAAAAACATCATAAGGTACCACTAATACATGGAATGAGAACTTGGCTACACATGAACTGAATTACAAAACAGAACAGGGTCTCATGTTTAGAAAACCAACTTATGCTTTCTTAAGGGGGAAGGTGAGTTGGGTGCTTCACAAAACCTGAGTTTGAAATAAGCACAGATACCGTTCCATAAGCTAAATATGTAATAGACAAGACCTACCCCTTGCTCAAGGAAATGGACTCAACAATGAGATATCACCTCACACCTGGTAGAATGGGCATCATCAGAAAATCTACAAACAAAAAATGCTGGAAAGGGTGTGGAGAAAAAGAAACCTCTTCCACTATTGTTGGGAATATAAATTGATACAGTCACTATGGAGAACAATATGGAGTTTCTTAAGAAACTAACAGTAGAATTACCATATGATACAGCAATCCCAGTTCTGGACATATACCCAGACAAAACCATAAATCAAAAAGAGACATTCACCGCAATGTTCATTGCCTCACTCTTTACAATATCGAGGTAATGGAAGCAACCTAAATGCCCACAGACAGACGAATGCATAAAGCTGTGGTACATATATAAAATGGAATATTACTAAGCCATGAAAAGGAATGAAATTGGGTCATTTGTAGAGACGTCGATGGATCTAGAGAGTGTCATACAGAGTGAAGTAAGTCAGAAAGAGAAAAACAAATCTTGTGTATTCATGCATATATGTGGAACCTAGAAAAACTGTACAGGTTAACCATTTTGCAAGGCATAAATAGAGCAACAGATGTAGACAACAAACGTATGGACAACAAGGGTGGAAGGCTGTTGGGGGGGTGGTGGTGGGAGGAGTTGAGAGACTGGGATTGGCATGTATACATTTATATGTATAAAATAGATAACCAATAAGAACCTGCTGTATAAAAATATAAAATAAAATTCAAAATTAAAAAGAAATAAAATTTAAAAATAAAACAGAAAAAACAATTATTCCCTTCACATACATGTATTTATATGAATAAATTATTTCCATGCTTATATCTGTAAATACAAAAAAGAGGAATAAAATCTACCTTGAACCAAAAACGAAAAAGAGAAAAAAAACACAGAACCCGCCAGTTCCAGAGAGGAAAACCGTATCAGGGCACTTGCTCCAGTTGTAAACAATTCTGAAGTTGGTCAGTGGTGGGGAATCGTCTCCCATTCAGCCAGCAGCCCCCACGCAACAAGCGTCCTCATTGCAAAGCTGAGGCACCGTGCCGAGGCATCTGTGAGTAAACGTGAGCTGAGCCCCAGGCCAGTTGCTGCTGAACTATTCCCACCCGTCCCAGGTAAAACACCTGAATATATACAAGGACTTGAAAGCCTAGAGGAAGGGCCATAGAGCCACACGAGTGACAGCATGCCAGCCAACTTGGTGCCTGCAGGCCAGCCAGGATGGTCCTGGCCCTGGGTGATCTTCTGGAAGATTTCCATTTCCCTGCCTGAGATACCCGTCCTGTCCCTGCCCCCACTGCTTTTTTCCTTCCTCACCTCTGCCCAGGGAGAAATTCCAGCAGCAGGTATGGGTGACACATCCTCTTCTTTAGCAGTTGGCAGCCTGGCAACTGCTGCAGAAAGTCCAGCAGAGCCCCACTCACACTGGGCCACCCACAAAGCCGTGGCCTCTCATTCCGTCCCACCAGCCCAGCCCCGAGACTGCTGACAGGGCAGAGAAAATGGCGTCAGGCATGGCTGCAGGGGCTCTTGCTGCCTGGAGTGGTATTTATATTGATCTCAACCCAGGCACACCTGGGGAGGGCTGGCCAGCACGGTAAGGCTGCCCAGGTCAGCCAATCATCACCCCTCAGGGGCTCACAGTTGCAGAAAATGGAACTTGCTGAACCGGCCAGGTCCAAGGAACAGGTGTGGGCTCCTGAGAGTCATGATAGACAAGGGGCTGCAGCTTTGGCTTGTTTTCTAATCATTTTATCTGGCCCATGAGTGGGAGACAACTTCAAGAAAGCCCTCTCCTAATGAGAGGAACCCAGGAGTCAGGGAGAGGAGGGGTGGGTGGTGGTTGGAGACAGAGGCCTGGTGCCCCGGGTGCAGTGGAAGTCTCTGGAAGACCAGGTGGAGGGAGACCGCACAGAGTGATGCCCAGGGTCACAGACCTGTCGCAGCTGCTGTTTGTTAGTTCCAGTCCTGCTCTGAGGTGCTCTGTGTCAGCTCTGAGCGACAGGTGAGCTGGGGGTGCTCTGCAATGAGGGCTATGTGCACGGTTCCTGTGTGCCCAGCCCTGCCACGGTACCTGCAAGGGTAGCTCTGTATCCTGGGAGGGGCCTGACCACGAGAGCCCCGTGGGCTGGGGTGGGAGTGGGGTACCTGCCCAGGTGAGCTCCACATTCTGGGATTGGTCTGACCACGAGAGCCCCATGGGCTGCTGGGGACCTGGTAAAGGATGTCAGGACAGTCAGTGAAGCCACCGAGGATATACCTCCAGCTGCTCCTAATTCCTACACCCTGCTGGTCATTCTACCAACCACCAGGACATGGTATTCTGTATTAGTCTTCAATGATGCCTTCTTTTGTATTCCATTAGTCCCAGAGTCACAAGAAATTTTGGCTTGTGAGTGGCAGGACTCAACATACAACTAAAACAATACTTCCGGGCCGTCTTGCCCCAAGGGTGCAAAAATTCCCACACCATCTTTGGGGAAAGCTTAGCTAAAGACCTAAAAGTTCTACCTCTGGAAAAGGAAACCCTCCTTCAGTACGCAGACGACATTCTGATCGCCAGCCCTACTAAGGAGGCCTCTGAACTACCAAGCCAATAAAGGATAGAAGTTGTCCAAGAAAAAGCTCAAATATCACAGACTGCGGTGACCTGCCTGGGCTTCGTTCTCACAGAAGGTCGGAGAAGCCCATCCCAGGAAAGGGAAGAAACCATTTTCAGCCTTACCCCTTTCTAAAACTAGAAGACAGCTTAGGGGTTCCTGGGGAGGCCAGGGTTTGCTGCTTCTGGATCCCTAACTACAGTCTACTAGCTGGGCCTCTATATGAAACACTGAAAGGAAAAGATGATGATCCTTTTGAATAGAATCCAGAAGTGGCCTTTCAAGAATGGAAAGAGCAGTCAATTCAGACCCTTGCCCTGGAACTCCCTAATTTAGCTAAACCCTTTGACCTTTACATTCCCGGTGAAAGGTGAATCGCCATTGGAGAATTAGTGCAAAAACTGGGACCACTTGAAATGGAACAATGCAAGAATGCCATCCAGGTAGGATAAACTACGGTCACCAAGGGGCTTGGCCCACTGCCACATCTGGCCAAGATACTGGCGGTATCTAAAAACCTGGAAATCAGCAGCCCCAAAGGCCACCTCCCTCCTAAGGGAAAAGGACCCCACGTGGTGATCCTAACCACCAACCATGCCCTGAAGTTGCAGGGTTCGCTCTGTGGGCACACCAACCTCGAGTGAGGAGGCCCTCCAACTCCAACATCCAGAGAGATAACCGGGGGCAACAGGGCACCATGACGACTTGTGTGAACATCACTTGACCTGGAGTTTCTCTCATAAAACAACAAGAGTGTGTCCCAAAAGAGTAGACTACTGCTTGCAGGACTTACTGCACCCAGAGGGGAGCTAATAATCTTGGCGGGGGAACCGTATATCACACTGTCACCATAGAAAAGCCTACAGACACCGTGATGATGGTAGCCAATAAGACCGGCTGGACTCCTGTTTACTTCAAAAGGCTGTTGACTCAGTGGCCATCATGGTCCTTGATCACCACTGACCCTGGACTGTCTGGGAGTTGAGCAGGCAGGGCTCTCACACCTGGTGCTGTTTGTACATTAATTCAGGGGCCTAATTGAAGAAAGCGCAGACTACTGGTCAGAGCATCTAGGCTGGCAGAAACGGTCAGCCTAAAGTGGCCGAACAAATGTGGGGCGGGGTGAAACCGGCCCCCACAGCGTCTCTGCACATCTCTTTCCTAGACCCTTAAAGGTCATTAGAATCTATAACACTTCCAATGCTGGTGCTCAGGTGGACGAGCAGGGAGGCAGGGGGCCTGGGGACAATCAACGTCACCTGGAGGCTGCTGGGGAGAAGCTCTGACCCTCGCCCCCGGGTATGAGGGCTCCCAACTCAGCACTCAGCAGTTACAGAAGAAGGGTCTGCACCCTCAGCACTCCAAGAATGAGGAACGGGACAAAAGGCAGAGGAGGGGTTTGTCCCCAGCAAAGCCCATTAAAAATCCCTGGGAGATAAAAATAGAATCTGGGCAATAAAGTCAAGTCTAACCTTTTTTATCCTTTGTGCTTTGTCTAATTTCATGTGCTCCTAGGGTCCCGCATGCAGAGGTTCCACACCCGGCACTTCAGACCAGATTTCCTAGTGCAGAATGGCTGGGACGACACCTCAGCTCCTGGGGCCCAGTGCAGACTCCGCGATATAGAGCCTGAGCTGCAGCCAACCCGGCCCTCGAGAGCTCCGCCCCCTCCCTCCCACTGACTCTGACAGGATCTCTACACAGCAGCCCAGCCCACAGCCCACGGGGTAGTGCATGCTCTCACCTCTCCATTCTCTGATCAAAATATAAAGTTTCCTTTGCTTGTGAACCAAACTCAGTCTCGATCTGTTGGCCCCAATGACACTGGGCAGGGGGACACTTGTTGGGGTCCACTCTGGAGGATCAGTAACAGAAATTGAGACTATTGTAACCTCAATGAACAGATGTGTGAGCCAAACTGTAGTTAACATAGAACAGTGTATAAGGCTCGGGTAAAATAAGATGTTTCTAACACTTCCATTTGATATTTCCATCACTTTATTATAAGCAAGTTCAGTGAAAAGGTTTGTCTTATTTGTCAGGTCAATATTAGAGAAACGAAGTGATTTCTTTCCAAGGATGTACATCTAATAATCTTGGTTAAAGCTTCAATCTTGTTTTAAATGCTTTTCCATTGAAAATGATACCTCTCTTTCAGCTCCCCCATTTCTGAGAAGTATAAAATCTTATAATTTATTATTACCAAAGGGGAAAGGTGGGAGGAGGGATAAATTAACAGTTTGGGATTAACACATACACACTGCTATGTATAAAATAGATCATCAACAAGGAACTACTGTATAGCACAGGGAACTACACTCAACATTTTGCTATAACCTATAAGGGGAAATAATCTGAAAAAGAATAGATATTTTTATTGACATCATCTATCAATGACAGTTAAAGTGTAACCTAAGGGAAGCTTGTGGTGAGTGCTTCTGACCCTGAAGACTTCAATCATCTAAAGTTTGGACTCTGCCTACTTCCCAAGGCCCTTAATGAACATATGTGTAGCCGTAGCTTAAAAAATTCCCCAGTTTGGGTTTCGGGGAGACACTGATTTTGAAAAAGCCCTGGTGTTCTCCTTACATGAATGGGACTCTTCCTACTGCTAAAACATGTCTGTCACACCCAGAGGATGGTATACCGTCTGATCGGGAAGAGTTTGGAAAAGGCATCTCATCTCCTCATCTCCTGGTGCTCGGGTTCACCCCTCCAGCGTCTTTACTAACAGTCTCCCCACTTGGAGATGTCAGCACTGTCAACATCCTGTTGTGTACAGTTTGGAATTTGTCCAGAGGATGAAGCGGAAGGATGAGGAACAATGAGAGACAAATCCTAGGTGTTCAGACAGGCACATGTCACTTTAATTTCCAATCAGGAAGATGAAATGACCAAAGGCTAGGATTGCCCATGGAAACAGTATAGGGCTTGAGGAAATCCCGCTGCTTTGTGGCCAGTTCCCATAAACACAAGTTGAACAATGGAACTCAGGGACAGTAAAATTCATGAAACTGCAGAGTTGAAAATATCCATCACTGAAAAATGTCTTGAGGAAAGTCAGAGAAAAGGACTTGTAAGCAAGGGAGAATGGCAGGAAAGGGATTTGAGGAGGTAGAAAGGACTCGCCATTAAGCACAAGAAAAGGAGCTGAACATTGCCAACATTGCAGTTGGCCAAAAAGGGTGTATGCGTTTTTTTCTGTATATATTCAAGAAAAGGGCATACACTTTTTTAGCCAACCAAACAGGTGGGCACTGGAAGTCAATACTACAAAAGATATCACTTCGCATCAGTCAGAAGAGCCATCCTCATAAAGCGTAAACAACAGAAATGCAGGACAGGGCAAGGAGAAGAGGGAGCCCTGTGAGACTTATAGTGGAAATGTATATTGCCAACGGCCATTCTGGAGAAGTGTATTGTGTTTACTAAAGCATCTAAAAAATGAGCTACAGAGCATAGGGCACTTGCACTCATGGGCGTATATCTTGGGAAAAACAAAAATTGAGAGGACACAGGCACCCCAATGTTTACCCCCTCTCTGTTTAAAAGATCCTCAACTAGGATATAACTTAAATGTCTCTGGAGGGAAAAAATGGATAGAGATGTGGTACTTAGGTAGAGTGGAATATTATTCAGCCTGGAAATCAATGAAATATGGCCAGTTGTAACAACTCCGGAGGAGTTACGTATGATCTTTCTAAGTGACATAATTCAAAAAGAAAAAGACACATATCATAAGATATCACTTAAAGGTGGAATCCAAAATGGCTACACATGAAATAAATTACAAAACAAAAACATAGTCAAATATGTAGAAAACACGCATAAGGCTGCTAAACGGGAAAGGTGGGGAGGGATGAGGCATCATCCAGGAAGTTGAAATTAACAAAGATACCATTCCAAATACCAAACTGATAATCAACAAGGCTTACACGGTAGCTAAAAGAACTGCACTCAGCACACTCAAGTCACCGGAAAAGAATATATACGACTGGTAAGAATCTGAAAAAGAATTTACTGATGTCTCTCTGTACGTGAATCAAGTGGATGTACAGCAGCAAGAAACAGAGCTTTGAAAATCAGCTGTAACCAATATAGTAATAAATTGAAAAAAATAAACGACAGAGAGACAGAGAAAACCTCTTACAACTTTTCCTCAGGGACGGTGATGCAACATGGATTGAACACATCTAGACCCACAGCAGGATGAGACATAAGGCTGGAAACTGTTTGCACTAAGAGAAATGTGAGGTTGGGTGAGGAAATGCACACCCTTTAAAGTAATACTACCTGGTACCCATTCAATGGGTCCCAAATCTGCAGGTTCAAGGGATCTTCCTACAGCTAAAACATGCATGGAAAACCCAGAGGACTGTACACCATGTGATCGGGAGATGTGTCTAAAATGCAGCTCATTTATCCTCTCCTGGTGCTCCTGTTCACCGTTCCAGCCACGTTACTTAGAATCTCCCCACTTGGAGAATCAGCACATTTCAACTTCTGTTTCACACATTTTGCAAATTGTGAGGAGGATGAACGGGAAAAGGGGGAACCAATGAGAGAATAGTTGTAGGGGTTTGGACGGGCACATATCACTCTAATTTCCCATTAAGAATAAGAATTGAAAAAAGGCTCAGCCCGCCTCAGCGGAGCCAAAATAGGGCCTGAAGCAATCCTGCGGGTTTGAGGCCAGCTCACAAAAGAGCAACTTAAAAAATGGAGCTCAGGGTCACTGCAATTCACAAACCTGCAGAGTTATAAATGAAAACTAACGTCCAAAACTATGTTGAGGTAAGGCAAAGAAGAGGATCTGAATGCAAGACAGAATTGCAAGAAACAGATTTCAAGAGATAGATTGGACTCGTCTTTAAAGCACATGAAAAGTGGCAGAATTTCGACAATGATGCAGTTGGCCCAAAAGGGCGTATGCGTTTTTTCCTGATTATATCCAGGAAAAAACGCATACGCACTTTATGGGCAACGAAGCAAGCAAGCAATGCAAATGTGCACAACAAAGAAGTCTCATTTCCCACCGGTCAAAAGGGCCATCCTAAAAAATTGTAAAAACCAGAAATGCAGGACAGGCCATGGAGAACAGGGAGCCTTTATACGCTGATGGGCAGTGTGTGAACTGCCGAGAGCCACTCTGGAGAAGTGTATGGTGGTTCCCAAATCATCTAAAAAACAGCTACAGAGCATAGGACACTTCCAATCATGGGAGTATATCTAGGGAAGTCTAAAAATCAACAAGACACAAGCACACCACAGTTTAGGGCTACTCTGTTTACAAGAACCTCAACTTCAGTACACCTTAAATATCCCAGGAAAGAGAACAATGGATAAAGAAGATGTGGTACTTATGTACAATGGAATATCTCTTCACCATGAAATCAATGTAATAAGGCTAGTAGAAGGATAAAGAGTGGATTTAGGTCCGATAATACTACTTGAAATAAGTCAAACAGAAAAAGAAACATATCATAAGATATCACTTATAGAGGGAGGGTAAATATGGCTGCACAAGAAATGAATTACAGAACAGAACAGTGTCTCACATTTAGAAAACACACTTATGTCAGCTTAAGGGGAAAGGAGAGGTGGGGTGATGCATAAAACCAGAGTTTGAAATTAGCACAGATACCGTTCAATAAACCAAATAGATATTAGACAAGATCTACACCTTGCTCAATGAACTGGCCTCAACACACCCTATACACCGCAGAGAAATATATCTGAGTAATAAGAATCTTAAAACCCATGTATTGATATATCTCCATAAGGGAATCAAGTGTGTGCAGAGCGGCACAAACACAGCAGTGAAAATGAGCTAAACCCCATTATAGAAATAAATTTTAAAAACAAAACGCAGAAACAATGAAAGAGAGAAAAATTCTTACAAAATTTGCTCAGGGGCTGTGATGCAACCTGGATTGACCACATATAAACCCACAGCTGGATAAGACATAAGGCTGCACACTTGGGGCTGAGAGGATTGGTGAGCTTTGGTGAGCAACTGCCAAAAGTTTAATGCAATACTTCATGCTACTCATTCCAAGGGTCCCAAAACTCCAGGTTGAAGGGAATCTTCCTACAGCTAAACCATGCTTGGGAAACCCAGCGACTGGTATACCATATGATCAGGAAAGGTTTCTAAAACACACATCATTTTTCCTCTCCTGGGGCTCCAGATCGACATTCCAGCCGCTTTACTAACAATATCCCCACATGGAGAGTCAATGCCTTTAAGTTCTGGTATCGCACAGTCTGCAGTTAGTGCGGAGGATGAATGGGAATAGGGGGAACCAGTGAGAAACTAGCTGTAGCAGTTTCAATGGGCACATGTCACTCTAATTTCACATCAGTAAGAAGAATAAACCAAAGGCACAGCAAGGTGCCCCAGAAGAAGAATAGGGCCTGAAGGAATCCTGTGGTTATGAGGCAAGATCACAAAAATAAGAGCTGAAAAATGGAGCTAAGGGCCACTGCAATTCAAAAACCTGCAGAGTTATAAAGGCCAACTATTTTCAAAAAATATATTGAGATAAGGCTATGAAGAGGCATTGAAAGCAAGGCACAATTGCAGGAAACCGATTTCAGGAGGTAGACTGGAATTGCATTTAAAGCATAGGAAAAGAGGCAGAACGTCGACAATGATGCACTTGGCCAAAGAGGACTTATGCGTTTTTTCCTGAATATATTCAGGAAAAAACGCATACGCCCTTTTTGGCCAACCAAGCAAGCTTGCAAAGGAAATCTGCACTACAATGAAGTCTCACTTCCCCCCGGTCAAAAGGGCCATCTGAAAAAAGTGTAAAATCCAGAAAGGCAGGACAGGCCATGGAGAACTGGGAGCCTTGTTAGGCTGATGGGCCGGATGTAAATTGCCAACAGCCACTCGGGAGAAGTGTATTGTATTTCCTGAAACATCGAAAAAACAAAGCAACAGAGCCTAGGGCACTTCCACTTATGGTCCTATAGCTTAGGGATATTAAAGTCAAAAAGACACAGCCACCCCAAAGTTTGGGACAGCTCTGTTTACAAGAACCTCGTTTACGGTACAAGTTCAATATCGCAGAAAGCGAAAGATGGATAAAGAAGTTGTGGTACTTACGTACAATGCAATATCACTCAGCAATGACATCTATGTCATCAGGCCCGTTGCAGCATAATGAGTGGATTCAGGTATGATGATTCTAACTGAAATAAGTCACACAGAAAAAGAAACATCATAAGATATCACTAATACACGGAATGTAAACTTGGCTACACAGGAACTGAATTACAAAACAGAACAGGTTCTCAAATTTAGAAAACCAACATATGCTTGCTTAAGGGGAAAGGTGAGTTGGGGTGCTGCATAAAACCAGAGATTGAAATGAGCACAGATAAAGTTCCTTAAGCCAAATATGTAATAGACAAGAGCTACTCCTTGCTCAACGAGATGGACTCAACACCCCATATTAAACAATTAAGAATGTACCTGACTAGTAAGTATCTTAAAACCTATGGATTGCTATGTCTCCGAAAGAGAATCAAGCGTGTGTACAGGGGCATATACGCAGCAGTGATAGGACTGGAGAGGTTCGGTGAGCAAATGAAGACCCTCTGAAGTCATATTGCATGGTACCCATTCCACGGGTCTCAACTCTCCTGGTTTAAGGGATTCTTCCTTCAGCTAAAACATGCATGTGGAACCCAGAGTATGATCAACCGTGTGATCGGGAGACGTGTTCCAATATGTCTCAGTTTTCGTCCCCTGGTACTCGGGTGCAACATTCCATACGCTTTACTAACACTCTCCCGACTTGGAGAGTCAGTGCCTTTAACCTCCTGTTTTGCCCAGTTTGCAATTTCTGCGGAAGATGAACAGGAATAGGGAGAACCAATGAGAGACTAGCTGGAGGTGTCTGGACGGGCAAATTTAACTCTCATTTCCCACCAGGAAGAGGAATTAACCAAAGGCTCAGCGTGCCGTGCCGGAACTAGATTAGTGCCTGAAGCAATGCTGCAGTGTTGCGGCCAGCTCACAAGAAAGCGAGTTGAAGAAAGGAGCTCACGGGCACTGTAATTCACAAACATGCAGAGTTATAAATGACAGCTATCGTCCAAAAATATACTGAAGTAAGGCTGCCAAGAGGACTTGAAAGCGGGGCAGAATTGCAGGAAACCGATTTCAGGAGGTAGACTGGAATTGCATCTAAAGCATAGGAAAAGAGGCAGAACGTCGACAATGATGCTCTTGGCCAAAAAGGGCGTATGCGTTTTTTCCTGAATATATTCAGGAAAAAACGCATACGCCCTTTTTGGCCAACCAAGCAAGCTTGCATAGGAAATCTGCATTACAATGAAGTCTCACTTCCCCCCGGTCAAAAGGGCCATCTGAAAAAAGTGTAAAATCCAGAAAGGCAGGACAGGCCATGGAGAACTGGGAGCCTTGTTATGCTGATGGGTGGGATGTAAATTGCCAACAGCCACTTGGGAGAAGTGTATGGTGTTTCCTGAGACATCTAAGAAACAAAGCAACAGAGCCTAGGGCACTTCCACTTATGGTCCTATAGCTTAGGGAAATTAAAATCAAAAAGACATAGCCACCCCAAAGTTTGGGACGGCTCTGTTTACAAGAACCTCATTTACGGTACAAGTTCAATATCGCAAAGAGTGAAAAATGGATAAAGAAGTTGTGGTATTTACGTACAATGCAATATCACTCAGCAATGACATCTATGTCATCAAGCCCGTAGCAGCATAATGAGTGGATTCAGGTATGATGATTCTAACTGAAATAAGTCACACAGAAAAAGAAACATAATAAGATATCACTAATACACGGAATGTAAACTTGGCTACACACTAACTGAATTACAAAACAGAACAGGGTCTCAAATTTAGAAAACCAACTTATGCTTGCTTAAGGGGAAAGGTGAGTTGAGGTGCTGCATAAAAACAGAGATTGAAATGAGCACAGATAAAGTTCCTTAAGCCAAATATGTAATAGACAAGAGCTACTCCTTGCTCAACGAAATGGACTCAACACACCATATTAAACGCCTAAGAATGTACCTGACTAGTAAGTATCTTAAAACCCATGGATTGCTATGTCTCCGAAAGACAATCAAGCGTGTGTACAGGGACATAAACGCAGCAGTGATAGGATTGGCGAGGTTCAGTGAGCAAATGAAGACACTTTGAAGTCATATTGCATCGTACCCATTCCACGGGTCTCAAGTCTCCAGGTTTAAGGGATTCTTCCTTCAGCTAAAACATGCATGTGGAACCCAGAGTATGATCAACCGTGTGATCGGGAGACGTGTTCCAATATGTCTCAGTTCTCGTCCCCTGGTACTCGGGTGCAACATTCCAGATGCTTTACTAACACTCTCCCGACTTGTAGAGTCAGTGCCTTAAACCTCCTGTTTGGCCCAGTTTGCAATTTCTGCGGAAGATGAACAGGAATAGGGAGAACCAATGAGAGACCAGCTGGAGGTGTCTGGACGGGCAAATTTAACTCTCATTTCCCACCAGGAAGAGGAATTAACCAAAGGCTCAGCATGCCGTGCTAGAACAAGATTAGGGCCTGAAGCAATCCTGCGGTGTTGCGGCCAGCTCACAAGAAAGCGAGTTGAAGAAACGAGCTCAGGGGCACTGTAATTCACAAACCTGCAGAGTTATAAATGACAGCTATCGTCCAAAAATATACTGAAGTAAGGCTGCCAAGAGGAATTGAAAGCCGGGCAGAATTGCAGGAAACCGATTTCAGGAGGTAGACAGGAATTGCATTTAAAGCATAGGAAAAGAGGCAGAAGGTCGACAATGATGCACTTGGCCAAAAAGGGCGTATGCGTTTTTTCCTGAATATATTCAGGAAAAAAGGCATATGTACTTTTTGGCCAACCAAGCAAGCTTGCAAAGGAAATCTGCACTACAATGAAGTCTCACTTCCCCCGGGTCAAAAGGGCCATCTGAAAAAAGTGTAAAATCCAGAAAGGCAGGACAGGCCATGGAGAACTGGGAGCCTTGTTATGCTAATGGGCGGGATGTAAATTGCCAACAGCCACTTGGGAGAAGTGTATGGTGTTTCCTGAAACATCTAAAAAACAAAGCAACAGAGCCTAGGGCACTTCCACTTATGGTCCTATAGCTTAGGGAAATTAAAATCAAAAAGACACAGCCACCCCAAAGTTTGGGACGGCTCTGTTTACAAGAACCTCGTTTAGGGGACAAGTTCAATATCGCAAAGACTGAAAAATGTATAAAGAATTTGTGGTACTTACGTACAATGCAATATCACTCAGCAATGAAATCTATGTCATCAGGCCCATAGCAGCATAATGAGTGGATTCAGGTATGATGATTCTAACTGAAATAAGTCACAAAAAAAAGAAACATCATAAGATATCACTAATACACGGAATGTAAACTTGGCTACACAGGAACTGGATTACAAAACAGAACAGAGTCTCAAATTTAGAAAACCAACTTATGCTTGCTTAAAGGGAAAGGTGAGTTGGGGTGCTGCATAAAACCAGAGATTGAAATGAACACAGATAAAGTTCCTTAAGCCAAATATGTAATAGACAACAGCTACTCCTTGCTCAACGAAATGGACTCAACACACCATATTAAACGCCTAAGAATGTACCTGACTAGTAAGTATCTTAAAACCTATGGATTGCTATGTCTCCGAAAGAGAATCAAGCATGAGTACAGGGGCATACACGCAGCAGTGATAGGATTGGAGAGGTTCGGTGAGCAAATGAAGACCCTTTGAAGTTATATTGCATGGTATCCATTCCACGGGTCTCAACTCTCCATGTTTAAGGGATTCTTCCTTCAGCTAAAACATGCATGTGGAACCCAGAGTATGATCAACCGTGTGATCTGGAGACGTGTTCCAATATGTCTCAGTTCTCATCCCCTGGTACTCGGGTGCAACATTCCAGACACTTTACTAACACTCCCCCGACTTGGAGAGTGAGTGCCTTTAACCTCCTGTTTGGCCCAGTTTGCAATATCTGCGGAAGATAAACAGGAATAGGGAGAACCAATGAGAGACTAGCTGGAGGTGTCTGGACGGGCAAATTTAACTCTCATTTCCCACCAGGAAGAGGAATTAACCAAAGGCTTAGCCTGCCATGCCGGAACCAGATTAGGGCCTGAAGCAATCCTGCGGTGTTGCGGCCAGCTCACAAGAAAACGAGTTGAAGAAGGGAGCTCAGGGGCACTGTAATTCACAAACATGCAGAGTTATAAATGACAGCTATCGTCTAAAAATATACTGAAGTAAGGCTGCTAAGAGGACTTGAAAGCGTGGCAGAATTGCAGGAAACCGATTGCAAGAGGTAGACTGGAATTGCATTTAAAGCATAGGAAAAGAGGCAGAACGTTGACAATGATGCACTTGGCCAAAAAGGGCGTATGAGTTTTTTGCGGAAAAAACGCATACGCCCTTTTTGGCCAACCAAGCAAGCTTGCAAAGGAAATCTGCACTACAATGAAGTCTCACTTCCCCCAGGTCAAAAGGGCCATCTGAAAAATGTGTAAAATCCAGAAAGGCAGGACAGGCCATGGAGAACTGGGAGCCTTGTTATGCTGATGGGCGGGATGTAAATTGCCAACAGCCACTTGCGAGAAGTGTATGGTGTTTCCTGAAACATCTAATAAACAAAGCAACAGAGCCTAGGGCACTTCCACTTATGGTCCTATAGCTTAGGGAAATTAAAATCAAAAAGACACAGCCACCCCAAAGTTTGGGACGGCTCTGTTTACAAGAACCTCGTTTACAGTAGAAGTTCAATATTGCAGAAAGTGAAAAATGGATAAAGAAGTTGTGGTACTTACGTACAATGCAATATCACTCAGCAATGAAATCTATGTCATCAGGCCCATAGCAGCATAATGAGTGGATTCAGGTATGATGATTCTAAATGAAATAAGTCACACAGAAAATGAAACATCATAAGATATCACTAATACATGGAATGTAAACTTGGCTACACAGGAACTGGATTACAAAACAGAACAGGGTCTCAAATTTAGAAAACCAACTTATGCTTGCTTAAGGGGAAAGGTGAGTTGGGGTGCTGCATAAAAACAGAGATTGAAATGAGCACAGATAAAGTTCCTTAAGCCAAATATGTAATAGACAAGAGCTACTCCTTGCTCAACGAAATGGACTCAACACACCATATTAAACGCGTAAGACTGTACCTAACTAGTAAGTATCTTAAAACCTATGGATTGCTATGTCTCTGAAAGAGAATCAAGCGTGTGTACAGGGGCATAAACGCAGCAGTGATAGGATTGGAGAGGTTCGGTGAGCAAATGAAGACCCTTTGAAGTCATATTGCATGGTACCCATTCCACGGGTCTCAACTCTCCAGGTTTAAGGGATTCTTCCTTCAGCTAAAGCATGCATGTGGAACCCAGAGTATGGTCAACCGTGTGATCCGGAGACGTGTTCCAATATGTCTCAGTTCTCGTCCCCTGGTACTCGGGTGCAACATTCCAGATGCTTTACTAACACTCTCCCGACGTGGAGAGTTAGTGCCTTTAACCTCCTGCTTGTCCCAGTTTGCAATTTCTGCGGAAGATGAACAGGAATAGGGAGAACCAATGAGAGACTAGCTGGAGGTGTCTGGACGGGCAAATTTAACTCTCATTTCCCACCAGGAAGAGGAATTAACCAAAGGCTCAGCATGCCGTGCTAGAACAAGATTAGGGCCTGAAGCAATCCTGCGGTGTTGCGGCCAGCTCACAAGAAAGCGCGTTGAAGAAAGGAGCTCAGGGGCACTGTAATTCACAAACCTGCAGAGATATAAATGACAGCTATCGTCCAAAAATATACTGAAGTAAGGCTGCCAAGAGGACTTGAAAGCGGGGCAGAATTGCAGGAAACCAATTTCAGGAGGTAGACTGTAATTGCATTTAAAGCATAGGAAAAGAGGCAGAACGTCCACAATGATGCACTTGGCCCAAAAGGGCGTATGCGTTTTTTCCTGAATATATTCAGGAAAAAAACGCATACACCCTTTTTGGCCAACCAAGCAAGCTTGCAAAGGAAATCTGCACTACAATGAAGTCTCACTTCCCCCCGGTCAAAAGGGCCATCTGAAAAAAGTGTAAAATCCAGAAAGGCAAGACAGGCTATGGAGAACTGGGTGCCTTGTTATGCTGATGGGCAGGATGTGAATTGCCAACAGCCACTGGGGAGAAGTGTATGGTGTTTCCTGAAACATCTAAAAAACAAAGCAACAGAGCCTAGAGCACTTCCACTTATGGTCCTATAGCTTAGGGAAATTAAAATCAAAAAGACACAGCCACCCCAAAGTTTGGGACGGCTCTGTTTACAAGAACCTCGTTTACGGGACAAGTTCAATATCGCAAAGAGTGAAAAATGGATAAAGAAGTTGTGGTACTTACGTACAATGCAATATCACTCAGCAATGAAATCTATGTCATCAGGCCCGTAGCAGCGTAATGAGTGGATTCAGGTATGACGATTCTAACTGAAATAAGTCACACAGAAAAAGAAACATCATAAGATATCACTAATACATGGAATGTAAACTTGGCTACACAGGAACTGGATTACAAAACAGAACAGGGTCTCAAATTTAGAAAACCAACTTATGCTTGCTTAATGGGAAAGGTGAGTTGGGGTGCTGCGTAAAACCAGAGATTGAAATGAGCACAGATAAAGTTCCTTAAGCCAAATATGTAATAGACAAGAGCTACTCCTTGCTCAACGAGATGGACTCAACACCCCATATTAAACGCCTAATAATGTACCTGACTAGTAAGTATCTTAAAACCTATGGATTGCTATGTCTCTGAAAGAGAATCAAGCGTGTGTACAGGGGCATAAACGCAGCAGTGATAGGATTGGAGAGGTTCGGTGAGCAAATGAAGACCCTTTGAAGTCATATTGCATGGTACCCATTCCACGGGTCTCAACTCTCCAGGTTTAAGGGATTCTTCCTTCAGCTAAAGCATGCATGTGGAACCCAGAGTATGATCAACCGTGTGATCCGGAGACGTGTTCCAATATGTCTCAGTTCTCGTCCCCTGGTACTCGGGTGCAACATTCCAGATGCTTTACTAACACTCTCCCGACTTGGAGAGTCAGTGCCTTTAACCTCCTGTTTGGCCCAGTTTGCAATTTCTGCGGAAGATGAACAGGAATAGGGAGAACCAATGAGAGACTAGCTGGAGGTGTCTGGACGGGCAAATTTAACTCTCATTTCCCACCAGGAAGAGGAATTAACCAAAGGCTCAGCATGCCGTGCTAGAACAAGATTAGGGCCTGAAGCAATCCTGCGGTGTTGCGGCCAGCTCACAAGAAAGCGAGTTGAAGAAACGAGCTCAGGGACACTGTAATTCACAAACCTGCAGAGTTATAAATGACAGCTATCGTCCAAAAATATACTGAAGTAAGGCTGCCAAGAGGACTTGAAAGCCGGGCAGAATTGCAGGCAACCGATTTCAGGTGGTAGACTGGAATTGCATTTAATGGATAGGAAAAGAGGCAGAACGTCCACAATGATGCACTTGGCCACAAAAGGCGTATGTGTTTTTACCTGAATATATTCAGGAAAAAACGCATATGCCCTTTTTGGCCAACCAAGCAAACTTGCAAAGGAAATCTGCACTACAATGAAGTCTCACTTCCCCACGGTCAAAAGGGCCATCTGAAAAAAGTGTAAAATCCAGAAAGGCAGGACAGGCCATGGAGAACTGGGAGCCTTGTTATGCTGATGGGCGGGATGTAAATTGCCAACAGCCACTGGGGAGAAGTGTATGGTGTTTCCTGAAACATCTAAAAAACAAAGCAACAGAGCATAGGGCACTTCCACTTATGGTCCTATAGCTTAGGGAAATTAAAATCAAAAAGACACAGCCACCCCAAAGTTTGGGATGGCTCTGTTTACAAGACCCTCGTTTACGGTACAAGTTCAATATCGCAGAAAGTGAAAAATGGATAAAAAAGTTGTGGTACTTACGTACAATGCAATATCACTCAGCAATGAAATGTATGTCATCAGGCCCATAGCAGCATAATGAGTGGATTTAGGTATGATGATTCTAACTGAAATAAGTCACACCTAAAAAGAAACATCATAAGATATCACTAATACACGGAATGTAAACTTGGCTATACTGGAACTGAATTCCAAAACACAACAGGGTCTCAAATTTAGAAAACCAACTTATGCTTGCTAAAGGGGAAAGGTGACTTAGGGTGCTGCATAAAACCAGAGATTGAAATGAGCACAGATAAAGTTCCTTAAGCCAAATATGGAATAGACAAGAGCTACTCCTTGCTCAACGAAATTGACTCAACACCCCATATTAAACACCTAAGAATGTACCTGACTAGTAAGTATCTTAAAACCTATGGATTGGTATCTCTCCGAAAGGGAATCAAGCATGTGTAGAGGGGCATAAACGCAGCAGTGATAGGATTGGAGAGGTTCGATGAGCAAATGAAGACCCTTTGAAGTCATATTGCATGGTACCCATTCCACGGGTCTCAACTCTCCAGGTTTAAGGGATTCTTCCTTCAGCTAAAACATGCATGTGGTTCCCAGAGTATGATCAACCGTGTGATCGGGCGACGTGTTCAAATACGTCTCAGTTCTCGTCCCCTGTTACTCGGGTGCAACATTCCAGACACTTTACTAACACTCTCCCGACTTGGAGAGTCAGTGCCTTTAACCTCCTGTTTGGCCCAGTTTGCAATTTCTGCGAAAGATGAACAGCAATAGGGAGAACCAATGACAGACTAGCTGGAGGTGTCTGGACAGGCAAATTTAACTCTCATTTCCCACCAGGAAGAGGAATTAACCAAAGGCTCAGCGTGCCATGCTGGAACCAGATTAGGGCCTGAAGCAATCCTGCGGTGTTGCGGCCAGCTCACAAGAAAGCGAATTGAAGAATGGAGCTCAGGGGCACTGTAATTCACAAACCTGCAGAGCTATAAATGACAGCTATCGTCCAAAAATATACTGAGGTAAGGCTGCCAAGAGGACTTGAAAGCGGGGCAGAATTGCAGGAAACCAATTTCAGGAGGTAGACTGGAATTGCATTTAAAGCATAGGAAAAGAGGCAGAAGGTCGACAATGATGCACTTGGCCAAAAAGGGCGTATGCGTTTGTTCCTGAATATATTCAGGAAAAAATGCATACGCCCTTTTTGGCCAACCAAGCAAGCTTGCAAAGGAAATCTGCACTACAATGAAGTCTCATTTCCCCACGATCAACAGGGCCATCTGAAAAAAGTGTAAAATCCAGAAAGGCAGGACAGGCCATGGAGAACTGGGACCCTTGTTATGCTGATGGGCGGGATGTAAATTGCCAACAGCCACTCAGGAGAAGTGTATGGTGTTTCCTGAAACATCTAAGAAACAAAGCAACAGAGCCTAGGGCACTTCCACTTATGGTCCTATAGCTTAGGGAAATTAAAATCAAAAAGACACAGCCACCCCAAAGTTTGGGATGGCTCTGTTTACAAGAAACTCTTTTACGGGACAAGTTCAATATCGCAGAAAGTGAAAAATGGAGAAAGAAGATTTGGTACTTACGTACAATGCAATATCACTCAGCAATGAAATCTATGTCATCAGGCCCATAGCAGCATAATGAGTGGATTCAGGTATGATGATTCTAACTGAAATAAGTCACACAGAAAAACAAACATCATAAGATATCACTAATACACGGAATGTAAACTTGGCTACACAGGAACTGGATTACAAAACAGAACAGGATCTCAAATTCAGAAAACCAACTTATGCTTGCTTAAGGGGAAAGGTGAGTTGGGGTGCTGCATAAAACCAGAGATTGAAATGAGCACAGATAATGTTCCTTAAGACAAATATGGAATAGACAAGAGCTACTCCCTGCTCAACGAAATGGACTCAACAACCCATATTAAACACCTAAGCATGTACCTGACTAGTAAGTATCTTAAAACCTATGGATTGCTATGTCTCTGAAAGAGAATCAAGCGTGTGTACAGGGGCATAAACGCAGCAGTGATAGGATTGGAGAGGTTCGGTGGGCAAATGAAGACCCTTTGAAGTCATATTGCATGGTACCCATTCCACGGGTCTCAACTCTCCAGGTTTAAGGGATTCTTTCTTCAGCTAAATCATGCATGTGGAACCCAGAGTATGATCAACCATGTGATCGGGAGACGTGTTCCAATATGTCTCAGTTCTCGTCCCCTGGTACTCGGGTGCAACATTCCAGATGCTTTACTAACACTCTCCCGACTTGGAGAGTCAGTGCTTTTAAACTCCTGTTTGGCCCAGTTTGCAATTTCTGCGGAAGATAAACAGGAATAGGGAGAACCAATGAGAGACTAGCTGGAGGTGTCTGGACGGGCAAATTTAACTCACATTTCCCACCAGGTAGAGGAATTAACCAAAGGCTCAGTGTGCCGTGCTGGAACCAGATTAAGGCCTGAAGCAATCCTGCGGTGTTGCGGCCAGCTCACAAGAAAGCGAGTTGAAGAAAGGAGCTCAGGGGCACTGAAATTCACAAACCTGCAGAGTTATAAATGACAGGTATCATCCAAAAATATACTGAAGTAAGGCTGCCAAGAGGACTTGAAAGCGGGGCAGAATTGCAGGAAACCGATTTCAGGAGGTAGACTGGAATTGCATTTAAACCATAGGAAAGAGGCAGAACGTCGACAATGATGAACTTGGCCAAAAAGGGCGTATGCATTTTTTCCTGAATATATTCAGGAAAAAACGCATACGCCCTTTTTGGCCAACCAAGCAAGCTTGCAAAGGAAATCTGCACTACAATGAAGTCTCACTTCCCTCCGATCAAAAGGGCCATCTGAAGAAAGTGTAAAATCCAGAAAGGCAGGACAGGCCATGGAGAACTGGGAGCCTTGTTATGCTGATGGGCGGGATGTAAATTGCGAACAGCCACTCAGGGGAAGTGTATGGTGTTTCCTGAAACATCTAAAAAACAAACCAACAGAGCCTAGGGCACTTCCACTTATGGTCCTATAGCTTAGGGAAATTAAAATCAAAAAGACACAGCCACCCCAAAGTTTGGGACGGCTCTGTTTACAAGAACCTCGTTTACGGTACAAGTTCAATATCACAGAAAGTGAAAAATGGATAAAGAACTTGTGGTACTTACGTACAATGCAATATCACTCAGCAATGACATCTATGTCAACAGGCCCATAGCAGAAAATGAGTGGGTTCAGGTATGATGATTCTAACTGAAATAAGTCACACAGAAAAAGAAACATCATAAGATATCACTAATACACGGAATGTAAACTAAGCTACACAGGAACTGAATTACAAAACACAACAGGGCCTCAAATGTAGAAAACCACCTTATCCTTGCTTAAGGGGAAAGGTGAGTTGGGGTGCTGCATAAAACCAGAGATTGAAATGAGCACAGATAAATTTCCTTAAGCCAAATATGTAATACACAAGAGCTACTCCTTGCTCAATGAAATGGACTCACAACCCCATATTAAACGCCTAAGAATGTATCTGACTAGTAAGTATCTTAAAACCTATGGATTGCTATGTCTCCGAAAGAGAATCAAGCGTGTGTACAGGGGCATAAATGCAGAAATGATAGGACTGGAGAGTTTCGGTGAGCAAATGAAGACCCTTTGAAGTCATATTGCATGGTACCCATACCAAGAGTCTCAACTCTCCAGGTTTAAGGGATTCTTCCTTCAGCTAAAGCATGCATGTGGAACCCAGAGTATGATCAACCATGTAATCGGGAGACGTGTTCCAATATGTCTCAGTTCTCGTCCCCTGGTACTCGGGTGCATCATTCCAGACGCTTTACTAACACTCTCCCGACTTGGAGAGTCAGTGCCTTTAAACTCCTGTTTGGCCCAGTTTGCAATTTCTGCGGAAGATGAACAGGAATAGGGAGAACCAATGAGAGACTAGCCGGAGGTGTCTGGACGGGCAAATTTAACTCTCATTTCCCACCAGGAAGAGGAATTAACCAAAGGCTCAGCGTGCCATGCCGGAACAAGATTAGGGCCTGAAGCAATCCTGCGGTGTTGTGGCCAGCTCACAAGAAAGCGAGTTGAAGAAAGGAGCTCAGGGGCACTGTAATTCACAAACCTGCAGAGTTATAAATGACAGCTATCGTCCAAAAATATACTGAAGTAAGGCTGCCAAGAGGACTTGAAATCGGGGCAGAATTGCAGGAAACCGATTTCAGGAGGTAGACTGGAATTGCATTTAAAGCATAGGAAAAGAGGCAGAACGTCCACAATGATGCACTTGGCCAAAAAGGGTGTATGCGTTTTTTCCTGAATATATTCAGGAAAAAACGCATACGCACTTTTTGGCCAACCAAGCAAGCTTGCAAAGGAAATCTGCACTACAATGAAGTCTCACTTCCCCCCAGTCAAAAGGGCTATCTGAAAAAAGTGTAAAATCCAGAAAGGCAGGACAGGCCATGGAGAACTGGGAGCCTTGTTATGCTGATGGGCGGGATGTAAATTGCCAACAGCCACTCAGGAGAAGTGTATGGTGTTTCCTGAAACATCTAAAAAACAAAGCAACAGAGCCTAGGGCACTTCCACTTATGGTCCTATAGCTTAGGGAAATTAAAATCAAAAAGACACAGCCACCCCAAAGTTTGGGACGGCTCTGTTTACAAAACCTCGTTTACGGTACAAGTTCAATATCACAGAAAGTGAAAAATGGATAAAGAATTTGTGGTACTTACGTACAATGCAATATCACTCAGCAATGACATCTATGTCAACAGGCCCGTAGCAGAAAATGAGTGGGTTCAGGTATGATGATTCTAACTGAAATAAGTCACACAGAAAAAGAAACATCATAAGATATCACTAATACACGGAATGTAAACTTGGCTACACAGGAACTGGATTACAAAACAGAACAGGGTCTCAAATTTAGAAAACCAACTTATGCTTGCTTAAGGGGAAAGGTGAGTTCGGGTGCTGCATAAAACCAGAGATTGAAATGAGCACAGATAAAGTTCCTTAAGCCAAATATGTAATAGACAAGAGCTGCTCCTTGCTCAACGAAATGGACTCAAAACCCCATATTAAACGCCTAATAATGTACCTGACTAGTAAGTATCTTAAAACCTATGGATTGCTATGTCTCCAAAAGAGAATCAAGCGTGAGAACAGGGGCATAAACGCAGCAGTGATAGGATTGGAGAGGTTCGGTGAGCAAATGAAGACCCTTTGAAGTCATATTGCATGGTACCCATTCCACGGGTCTCAACTCTCCAGGTTTAAGGGATTCTTCCTTCAGCTAATACATGCTTGTGGAACCCAGAGTATGATCAACCATGTGTTTGGGAGACGTGTTGAATTATGTCTTAGTTCTCGTCCCCTGGTACTCGGGTGCAACATTCCAGATGCTTTACTAACACTCTCCCGACTTGGAGAGTCAGTGCTTTTAACCTCCTGTTTGGCCCAGTTTGCAAATTCCGCGGAAGATGAACAGGAATAGGGAGAACCAATGAGAGACTAGCTGGAGGTCTCTGGACGGGCAAATTTAACTCTCATTTCCCACCAGGAAGAGGAATTAACCAAGGCTCAGTGTGCTGTGCCGGAAACAGATTAGGGCCTGAAGCAATTCTGCGGTGTTGTGGCCAGCTCACAAGAAAGCGAGTTGAAGAAAGGAGCTCACGGGCACTGTAATTCACAAACCTGCAGAGTTATAAATGACAGCTATCGTCCAAAAATATACTGAAGTAAGGCTGCCAAGAGGACTTGAAAGCGGGGCAGAATTGCAGGAAACCGATTACAGGAGGTAGACTGGAATTGCATTTAAAGCATAGGAAAATGGGCAGAACGTCCACAATGATGCACTTGGCCAAAAAGGGCGTATGCGTTTTTTCCTGAATATATTCAGGAAAAAACGCATACGCCCTTTTTGGCCAACCAAGCAAGCTTGCAAAGGAAATCTGCACTACAATGAAGTCTCACTTCCCCCCGGTCAAAAGGGCAATCTGAAAAAAGTGTAAAATCCAGAAAGGCAGGACAGGCCATGGAGAACTGGGAGCCTTCTTATGCTGATGGGCGGGATGTAAATTGCCAACAGCCACTCAGGAGAAGTGTATGGTGTTTCTAGAAACATCTAAAAAACAAAGCAACAGAGCCTAGGGAACTTCCACTTATGGTCCTATAGCTTAGGGAAATTAAAATCAAAAAGACACAGCCAGCCCAAAGTTTGGGACGGCTCTGTTTACAAGAACCTCATTTACGGTACAAGTTGAATGTCGCAGAAACTGAAGAATGGATAAGGAAGTTGTGGTACTTACGTACAATGCAATATCACTCAGCAATGAAATCTATGTCATCAGGCCCATAGCAGCATAATGAGTGGATTCAGGTATGATGATTCTAAATGAAATAAGTCACACAGAAAATGAAACATCATAAGATATAACTGATACACGGAATGTAACCTTGGCTACACAGGAACTGGATTACAAAACAGAACAGGGTCTCAAATTTAGAAAACCAACATATGTTTGCTTAAGGGGAAAGGTGAGTTGGGGTGCTGCATAAAACCAGAGATTGAAATGAGCACAGATAAAGTTCCTTAAGCCAAATATGTAATAGACAAGAGCTACTCCTTGCTCAATGAAATGGACTCAACATCCTATATTAAACGCCTAAGGTTGTACCTGACTAGTAAGTATCTTAAAACCTATGGATTGCTATGTCTCTGAAAGTGAATCAATCGTGAGTACAGGGGCAAAAACGCAGCAGTGATAGGATTGGAGAGTTTTGGTGAGCAAATGAAGACCCTTTGAAGTCATATTGCATGGTACCCATTCCACGGGTCTCAACTCTCCAGGTTTAAGGGATTCTTCCTTCAGCTAAAACATGCATGTGGAACCCAGAGTATGATCAACCGTGTGATCGGGAGACGTGTTGAAATATGTCTCAGTTCTCGTCCCCTGGTACTCGGGTGCAACATTCCAGATGCTTTACTAACACTCTCCCGACTTGGAGAGTCAGTGCCTTTAACCTCCTGTTTGGCCCAGTTTGCAAATTCCGCGGAAGATGAACAGGAATAGGGAGAACCAATGAGAGACTAGCTGGAGGTGTCTGGACGGGAAAATTTAACTCTCATTTCCCACCAGGAATAGGAATTAACCAAAGGCTCAGCGTGCCATGCCGGAACCAGATTAGGGCCTGAAGCAATCCTGCGGTGTTGCGGCCAGCTCACAAGAAAGCGAGTTGAAGAAAGGAGCTCAGGGGCACTGTAATTCACAAACCTGCAGAGTTATAAATGACAGCTATCATCCAAAAATATACTGAAGTAAGGCTGCCAAGAGGACTTGAAAGCCGGGCAGAATTGCAGGAAACCGATTTCAGGAGGTAGACTGGAATTGCATTTAAGGCATAGGAAAAGAGGCAGAAGGTCGACAATGATGCACTTGGCCAAAAAGGGCGTATGCGTTTTTTCCTGAATATATTCAGGAAAAAACGCATACGCCCTTTTTGGCCAACCAAGCAAGCTTGCAAAGGAAATCTGCACTGCAATGAAGTCTCACTTCCCCCCCGTCAAAAGGGCCATCTGAAAAAAGTGTAAAATCCAGAAAGGCAGGACAGGCCATGGAGAACTGGGAGCCTTGTTATGCTGATGGGCGGGATGTAAATTGCCAACAGCCACTCGGGAGAAGTGTATGGTGTTTCCTGAAACATCTAAAAAACAAAGCAACAGAGCCTAGGGCACTTCCACTTATGGTCCTATAGCTTAGGGAAATTAAAATCAAAAAGACACAGCCACCCCAAAGTTTGGGATGGCTCTGTTTACAAGAAACTCGTTTACGGTACAAGTTCAATATCGCATAAAGCGAAAAATGGATAAAGAAGTTGTGGTACTTACGTACAATGCAATATCACTCAGCAATGACATCTATGTCATCAGGCCCATAGCAGCATAATGAGTGGATTCAGGTATGATGATTCTAACTGAAATAAGTCACACAGAAAAAGAAACATCATAAGATATCACTAATACACGGAATGTAAACTTGGCTACACAGAAACTGAATTTCAAAACAGAACATGGTCCCAAATTTAGAAAATCAACTTATGCTTGCTTAAGGGGAAAGGTGAGTTGGGGTGCTGCATAAAACCAGAGATTGAAATGAGCACAGATAAAGTTCCTTAAGCCAAATATGTAATAGACAAGAGCTACTCCTTGCTCAACGAAATGGACTCAAAACCCCATATTAAACGCCTAATAATGTACCTGACTAGTAAGTATCTTAAAACCTATGGATTGCTATGTCTCTGAAAGTGAATCAATCGTGAGTACAGGGGCAAAAACGCAGCAGTGATAGGATTGGAGAGTTTTGGTGAGCAAATGAAGACCCTTTGAAGTCATATTGCATGGTACCCATTCCACGGGTCTCAACTCTCCAGGTTTAAGGGATTCTTCCTTCAGCTAAAACATGCATGTGGAACCCAGAGTATGTTCAACCGTGTGATCGGGAGACGTGTTGAAATATGTCTCAGTTCTCGTCCCCTGGTACTCGGGTGCAACATTCCAGATGCTTTACTAACACTCTCCCGACTTGGAGAGTCAGTGCCTTTAACCTCCTGTTTGGCCCAGTTTGCAAATTCCGCGGAAGATGAACAGGAATAGGGAGAACCAATGAGAGACTAGCTGGAGGTGTCTGGACGGGAAAATTTAACTCTCATTTCCCACCAGGAAGAGGAATTAACCAAAGGCTCAGCGTGCCATGCCGGAACCAGATTAGGGCCTGAAGCAATCCTGCGGTGTTGCGGCCAGCTCACAAGAAAGCGAGTTGAAGAAAGGAGCTCAGGGGCACTGTAATTCACAAACCTGCAGAGTTATAAATGACAGCTATCATCCAAAAATATACTGAAGTAAGGCTGCCAAGAGGACTTGAAAGCCGGGCAGAATTGCAGGAAACCGATTTCAGGAGGTAGACTGGAATTGCATTTAAGGCATAGGAAAAGAGGCAGAAGGTCGACAATGATGCACTTGGCCAAAAAGTGCGTATGCGTTTTTTCCTGAATATATTCAGGAAAAAACGCATACGCACTTTTTGGCCAACCAAGCAAGCTTGCAAAGGAAATCTGCACTACAATGAAGTCTCACTTCCCCCCCGTCAAAAGGGCCATCTGAAAAAAGTGTAAAATCCAGAAAGGCAGGACAGGCCATGGAGAACTGGGAGCCTTGTTATGCTGATGGGCGGGATGTAAATTGCCAACAGCCACTCGGGAGAAGTGTATGGTGTTTCCTGAAACATCTAAAAAACAAAGCAACAGAGCCTAGGGCACTTCCACTTATGGTCCTATAGCTTAGGGAAATTAAAATCAAAAAGACACAGCCACCCCAAAGTTTGGGATGGCTCTGTTTACAAGAAACTCGTTTACGGTACAAGTTCAATATCGCATAAAGCGAAAAATGGATAAAGAAGTTGTGGTACTTACGTACAATGCAATATCACTCAGCAATGACATCTATGTCATCAGGCCCATAGCAGCATAATGAGTGGATTCAGGTATGATGATTCTAACTGAAATAAGTCACACAGAAAAAGAAACATCATAAGATATCACTAATACACGGAATGTAAACTTGGCTACACAGAAACTGAATTTCAAAACAGAACATGGTCCCAAATTTAGAAAATCAACTTATGCTTGCTTAAGGGGAAAGGTGAGTTGGGGTGTTGCATAAAACCAGAGATTGAAATGAGCACAGATAAAGTTCCTTAAGCCAAATATGTAATAGACAAGAGCTACTCCTTGCTCAACGAAATGGACTCAAAACCCCATATTAAACGCCTAATAATGTACCTGACTAGTAAGTATCTTAAAACCTATGGATTGCTATGTCTCTGAAAGTGAATCAATCGTGAGTACAGGGGCAAAAACGCAGCAGTGATAGGATTGGAGAGTTTTGGTGAGCAAATGAAGACCCTTTGAAGTCATATTGCATGGTACCCATTCCACGGGTCTCAACTCTCCAGGTTTAAGGGATTCTTCCTTCAGCTAAAACATGCATGTGGAACCCAGAGTATGTTCAACCGTGTGATCGGGAGACGTGTTGAAATATGTCTCAGTTCTCGTCCCCTGGTACTTGGGTGCAACATTCCAGATGCTTTACTAACACTCTCCCGACTTGGAGAGTCAGTGCCTTTAACCTCCTGTTTGGCCCAGTTTGCAAATTCCGCGGAAGATGAACAGGAATAGGGAGAACCAATGAGAGACTAGCTGGAGGTGTCTGGACGGGAAAATTTAACTCTCATTTCCCACCAGGAAGAGGAATTAACCAAAGGCTCAGCGTGCCATGCCGGAACCAGATTAGGGCCTGAAGCAATCCTGCGGTGTTGCGGCCAGCTCACAAGAAAGCGAGTTGAAGAAAGGAGCTCAGGGGCACTGTAATTCACAAACCTGCAGAGTTATAAATGACAGCTATCATCCAAAAATATACTGAAGTAAGGCTGCCAAGAGGACTTGAAAGCCGGGCAGAATTGCAGGAAACCGATTTCAGGAGGTAGACTGGAATTGCATTTAAAGCATAGGAAAAGAGGCAGAAGGTCGACAATGACGCACTTGGCCAAAAAGTGCGTATGCGTTTTTTCCTGAATATATTCAGGAAAAAACGCATACGCACTTTTTGGCCAACCAAGCAAGCTTGCAAAGGAAATCTGCACTACAATGAAGTCTCACTTCCCCCCCGTCAAAAGGGCCATCTGAAAAAAGTGTAAAATCCAGAAAGGCAGGACAGGCCATGGAGAACTGGGAGCCTTGTTATGCTGATGGGCGGGATGTAAATTGCCAACAGCCACTCGGGAGAAGTGTATGGTGTTTCCTGAAACATCTAAAAAACAAAGCAACAGAGCCTAGGGCACTTCCACTTATGGTCCTATAGCTTAGGGAAATTAAAATCAAAAAGACACAGCCACCCCAAAGTTTGGGATGGCTCTGTTTACAAGAAACTCGTTTACGGTACAAGTTCAATATCGCATAAAGCGAAAAATGGATAAAGAAGTTGTGGTACTTACGTACAATGCAATATCACTCAGCAATGACATCTATGTCATCAGGCCCATAGCAGCATAATGAGTGGATTCAGGTATGATGATTCTAACTGAAATAAGTCACACAGAAAAAGAAACATCATAAGATATCACTAATACACGGAATGTAAACTTGGCTACACAGAAACTGAATTTCAAAACAGAACATGGTCCCAAATTTAGAAAATCAACTTATGCTTGCTTAAGGGGAAAGGTGAGTTGGGGTGCTGCATAAAACCAGAGATTGAAATGAGCACAGATAAAGTTCCTTAAGCCAAATATGTAATAGACAAGAGCTACTCCTTGCTCAACGAAATGGACTCAAAACCCCATATTAAACGCCTAATAATGTACCTGACTAGTAAGTATCTTAAAACCTATGGATTGCTATGTCTCTGAAAGTGAATCAATCGTGAGTACAGGGGCAAAAACGCAGCAGTGATAGGATTGGAGAGTTTTGGTGAGCAAATGAAGACCCTTTGAAGTCATATTGCATGGTACCCATTCCACGGGTCTCAACTCTCCAGGTTTAAGGGATTCTTCCTTCAGCTAAAACATGCATGTGGAACCCAGAGTATGATCAACCGTGTGATTGGGGGACGTGTTCAAATATGTCTCAGTTTTCGTCCGCTGGTACTCAGGTGCAACATTCCAGACGCTTTACTAACACTCTCCCGACTTGGAGAGTCAGTGCCTTTAACCTCCTGCTTGGCCCAGTTTGCAAATTCTGCGGAAGATGAACAGGGATAGGGAGGACCAATGAGAGCCTAGCTGGAGGTGTCTGGACGGGCAAATTTAACTCTCATTTCCCACCAGGAAGAGCAACTAAGCAAAGGCTCAGCGTGCCGTGCCGGAACCAGATTAGGGCCTGAAGCAATCGTGCGGTGTTGCGGCCAGCTCACAAGAAAGCGAGTTGAAGAAAGGAGCTCAGGGGCACTGTAATTCACAAACCTGCAGAGTTATAAATGACAGCTATCGTCCAAAAATATACTGAAGTAAGGCTGCCAAGAGGACTTGAAAGCGGGGCAGAATTGCAGGAAACCGATTTCAGGAGGTAGACTGGAATTGCATTTAAAGCATAGGAAAAGAGGCAGAACGTCGACAATGATGCACTTGGCCAAAAAGGGCGTATGCGTTTTTTCCTGAATATATTCAGGAAAAAACGCATACGCCCTTTTTGGCCAACCAAGCAAGCTTGCAAAGGAAATCTGCACTACAATGAAGTCTCACTTCCCCCCGGTCAAAAGGGCCATCTGAAAAAAGTGTAAAATCTAGAAAGGCAGAACAGGCCATGCAGAACTGGGAGCCTTGTTATGCTGATGGGCGGGATGTAAATTGCCAACAGCCACTCGGGAGAAGTGTATGGTGTTTCCTGAAACATCTAAAAAACAAAGCAACAGAGCCTAGGGCACTTCCACTTATAGTCCTATAGCTTAGGGAAATTAAAATCAAAAAGACACAGCCACCCCAATGTTTGGGACCTCTCTGTTTACAAGAACCTCATTTACGGTAGAAGTTCAATATCGCAGAAAGTGAAAAATGGATAAAGAAGTTGTGGTAGTTACGTACAATGCAATATCACTCAGCAATGAAATCTATGTCATCAGGCCCGTAGCAGCATAGACTGGATTCAGGTATGATGATTCTCACTGAAATAAGTCACACAGAAAAAGAAACATCATAAGATATCACTAATACACGGATTGTAAACTTGGCTACACAGGAACTGGATTACAAAACAGAACAGGGTCTCAAATTTAGAAAACCAACTTATGCTTGCTTAAGGGTAAAGGTGAGTTGGGGTGCTACATAAAACCAGAGATTGAAATGAGCACAGATAAAGTTCCTTAAGCCAAATATGGAATAGACAAGAGCTACTCCTTGCTCAACGAAATGGACTCAACACCCCATATTAAACGCCTAAAAATGTACCTGACTAGTAACTATCTTAAAACCTATGGATTGCTATGTCTCCGAAAGAGAATCAAGCGTGTGTACAGGGGCATAAACGCAGCAGTGATAGGATTGGAGAGGTTCGGTGAGCAAATGAAGACCCTTTGAAGTCATATTGCATGGTACCCATTCCACGGGTCACAACTCTCCAGGTTTAAGGGATTCTTCCTTCAGCTGAAACATGCATGTGGAACCCAGAGTATGATCAACCGTGTGATTGGGAGATGTGTTCAAATATGTCTCAGTTTTCGTCCGCTGGTACTCAGGTGCAACATTCCAGACGCTTTACTAACACTCTCCCGACTTGGAGAGTCAGTGCCTTTAACCTCCTGCTTAGCCCAGTTTGCAATTTCTGAGGAAGATGAACAGGGATAGGGAGGACAAATGAGAGACTAGCTGGAGGTGTCTGGATGGGCAAATTTAACTCTCATTTCCCACCAAGAAGAGGAATTAACCAAAGGCTCAGCGTGTCGTGCCGGAACCAGATTAGGGCCTGAAGCAATCCTGTGGTGTTGCGGCCAGCTCACAAGAAAGTGAGTTGAAGAAAGGTGCTCAGGGACACTGTAATTCACAAACCTGCAGAGTTATAAATGACAGCTATCGTCCAAAAATATACTGAAGTAAGCCTGCCAAGACGACTTGAAAGCGGGGCAGAATTGCAGGAAACCGATTTCAGGAGGTACACTGGAATTGCATTTAAAGCATAGGAAAAGAGGCAGAACGTCCACAATGATGCCCTTGGCCAAAAAGGGCGTATGCGTTTTTTCCTGAATATATTCAGGAAAAAAGGCATACGCACTTTTTGGCCAACCAAGCAAGCTTGCAAAGGAAATCTGCACTACATTGAAGTCTCACTTCCCTCCCGGTCAAAAGGACCATCTGAAAAAAGTGTAAAATCCAGAAAGGCAGGACAGGCCATGGAGAACTGGGAGCCTTGTTATGCTGATGGGCGGGATGTAAATTGCCAACAATCACTGGGGAGAAGTGTATGGTGTTTCCTGAAACATCTAAAAAACAAAGCAACAGAGCCTAGGGCACTTCCACTTATGGTCCTATAGCTTAGGGAAATTAAAATCAAAAAGACACAGCCACCCCAAAGTTTGGGATGGCTCTGTTTACAAGAACCTCGTTTACGGTACAAGTTCAAAATCGCAGAAAGCGAAAAATGGATAAAGAATTTGTGGTACTTACGTACAATGCAATATCACTCAGCAATGAAATCTATGTCATCATTCCCGTAGCAGCATAATGAGTGGATTCAGGTATGATGATTCTAACTGAAATAAGTCACACAGAAAAAGAAACGTCATAAGATATCACTAATACACGGAATGTAAACTTGGCTACACAGGAACTGGATTACAAAACAGAACAGGGTCTCAAATTTAGAAAACCAACTTATGCTTGTTTAAGGGGAAAGGTGAGTTGGGGTGCTGCATAAAACCAGAGATTGAAATGAGCACAGATAAAGTTCCTTAAGCCAAATATGGAATAGACAAGAGCTACTCCTTGCTCAACGAAATGGACTCAACACCCCATATTAAACGCCTAAGAATGTACCTGACTAGTAAGTATCTTAAAACCTATGGATTGCTATGTCTCCGAAACAGAATCAAGCGTGTGTACAGGGGCATAAACGCAGCAGTGATAGGATTGGAGAGGTTCGGTGAGCAAATGAAGACCCTTTGAAGTCATATTGCATGGTACCCATTCCACGGGTCTCAACTCTCCAGCTTTAAGGGATTCTTCCTTCAGCTGAAACATGCATGTGGAACCCAGAGTATGATCAACCGTGTGATTGGGAGACGTGTTCTAATATGTCTCAGTTTTCGACCGCTGGTACTCAGGTGCAACATTCCAGATGCTTTACTAACACTCTCCCAACTTGGAGAGTCAGTGCCTTTAACCTCCTGCTTGGCCCAGTTTGCAATTTCTGCGGAAGATGAACAGGGATAGGGAGGACCAATGAGAGACTAGCTGGAGGTGTCTGGACGGGCAAATTTAACTCTCATTTCCCACCAGGAAGAGCAATTAAGCAAAGGCTCAGCGTGCCGTGCCGGAACCAGATTATGGCCTGAAGCAATCGTGTGGTGTTGCGGCCAGCTCACAAGAAAGCGAGTTGAAGAAAGGAGCTCAGGGGCACTGTAATTCACAAACCTGCAGAGTTATAAATGACAGCTATCGTCCAAAAATATACTGAAGTAAGGCTGCCACGAGGACTTGAAAGCGGGGCAGAATTGCAGGAAACCAATTTCAGGAGGTAGACTGGAATTGCATTTAAAGCATAGGAAAAGAGGCAGAACGTCGACAATGATGCACTTGGCTAAAAAGGGCGTATGCGTTTTTTCCTGAATATATTCAGCAAAAAACGCATACGCACTTTTTGGCCAACCAAGCAAGCTTGCAAAGGAAATCTGCACTACAATGAAGTCTCACTTCCCCCAGGTCAAAAGGGCCATCTGAAAAAAGTGTAAAATCCAGAAAGGCAGGACCGGCCATGGAGAACTGGGAGCCTTGTTATGCTGATGGGCGGGATGTAAATTGCCAACAGCCACTCAGGAGAAGTGTATGGTGTTTCCTGAAACATCTAAAAAACAAAGCAACAGAGCCTAGGGCACTTCCACTTATGGTCCTATAGCTTAGGGAAATTAAAATCAAAAAGACACAGCCACCCCAAAGTTTGGGATGGCTCTGTTTACAAGAACCTCATTTACGGTACAAGTTCAATATCGCAGAAAGCAAAAAATGGATAAAGAATTTGTGGTACTTACGTACAATGCAATATCACTCAACAATGAAATCTATGTCATCATTCCCGTAGCAGCATAATGAGTGGATTCAGGTATGATGATTCTAACTGAAATAAGTCACACAGAAAAAGAAACGTCATAAGATATCACTAATACACGGAATGTAAACTTGGCTACACAGGAACTGGATTACAAAACAGAACGGGGTCCCAAATTTAGAAAACCAACTTATGCTTGTTTAAGGGGAAAGGTGAGTTGGGGTACTGCATAAAACCAGAGATTGAAATGAGCACAGATAAAGTTCCTTAAGCCAAATATGGAATAGACAAGAGCTACTCCTTGCTCAACGAAATGGACTCAACACCCCATATTAAACGCCTAAGAATGTACCTGACTAGTAAGTATCTTAAAACCTATGGATTGCTATGTCTCCGAAACAGAATCAAGCGTGTGTACAGGGGCATAAACGCAGCAGTGATAGGATTGGAGAGGTTCGGTGAGCAAATGAAGACCCTTTGAAGTCATATTGCATGGTACCCATTCCACGGGTCTCAACTCTCCAGCTTTAAGGGATTCTTCCTTCAGCTGAAACATGCATGTGGAACCCAGAGTATGATCAACCGTGTGATTGGGAGACGTGTTCAAATATGTCTCAGTTTTCGACCGCTGGTACTCAGGTGCAACATTCCAGATGCTTTACTAACACTCTCCCAACTTGGAGAGTCAGTGCCTTTAACCTCCTGCTTGGCCCAGTTTGCAATTTCTGAGGAAGATGAACAGGGATAGGGAGGACCAATGAGAGACTAGCTGGAGGTGTCTGGACGGGCAAATTTAACTCTCATTTCCCACCAGGAAGAGCAATTAAGCAAAGGCTCAGCGTGCCGTGCCGGAACCAGATTAGGGCCTGAAGCAATCGTGCGGTGTTGCGGCCAGCTCACAAGAAAGCGAGTTGAAGAAAGGAGCTCAGGGGCACTGTAATTCACAAACCTGCAGAGTTATAAATGACAGCTATCGTCCAAAAATATACTGAAGTAAGGCTGCCACGAGGACTTGAAAGCGGGGCAGAATTGCAGGAAACCAATTTCAGGAGGTAGACTGGAATTGCATTTAAAGCATAGGAAAAGAGGCAGAACGTCGACAATGATGCACTTGGCCAAAAAGGGCGTATGCGTTTTTTCCTGAATATATTCAGGAAAAAACGCATACGCCGTTTTTGGCCAACCAAGCAAGCTTGCAAAGGAAATCTGCACTACAATGAAGTCTCACTTCCCCCAGGTCAAAAGGGCCATCTGAAAAAAGTGTAAAATCCAGAAAGGCAGGACCGGCCATGGAGAACAGGGAGCCTTGTTATGCTGATGGGCGGGATGTAAATTGCCAACAGCCACTCGGGAGAAGTGTATGGTGTTTCCTGAAACATCTAAAAAACAAAGCAACAGAGCCTAGGGCACTTCCACTTATGGTCCTATAGCTTAGGGAAATTAAAATCAAAAAGACACAGCCACCCCAAAGTTTGGGACCTCTCTGTTTACAAGAACCTCATTTACGGTAGAAGTTCAATATCGCAGAAAGTGAAAAATGGATAAAGAGGTTGTGGTATTTACGTACAATGCAATATCACTCAGCAATGAAATCTATGTCATCAGGCCCGTAGCAGCATAGACTGGATTCAGGTATGATGATTCTCACGGAAATAAGTCACACAGAAAAAGAAACATCATAAGATATCACTAATACACGGAATGTAAACTTGGCTACACGGGAACTGGATTACAAAACAGAAGAGGGTCTCAAATTTAGAAAACCAACTTACGCTTGCTTAAGGGGAAAGGTGAGTTGGGGTGCTACATAAAACCAGAGATTGAAATGAGCACAGATAAATTTCCTTAAGCCAAATATGGAATAGACAAGAGCTACTCCTTGCTCAACGAAATGGACTCAACACCCCATATTAAATGCCTAAGAATGTACCTGACTAGTAAGTATCTTAAAACCTATGGATTGCTATGTCTCCGAAAGAGAACCAAGCGTGTGTACAGGGACATAAATGCAGCAGTGATAGGATTGCAGAGGTTCGGTGAGCAAATGAAGACCCTTTGAAGTCACATTGCATGGTACCCATTCCACGGGTCTCAACTCTCCAGGTTTAAGGGATTCTTCCTTCAGCTGAAACATGCATGTGGAACCCAGAGTATGATCAACCGTGTGATCGGGAGACGTGTTCAAATATGTCTCAGTTCTCGTACCCTGTTACTCGGGTGCAACATTCCAAACGCTTTATTAACACTCTCCCGAATTGGAAAGTCAGTGCCTTTAATCTCCTGTTTGGACCAGTTTGCAATTTCTGCGGAAGATGAACAGGAATAGGGAGAACCAATGAGAGACTAGCTGGAGGTGTCTGGACGGGCAAATTTAACTCTCATTTCCCACCAGGAAGAGGAATTAACCAAAGGCTCAGCATGCCGTGCCGGAACCAGATTAGGGCCCGAAGCAATCCTGCGGTGTTGCGGCCAGCTCACAAGAAAGCGAGTTGAAGATAGGAGCTCAGTGGCACTGTAATTCACAAACTTGCAGAGTTATAAATGACAGCTATCGTCCAAAAATATACTGAAGTAAGCCTGCCATGACGACTTGAAAGCGGGGCAGAATTGCAGGAAACCGATTTCAGGAGGTAGACTGGAATTGCATTTAAAGCATAGGAAAAGAGGCAGAACGTCCACAATGATGCACTTGGCTAAAAAGGGCGTATGCGTTTTTTCCTGAATATATTCAGGAAAAAACGCATACGCACTTTTTGGCCAACCAAGCAAGCTTGCAAAGGAAATCTGCACTACAATGAAGTCTCACTTCCCTCCCGGTCAAAAGGATCATCTGAAAAAAGTGTAAAATCCAGAAAGGCAGTACAGGCCATGGAGAACTGGGAGCCTTGTTATGCTGATGGGCGGGATGTAAATTGCCAACAGTCACTGGGGAGAAGTGTATGGTGTTTCCTGAAACATCTAAAAAACAAAGCAACAGAGCCTAGGGCACTTCCACTTATTGTCATATAGCTTAGGGAAATTAAAATCAAAAAGACACAGCCACCCCAAAGTTTGGGACGGCTCTGTTTACAAGAACCTCGTTTACGGTACAAGTTCAATATCGCAGAAATCGAAAAATGGATAAAGAAGTTGTGGTACTTACGTACAATGCAATATCACTCAGCAATGAAATCTATGTCATCATTCCCGTAGCAGCATAATGAGTGGATTCAGGTATGATGATTCTAACTGAAATAAGTCACACAGAAAAAGAAACGTCATAAGATATCACTAATACACGGAATGTAAACTTGGCTACAAAGGCACTGAATTACAAAACAGAAGAGGGTCTCAAATTTAGAAAACCAACTTATGCTTGCTTAAGGGGAAAGGTGAGTTGGGGTGCTGCATAAAACCAGAGATTGAAATGAGCACAGATAAAGTTCCTTAAGCCAAATATGTAATATACAAGAGCTACACCTTGCTCAACGAAATGGACTCAACACCCCATATTAAACGCCTAAGAATGTACCTGACTAGTAAGTATCTTAAAACCTATGGATTGCTATGTCTCCGAAAGAGAACCAAGCGTGTGTACAGGGGCATAAACGCAGCAGTGATAGGATTGGAGAGGTTCGGTGAGCAAATGAAGACATTTTGAAGTCACATTGCATGGTACCCATTCCACGGGTCTCAACTCTCCAGGTTTAAGGGATTCTTCCTTCAGCTAAACCATGCATGTGGAACCCAGAGTATGATCAACCGTGTGATCGGGAGACGTGTTCAAATATTTCTCAGTTCTCGTACCCTGTTATTCGGGTGCAACATTCCAAACGCTCTATTAACACTCTCCCGAATTGGAAAGTCAGTGCCTTTAATCTCTTGTTTGGCCCAGTTTGCAATTTCTGCGGAAGATGAACAGGAATAGGGAGAACCAATGAGAGACTAGCTGGAGGTCTCTGGACGGGCAAATTTAACTCTCATTTCCCACCAGGAAGAGGAATTAACCAAAGGCTCAGCATGCCGTGCCGGAACCAGATTAGGGCCCTAAGCAATGCTGCGGTGTTGCGGCCAGCTCACAAGAAAGCGAGTTGAAGATAGGAGCTCAGTGGCACTGTAATTCACAAACCTGCAGAGTTATAAATGACAGCAATCGTCCAAAAATATACTGAAGTAACGCTGCCAAGAGGACTTGAAAGCGGGGCAGAAATGCAGGAAACCGATTTCAGAAGTTAGACTGGAATTGCATTTAAAGCATAGGAAAAGAGGCAGAACGTCGACAATAATGTACTTGGCCAAAAAGTGCGTATGCGTTGTTTCCTGAATATATTCAGGAAAAAACGCATACGCCCTTTTTGGCCAACCAAGCAAGCTTGCAAAGGAAATCTGCACTACATTAAAGTCTCACTTCCCCCTGGTCAAAAGGACCATCTGAAAAAAGTGTAAAATCCAGAAAGGCAGGAAAGGCAATGGAGAACTGGGAGCCTTGCTATGCTGATGGGCGGGATGTAAATTGCCAACAGCCACTAGGGAGAAGTGTATGGTGTTTCCTGAAACATCTAAAAAACAAAGCAACAGAGCCTAGGGCACTTACACTTATGGTCCTATAGCTTAGGGAAATTAAAATCAAAAACACACAGCCACCCCAAAGTTTGGGACGGCTCTGTTTACAAGAACCTCGTTTATGGTACAAGTTCAATATCACAGAAAGTGAAAAATGGATAAAGAAGTTGTGGTACTTACATACAATGCAATATCACTCAGCAATGAAATCTATGTCATCAGGCCTGTAGCAGAAAATGACTGGGTTAAGGTATGATTATTCTAACTGAAATAAGTCAAACAGAAAAAGAAACATCATAAGATATCACTAATACACGGAATGTAAACTTGGCTACATAGGAACTGGATTACAAAACAGAACAAGGTCTCAAATTTAGAAAACCAACTTATGCTTGCTTAAGGGGAAAGGTGAGTTGGGGAGCTGCATAAAACCAGAGATTGAAATGAGCACAGATAAAGTTCCTTAAGTCAAATATGGAATAGACAAGAGCTACTCCTTGCTCAATGAAATGGACTCAACACCCCATATTAAACGCCTAAGAATGTACCTGACTAGTAAGTATCTTAAAACCTATGGATTGCTATGTCTCCAAAAGAGAATCAAGCGTGTGTACAAGGGCATAAACGCAGCAGTGATAGGATTGGAGAGGTTCGGTGAGCAAATGAAGACCCTTTGAAGTCATATTGCATGGTACTCATTCCACGGGTCTCAACTCTCCAGCTTTAAGGGATTCTTCCTTCAGCTAAAACATACATGTGGAAACCAGGTTATGATAAACCATGTGATCGGGAGACGTGTTCAAATATGTCTCAGTTTTCATCCCCTGGTACTCGGGTGCAACATTCCAGACGCTTTACTAACACTCTCCCGACTTGGAGAGTCAATGCCTTTAACCTTCTGTTTGCCCCAGTTTGCAATTTCTGCAGAAGATGAACAGGAATAGGGAGAACCAATGAGAGACTAGCTGGAGGTGTTTGGACGGGCAAATTTAACTCTCATTTCCCACCAGGAAGAGGAATTAACCAAAGGCTCAGCATACCGTGCCGGAACCAGATTAGGGCCTGAAGCAATCGTGTGGTGTTGCGGCCAGCTCACAAGAAAGTGAGTTGAAGAAAGCAGCTCAGGGGCACTGTAATTCACAAACCTGCAGAGTTATAAATGACAGCTATCGTCCAAAAATATACTGAAGTAACGCTGCCAAGAGGACTTGAATGCGGGGCAGAATTGCAGGAAACCGATTTCAGGAGGTAGACTGGAATTGCATTTAAAGCATAGGAAAAGAGGCAGAACGTCCACAATGATGCACTTGGCCAAAAAGGGCGTATGCGTTTTTTCCTGAATATATTCAGGAAACAACGCATACGCACTTTTTGGCCAACCAAGCAAGCTTGCAAAGGAAATCTGCACTACAATGAAGTCTCACATTCCCCCTGTCAAAAGGGCCATCTGAAAAAAGTGTAAAATGCAGAAAGGCAGGACAGGCCATGGAGAACTGGGAGCCTTGTTATGCTGATGGGCGGGATGAAAATTGCCAACAGCCACTCAGGAGAAGTGTATGGTGTTTCCTGAAACATCTAAAAAACCAAACAACAGAGCCTAGGGCACTTCCACTTATAGTCCTATAGCTTAGGGAAATTAAAATCAAAAAGACACAGCCACCCCAAAGTTTGGGACCTCTCTGTTTACAAGAACCTCATTTACAGTAGAAGTTCAATATCGCAGAAATTGAAAAATGGATAAAGAAGTTTTGGTACTTACGTACAATGCAATATCACTCAGCAATGAAATCTATGTCATCAGGCCCATAGCAGCATAATGAGTGGATTCAGGTGTGATGATTCTAACTGAAATAAGTCACACAGAAAAAGAAACATCATAAGATATCACTAATACACGGAATGTAAACTTGGCTACACAGGAATTGGATTACAAAACAGAACAGGGTCTCAAATTTAGAAAGCCAACTTATGCTTGCTTAAGGGGAAAGGTGAGTTGGGGTGCTGCATAAAACCAGAGATTGAAATGAGCACAGATAAAGTTCCTTAAGCCAAATATATAATAGACAAGAGCTACTCCTTGCTCAACGAAATGGACTCAACACCCCATATTAAACGCCTAAGAATGTACCTGACTAGTAAGTATCTTAAAAGCTATGGATCGCTATGTCTCCGAAAGAGAAGCAAGCATGTGTACAGGGGCATAAACGCAGCAGTGATAGGATTGGAGAGGTTCGGTGAGCAAATGAAGACCCTTTGAAGTCATATTGCATAGTACCCATTCCACGGGTCTCAACTCTCCAGGTTTAAGGGATTCTTCCTTCAGCTAAAGCATGCATGTGGAACCCAGAGTATGATCAACCGTGTGATCGGGAGACGTGTTCCAATATGTCTCAGTTCTCGTCCCCTGGTACTCGGGTGCAACATTCCAGACGCTTTACTAACACTCTCCCGACTTGGAGAGTCAGTCCCTTTAACCTCCTGTTTGGACCAGTTTGCAATTTCTGCGGAAGATGAACAGGAATAAGGAGAACCAATGAGAGACTAGCTGGAGGTGTCTGGACGGGAAAATTTAACTCTCATTTCCCACCAGGAAGAGGAATTAACCAAAGGCTCAGCGTGAGGTGCCGGAACCAGATTAGGGCCTGAAGCAATCGTGCGGTGTTGCGGCCAGCTCACAACAAAGCGAGTTGAAGAAAGGACCTCAGGGGCACTGTAATTCACAGACCTGCAGAGTTATAAATGACAGCTATCGTCCAAAAATATACTGAAGTAAGGCTGCCAAGAGGACTTGAAAGCGGGGCAGAATTGCAGGAAACCGATTTCAGGAGGTAGACTGGAATTGCACTTAAAGCATAGGAAAAGAGGCAGAACTTCGACAATGATGCACTGGGACAAAAAGGGCGTATGCGTTTTTTCCTGAATATATGCAGGAAAAAACGCATACGCCCTTTTTGGCCAACCAAGCAAGCTTGCAAAGGAAATCTGCACTACAATGAAGTCTCACTTCCCCCTGGTCAAAAGGGCCATCTGAAAAAAGTGTAAAATCCAGAAAGGCAGGACAGGCCATGGAGAACTGGGAGCCTTGTTATGCTGATGGGCGGAATGTAAATTGCCAACAGCCACTGGGGAGAAGTGTATGGTGTTTCCTGAAACATCTAAAAAACAAAGCAACAGAGCCTAGGGCACTTCCACATATGGTCCTATAGCTTAGGGAAATTAAAATAAAAAAGACACAGCCACCCCTAAGTTTGGAACGGCTCTGTTTACAAGAATCTCGTTTACGGTACAAGTTCAATATCGCAGAAAGTGAAAAATGGATAAAGCAGTTGTGGTACTTACGTACAATGCAATATCACTCAGCAATGAAATCTATGTCATCATTCCCGTAGCAGCATAGAGTGGATTCAGGTATGATGATTCTATCTGAAATAAGTCACACAGAAAAAGAAACATCATAAGATATCACTAATACACGGAATGTAAACTTGGCTACACAGGAACAGGATTACAAAAGAGAACAGGGTCTCAAATTTAGAAAACCAACTTATGCTTTCTTAGGGGAAAGGTGAGTTGTGGTGCTGCATAAAACCAGAGATTGAAATGAGCACAGATAAGGTTCCTTAAGCCAAACATGTAATAGACAAGAGCTACTCCTTGCTCAACGAAATGGACTCAACACCCCATATTAAACGCCTAAGAATGTACCACACTAGTAAGTATCTTAAATCCTATGGATTGCTATGTCTCCAAAAGAGAAGCAAGCGTGTGTACAAGGGCATAAACGCAGCAGTGATAGGATTGGAGAGGTTCGGTGAGCAAATGAAGACCTTTGAAGTCATATTGCATGGTACCCATTCCACGGGTCTGAACTCTCCACGTTTAAGGGATTCTTCCTTCAGCTAAAGCATGCATGTGGAACCCAGAGTATGATCAACCGTGTGATCGGTAGACGTGTTCCAATATGCCTCAGTTCTCATCCCCTGGTACTCGGGTGCAACATTCCAGACGCTTTACTAACACTCTCCCGACTTGGAGAGTCAGTGCCTTTAACCTCCTGTTTGGCCCAGTTTGCAATTTCTGCGGAAGATGAACAGGAATAGGGAGAACCAATGAGAGACTAGCTGGAGGTGTCTGGACGGGCAAATTTAACTCTCATTTCCCACCAGGAAGAGGAATTAACCAAAGGCTCAGCGTGCCGTGCCGGAACCAGATTAGGGCCTGAAGCAATCCTGCTGTGTTGCGGCCAGCTCACAAGAAAGCGAGTTGAAGAAAGGAGCTCAGGGACACTGTAATTCACAAACCTGCAGATTTATAAATGACAGCTATCGTCCAAAAATATACTGAAGTAAGGCTACCAAGAGGACTTGAAAGCGGGGCAGAATTGCAGGAAACCGATTTCAGGAGGTAGACTGGAATTACATTTAAAGCATAGGAAAAGAGGCAGAACGTCGACAATGATGCAGTTGGCCAAAAAGGGCGTATGCGTTTTTTCCTGAATATATTCAGGAAAAAACGCATACGCCCCTTTTGGCCAACCAAGCAAGCTTGCAAAGGAAATCTGCACTACAATGAAGTCTCACTATCCCCCGGTCAAAAGGGCCAACTGAAAAAAGTGTAAAATCCAGAAAGGCAGGACAGGCCATGGAGAACTGGGAGCCTTGTTATGCTGATGGGCGGGATGTAAATTGCCAACAGCCACTCGGGAGAAGTGTATGGTGTTTCCTGAAACATCTAAAAAACAAAGCAACAGAGCCTAGGGCACTTGCACTTATGGTCCTATAGCTTACGGAAATTAAAATCAAAAAGACACAGCCACCCCAAAGTTTGGGACCTCTCTGTTTACAAGAACCTCATTTACAGTAGAAGTTCAATATCGCAGAAATTGAAAAATGGATAAAGAAGTTGTGGTACTCACGTACAATGCAATATCACTCAGCAATGAAATCTATGCCATCTGGCCCATAGCAGCATAATGAGTGGATTCAGGTATGTTGATTCTCACTGAAATAAGTCACACAGAAAAAGAAACATCATAAGATATCACTAATACACGGAATGTAAACTTGGCTACACAGGAAGTGGATTACAAAACAGAAGAGGGTCTCAAATTTAGAAAACCAACTTATGCTTGTTTAAGGGGAAAGGTGAGTTGGGGTGCTGCATAAAACCAGAGATTGAAATGAGCACAGATAATGTTCCTTAAGCCAAATATGGAATAGACAAGAGCTACTCCTTGCTCAACGAAATGGATTCAAAACCCCATATTAAACGCCTAAGAATGTACCTGACTAGTAAGTATCTTAAAACCTATGGATTGCTATGTCTCTGAAAGAAAATCAAGCGTGAGTACCGGGGCATAAACGCAGCAGTGATAGGATTGGAGAGGTTCGGTGAGCAAATGAAGACCCTTTGAAGTCATATTGCATGGTACCCATTCCACGGGTCTCAACTCTCCAGGTTTAAGGGATTCTTCCTTCAGCTAAAACATGTATGTGGAACCCAGAGTATGATCAACCATGTGATCGGGAGACGTGTTCAAATATGTCTCAGTTTTCGACCGCTGGTACTCAGGTGCAACATTCCAGATGCTTTACTAACGCTCTCCCGACTTGGAGAGTCAGTGCCTTAAACCTCCTGCTTGGCCCAGTTTGCAATTTCTGCGTAAAGATGAACAGGGATAGGGAGGACCAATGAGAGACTAGCTGGAGGTGTCTGGACGGGCAAATTTAACTCTCATTTCCCACCAGGAAGAGCAATTAAGCAAAGGCTCAGCGTGCCGTGCCGGAACCAGATTAGGGCCTGAAGCAATCGTGCGGTGTTGCGGCCAGCTCACAAGAAAGCGAGTTGAAGAAAGGAGCTCAGGGGCACTGTAATTCACAAACCTGCAGAGTTATAAATGACAGCTATCGTCCAAAAATATACTGAAGTAAGGCTGCCACGAGGACTTGAAAGCGGGGCAGAATTGCAGGAAACCAATTTCAGGAGGTAGACTGGAATTGCATTTAAAGCATAGGAAAAGAGGCAGAACGTAGACAATGATGCACTTGGCCAAAAAGGGCGTATGCGTTTTTTCCTGAATATATTCAGGAAAAAACGCATACGCCCTTTTTGGCCAAACAAGCAAGCTTGCAAAGGAAATCTGCACTACAATGAAGTCTCACTTCCCCTTGGTCAAAAGGGCCATCTGAAAAAAGTGTAAAATCCAGAAAGGCAGGACAGGCCATGGAGAACTGGGAGCCTTGTTATGCTGATGGGTGGGATGTAAATTGCCAACAGCCACTTGGGAGAAGTGTATGGTATTTCCTGAAACATCTAAAAAACAAAGCAACAGAGCCTAGGGCACTTCCACTTATGGTCCTATAGCTTAGGGAAATTAAAATAAAAAAGACACAGCCACCCCAAAGTTTGGGACGGCTCTGTTTACAAGAACCTCGTTTACGGTACAAGTTCAAAATCGCAGAAAGCGAAAAATGGAGAAAGAATTTGTGGTACTTACGTACAATGCAATATCACTCAGCAATGAAATCTATGTCATCATTCCCGTAGCAGCATAATGAGTGGATTCAGGTATGATGATTCTAACTGAAATAAGTCACACAGAAAAAGAAACATCATAAGATATCACTAATACACGGAATGTAAACTTGGCTACACAGGAACAGGATTACAAAAGAGAACAGGGTCTCAAATTTAGAAAACCAACTTATGCTTTCTTAGGGGAAAGGTGAGTTGTGGTGCTGCATAAAACCAGAGATTGAAATGAGCACAGATAAGGTTCCTTAAGCCAAACATGTAATAGACAAGAGCTACTCCTTGCTCAACGAAATGGACTCAACACCCCATATTAAACGCCTAAGAATGTACCACACTAGTAAGTATCTTAAATCCTATGGATTGCTATGTCTCCAAAAGAGAAGCAAGCGTGTGTACAAGGGCATAAACGCAGCAGTGATAGGATTGGAGAGGTTCGGTGAGCAAATGAAGACCTTTGAAGTCATATTGCATGGTACCCATTCCACGGGTCTCAACTCTCCACGTTTAAGGGATTCTTCCTTCAGCTAAAGCATGCATGTGGAACCCAGAGTATGATCAACCGTGTGATCGGTAGACGTGTTCCAATATGCCTCAGTTCTCATCCCCTGGTACTCGGGTGCAACATTCCAGACGCTTTACTAACACTCTCCCGACTTGGAGAGTCAGTGCCTTTAACCTCCTGTTTGGCCCAGTTTGCAATTTCTGCGGAAGATGAACAGGAATAGGGAGAACCAATGAGAGACTAGCTGGAGGTGTCTGGACGGGCAAATTTAACTCTCATTTCCCACCAGGAAGAGGAATTAACCAAAGGCTCAGCGTGCCGTGCCGGAACCAGATTAGGGCCTGAAGCAATCCTGCTGTGTTGCGGCCAGCTCACAAGAAAGCGAGTTGAAGAAAGGAGCTCAGGGGCACTGTAATTCACAAACCTGCAGAGTTATAAATGACAGCTATCGTCCAAAAATATACTGAAGTAAGGCTGCCAAGAGGACTTGAAAGCGGGGCAGAATTGCAGGAAACCGATTTCAGGAGGTAGACTGGAATTACATTTAAAGCATAGGAAAAGAGGCAGAACGTCGACAATGATGCACTTGGCCAAAAAGGGCGTATGCGTTTTTTCCTGAATATATTCAGGAAAAAACGCATA